>NW_023601543.1:15197120-15448970 GCF_014898055.3 Talpa occidentalis
AGTTCTTATGGCAGAAATCCACTTCTGAACCTCTGTATTTCCTAAGGTGGAGATGTAGTGATCAGAAAAGAGATATAAAGAGAAAAAAATGATAAAGAAGGCATGCAGTGGACCAGGGATAAGAAAATGAATAAGGGTGCCATTGTAAGGAAGAAGGAAAAAAGGGGGAAATGAATAGACTATCAACTAGGAGCAGCCTTGAAGAGACAGGAGCCTCTCCTTCGGGGAACAAACAGTCCTCCCTTCCTCAGATAATTTATATTAAAAGTAATTTAACAACAAAAAAAGAACAGTTTCTATCTGATAGTACTTAGAACAAGAACACATATTCCCTCTCTCCCACAATCCTTGAAAGATATATTTTAGCAAATATCAAAAATAAACTGACCCAGGATGGAAGATTCCAGAAATTGCTTACAAAAATAACACATGATGTATGGCAAAAGGCCTAATGCTCCCATGACCCAACTGACTACACTCTTCCCAACCCCCCTGGCCTCTCTGTGATCAGCAAGCACTCTTATAGCCTCAACTTCTCTGAATAGTTCTGGCACCTCTCATAGTTCTTAACTGTGGTGCAGTAGAATTAGCAGGCACTATTAGAAAATGCTGACACTTAGGTCCCAGCCCAGTCCAACAAAACAGAATCTCTGGGGGTAAAGTCCAGGCACTAGTAGTTTTTAAGCACTCCCCAGGTCATTCTAATGTGAATCCAGATTGAAAATTAGTCACCTGCGAACTGGCTGGTTCCTGACAGCAGCACTTCCCCACAGCCCTCTCAAGTGGAGCTGCTTCTGATCTCTCGCACACCCTGGGTAATTTAAGCCTGGTGTCCTTATCTGTCCTAATGCCAGACCATTCCTTCTCCTCCCTCGGAAAGCAGTCATTTCTCCTTTGAAGCTCATTCATTGGGTTGTGCCATTTTCTTCCCTTCCTTTTTCCATGAGATCATGTGCCATAATCCCAGAATCTTCTGAATCCAGGATTCACTACCCGACTCATAAGATTTTCTCTCCTTTCAAACTCCTGCGTTAATTTTGGGTCTCTTCAAATTAGCACAGAAAACCTAGTCAGCGCCTTTTTTTTTTTTTTTTTAAGATTTATTTATTTATTTTATACAAGAACCAGGGTACAGGCCAGATGCATGGGATGAGAGGATTCAACAGAGACAGAGTGGGGAGCAGAACAGGCAGATAACCGAAATACACTGTTAAGGGGAGCAGTGGGTGAGACAGGAGAGGTCTGCCGCGTCATGTGGGACCCTCGCTGGGTGGCCAGGATTGAACCGGTACTGCAGAGGCTGCGGACAACTTCACAGCTTCACAGCCCGGCGCTCATCGCCTGCGCCACCAGGGGAGGCCGGCCTTCTGTTTCTTTATCCAATGACATTTGCCCTCCATCTGAGCCACTTTCTCCCTCAGTCTGTACTGGGACAACTCAGTTATACTACCTGGACCTTTTCATCATAGAAGCAGTACCAACTCATACAGCATTAATTAAACATCCCGCCCTGACTTGTTAGTCCCTCCAGCTTACTTGCTCATGTGGGAACCCCCAAGCCCAGTGACCCATTCACTTTCTCAGTATCCATTCGCCCCCTCTTGCTTTCACTTTCCTTTTTATCATACACATGCCACCATTATACTTGTAAAAGCCCAGCACCGCTTTACCTCTCTGTTTCTCTGTGGCACCTACCCAGTTAACTTCCAGCCCTTGAAAACCAGCTACTTGCCTCTTCTGTATTGATACCTGTTTATACCACAGTGGTGATCTCTAACTTGCAGCAACATAATTTTAATTTGGTACTTTAAACATTTCTGTACTTTCAAAATTGTACATAATAAAGTTATGTTACCTCTATCATGGGAAAACACATATTTACACTAAAATCAGGCCTGCTTGACAAATCCAGGGTCTCCCTCCTGCAACATTCTGTGTGCTCTAAAGGTTACACATGAAGTCCAAGGATCGATATAAAATCTGGTTTCAGTGCAAATATTACAAAAGGAGCTAAGATAACAAAAGATTTTATTTAAGTGGTTACTTAACTATTTCTCCTCTACGGTTCAGTAACTTGAACTCTGGACAGAGCAACACATGGCTAGTTTCTGTGTAGAAGAGGCCAACAAAATGAATGCTATAAATTAGGTGTTTATAAGACAAAAGGCACAGCTCAGTTTAACTTTTTAAGCTTTAGATCAAATACCCATTTCCACCCCAAGAATGGGACAAATTTTAGTATCTTATTTCAATAGTAATGTCAGTCCCTACTGTACTTCCATTGCTCAGATTTGCTTTTCTAATACTGTTTCTGCCTTCTTTCTGAGCCCAATGAGACATAGACATTGCTTGTTCTCTGAGATACCTGTAAGCAGAAGCCCAAAGCTTTGTTTACTCAGCCTTTGAGGATGAGTTCATGAGGCTTCCAAAACCCATGACTTAAGAAAAGAATAATAAAACCCAAACCAGAAAAAGCCTACCTAAATTGTTCAATAAGAAGTAACAGGGCCAAGGACAGGCCCTGTGTCTAAACAAAATTATGTATAACCAAAAGCCCCAAGCAAAGGGCCAAATCCCACTTATCCAAGGACTCAACCAAGAGATTAGATTCATGTGGTCACATCCTCTTTTCCATAGCAACCACACAGCAGTCACAGTAGCAGTCAAATGCCCATTTTCTCCTCCTCATAACAAAGTGTAATTAGATGATAAACAAAGAACAGCTTGCACAGAAAGTCAATCATGATTTGCTTCAAACATTAAAACGAGAGAACAGAAACAGTGAAAAGTCCATGCTCTCCCTGATAAATGGATGCCTTGAGGGGGTAGGACTTAAAAAAAAGATCAAAATTATGTTAAGGAAAAGAGTTATGTCTGCTACAAGCAAAGTATCCCTGGTATAAGGGGGAGTCTGTAGCAACCCAAAATAATAACAAGTAAAGGAAAACATTATGATTTAAGATACAAAAATATAAAATGGGTAAGGGGGGAAAAGCTTAAAACCTAACAATAGTTAAAAACCAAAACCAAACCCAAAACCCACTCATGAACCTAATGTACTTTAAGCATTTCCTGACCCTTCCTACAATGATCAGTTCCACAACAATGGTTTAGCTGACAGTAATAATACTGGGAGTTCAGAGAAATTCAGGATTAGAAAAACATCCTATTTTCAACTTTCTAAAGATTTTCGCCAGCCGCTTGTTTTTTCTTATGCTTACCCTAAATGTGTTAAGGAGGCAATGCTAATTTGTATTCCCAATGAATGTTAATTCTTCATTAAGACAATGGAGAATATAGGAGATGATGATAAAAGATGGACCAAAAAACAGTGTCTTAAATATAGTAAAAGTTTGCTGAATGAAAATTCATTCCATTCAGAAAGATACTCACTGTTTGAGGCTATATCAATCAAAAGAGTTTCTTCAGCTTCTGAAGGAAAAGGATAAAGAACAGAATCAGGGAAGAGAATACCATTCATTATATCCAAATAATTCTATGCCTAACTAAACAACTGCTTCTCAATCACCACCCCTAGGCCTTAGAACACATTTTTAAAAATCCTTTGCTTTTTTTTAAAAAGGATTTTACTGGCACTAGATTCTAAAGATCATGAACAATTCCATTAAGAGAAAACAAACTAAACAAGTAACTGAATGGAATGTCTCAAAGCAACTCAAGGAATGACAAATTAATAGTAGGGAGTATAACATGTTAATTCAAGTGAAGGTAAGTTTAATTCCCCTTTAACTATAACATACTGAATAAATACAATACAACTGTATCATCTAGATATAAAAAGCCAAGGGTGACCCTCAAGAACCAGAAGTGAATTACTTTAACTCAGATCTAAGTCTCAAATAATTCCCAGTGTACATTACCTCTGCCCCTGCCCTGTACAGGAACAGAATATACCTGAAGTTTTTGCATTCAGTCTACAATTAGTATTGGTGGGTCTGAGGCCTACCATAGCTAAAGAATAAGTGTAATACAGGGCAAAGCACAGTGCCCAAGTTCAGAGTTCTCTTCTCTCAACAGCTCTCCAGGACTTCCTTACCACTAGTGTCTAGACCCAATCAATTTCTTCCTTTCCAATTTCCTTGGATTTGGTCAACAGGACCTGCCAGACCTTCGTGGTTAGTTGAATTCTGGGTAGTAACTGTGGGATTAGCCTGAATCTACCTTGGCTAGACAGAGAAATCTCACAAGCCTGGATTGTATATTTGACTCCATTATTCAGGTATGTAGAAACAACTGGTAAGGAATTAAGTTGCCTAAGATTAGGAAACAGTTTCAACACTATTACTAGCATGCAGAGGCAAAGGAAAATAGGCCATCAGGACCTGGGTGCTATATATTCACCATTTTTCTTCAGAAACTTTAATTATTTAAGATTGAACATTTTTAGATGTTTCAAAACAGATGCACAGGTCAGGAAACAGAAAGGATGTACAAACTCGAGGAGGCAGCTGTTCCTTTCATTACGGGAACTCCTGCGTATGCACACGTGTATTTTCCCAGATTCCAAATTAACAACCTGTTATTTCTTATAAAAATAATAAAGCAAGGAATGGGAGAAGAGCCTCTAGTAGTAGTACAAAAAGATACAGAAGTTGATAAGACACTAATCCAAAGTCATGCTTTTTGGGTTTTTCTCCTCCTTCAAGGGCTGCTTATGTAACAAAGGTTCATCACGAAAAGTGAAGTGACCGAAGCAGCTTAGCCTGCATGCAGGTGACTTGCTTGGGTCTTTCTCACATAGGGCAGACTAAATAGTTAGGACTTCATTCTTCTGTATAAGGTAGATACTATTCATTGTGGGTATTTTTAGTTCTTTAGACGTACTGCTTTAAAAGTCATCCCCCCTTATTATTTCCACTTACAGAAATAAATCCTAAGGAAATAAGAGGTGCAGAGAGATTTATAGAGATGTTTATTGCATTGCTATTTATACTAATGAAAAATAACCCAAGCGGCCAATATAGGGAAAAATTACATTATTGCCTATTTGTAAAATGCAACAATACACAGCCATGAAAAAGCACTTGAAATATAATGGCATGTGGGACAGACAAAAAACTGTACATGACAGAATGAGTGCCAACACGCTAAAAGTTGCATGTGTAGAATAAAGGAAAATGTTAGGTGTTAATCTCTGCAGGATGGAGCTTATTTTTTAAAACATACTTTTCTGTTCTTTTGTAACCCAAAAAGTTCAACATAGATTAATAAAAAACCCATACAAGGTAGAATTGAAGTTTTCCAAGAAGCCATAGTTGATAAGGAATGCTTCTGTCTGATTAAGTCAATGGAAACATAATGCACTTGTTCTCTAGTAATTAATCAATTTCCTTTCTAGAGCAATGTGAGATGATAGAAGCAACACCTCCTACACAAGCCTCCCAATTTTTGACTCTCATTGTAGCAGATGAAACAACAGATTTTCTGTTCTCAGTCCCCAAATTTGAGGGCAGGAAGCCAAATAATTCCTCCTGGAGTCAATTTTCTCATGATTCACCAATGTCAAGGTTTGAGAATCAGCACAACTGAGTGTAAGGTATTACAATCTGGCAAGGCATGTTGCCAAATATTTTCATTTTAAATACTGTGAAGAGAAGGGGCTGAATGTGAGTAAATCCAAGCGGACTTGATACTTTACAATGAATAGTGTATCAGTTAAGTCCAAGAATGTTATTTTAATGCACATATAGGGCCTCCCCGGTGGCGCAGCGGTTGAGCTCTGGGTTGCGAAGCTGCCCGCAGCCTCTGCAGTGCCGGTTCGATCCCCGGCTGCTCCCCGGCCACCGGAGGCGGGTCCCACATGGCGTGCAGACCTCTCCTGCCGCCCGCTGCTCCCCTCAGCAGTGTACTTCCGTCCTTCTGCCTGCTCTGCTCCCCGCTCTGGCTCTGGTGAATTATCTCACCCTTCCGTGCTTCTGACTGTACCCAGTGCTTGTATAAATAAATAAATAAATAAATAAATAAATAAATGCACATATAGGTCTATCAGAATGAAAGACTACCTGTATAGCCAGCATACCACATATACCTGTAACTCCAGCCAGGAAAGTAGGTGGGGGGGGGAGTATATACACACATACACACATGCTTCATATATACACACACATACACACACACACACACACACACACACACTTAGACACAGCATTTATCTTCTCAGTGATAAATTAGTAAGGCTATCTTTTGATTCAAAGAATAATACATTTCATGTGTAGTGACAAATTTAATTATACATGGAATTACACAACATAATAATGACCAAAGAAAAACATTATAAACCAGTTCAGCGATTAAAGCTAGTACCTTGAACGCATCTAAAGTGGCTATTTATAGGAATGATATCTTGAACATGCTGTTCTTTCTCGTGCAACTGGATTATTAACCTAGGAAACAGAAGAATGCATCAACGAATAGCTATTGAAAAACTCAACATTTAGCAACGAAGTACAATGCTATGTTGTCACACAAATCTAGTCTGTATTGATTAGATTTGCTGTATCTAGGTCTAGGTCTCTCGATCTGAGCATCATGACTGCTAGGTATTGCTCTAGGTCTACAGCATAGCAGTGGTGATCAGTATCTGAATACTGCACTGTTCTATGCTATAAAGAACATGTAACAGTCTATGACCTAAAAACACTTTACATTCTTAACTGTGTGAATTGCATATACATGCTCAGAGTATCTATACCAGAGTAAACTAATAGCTAGGTATGAAGTCCGTGAAAGCAGGGACTATGCTTTCTTTTCCCCCAGCATATCACTGCTATGATTTAGCACAGTGCCTGGCACATAGCAGTGACTCGTTTGTAGACTAAACAAATTAGAGAATTCTTAAATTGGTTTTCTGCTTATAGTCCAATAGCGTTTACCAAAAGAATCGATCTAGGGCCTCCCCTGGTGGCGCAGCGGTTCAGAGCTGGGTTGCGAGGCTGCCCTTGATCCCCAGCCACCGGCGAGGGTCCCAAAAAAAAAAAAAAAAAAAAAGAATCGATCTATCTCTTCAAACAAGTGTACAGATTCATGGATGAATAAGAGGTGCCCACCCAGTAAGATTGGTCAAAATAACTCCAGTGGCCAACAAGGTAGCAGATATTGCAACAATTCCTCATGTTTTTATTTAGCTTTTCAACTTCATGTTAGTATGTTTATGTAAACACGATTGAATTTGGCTCCTCCATAAAAAATTAAGACTCCTAAATCCCTAAGTACTCCTGCAATATTTTTATGTACTACTTATCCAGTGGCCCGGAATCAAGCTGAAACTTACTGGCAAAGGCCCCATTCTTAATGTTTCACTAGCTTCCCTCTCTTCAGGTTCTTTTTGCCAGAAACACTTCTTTTTTTGCTGAGACACAGTTCAAGTATCTTCTGTGTGAAGCTACCAGCTAAACCTGTTATCCAAATGGCCTCATCCTCCTTGCTTGTCCCTCTAATAGAGCAGGTATACGCTCCACTTATACACTTCATCAGATTTATTCAGCTGGCCCTTGAACAACGCAGGGCTTAAGGAGAACGACTCCCTTGCAGTTGCAAAAATTCGGTGATCATAGAGTCAGCTCTCCATATATACCACAGGTTCCGCATTCTCAGCTTCAACCAACAGACAGGCAAGGTTGCTCGAATACATGAATGCAGAATGTTGGGATTGAAAAAAAAAAATTCGGTCGGGTATTAATTGACCTTCCTCCCACTTCAAACCTGGTTGTGCGAGGGTCAACCGTATTTATGTGCTTCACTGAAATGAGCTCTTTGAAAATGAGGCCTCTATCATAGTTTTGTTTCCTACTAGATGCTCTACAAATATGGGTTGAATAAATGAACTGGCTAAATAAAATCTATAAACACAGATGAACTTTTAAATACAACTGTTCAACAGCTGGTTAAAATGCCATTGTTTTGAAGCATTTGATTTCTATTTTTTTTGTCTTTGGGGAGCTTGTTGTTTTAGCTTTTTTAATTCCCCCTGCCCCCCAATGTGATAACTTTGCAATAGACTAAGTATTAACACTTTCTGTGCTGATCTTACCTGCCTAATTTGCATGGGTTTGTATTTTAAGGTGACAAGAAGAATATGGAGCGAATCTGCAAAGTTCCTGAGTACAGCTAAAACTAGATAAAAGGCTGACAAAGCAAGGGTGAAGGAGGAAAAGCTGACTTGGAGCAAAATGGACATAAACCAATATAATCTCAAAGCCATATAAGACAAGAAATGGTGTGGAACATCAGCCGTAAAGTTTCAAGTGGACTGTACTGTTAAAAACCATCACAAAACAAATATAAACTGGGAATTTAAGTCATTCCACAAATATTTATTGAATATCTACTATGTGTTACTCAGTAAGTTGTAGCAAGAAAATAGGGCTAAGAATAAGTGTAAAATTCTACCTAAATGTAACCAGTCATTTCAGAACTGAAAGATGACAAATAATAGGTATAGGACCAAACAACAGAAATCAAAATTTGAGTTGTTCAACAGCAATGACAAATTGTGAATGCAGACTCAGCATTATCCCTAGGAAATACTTTGATTTTTCAAGGTTCAAGATGAAACCAGCATAATCTGTTATCCCTGGAAAAAAAAAATAATCTTAGTATTTGATCCCACTTCAAAAACGTCATTTTTAATTGTAATTTAGGTCTTTCAAGGAAATGCCTCCTATGGCAGATAACAGGGATTACAAAAGTAAAGATTAACTAGGTTTCAAATTCTAGGATTAAAAGGCCAAAAGTAAAAATGTTCTGGACACCTAAGTAAGAGAATGCACTCAAAAGACAAGAATTTGAGGATTATCAATGGTATTACAGTATTAGTTGTCTTTAATAAATGATGTCAGAAAAGCATCTTAGAGAATGTAATTCTGAGGTGCACCTGGGTTCAAATCTCAGCTATAATACTGCCTAACTGTGAACAATTGACAACCTCTCTGTGCAATTTCTGTATCTAGAAAGGGGGATCATGATGATATTACTATTTTATAGTAACTCTCACATGAGGGTTAAATGAAATAATTCATGAGAAGTGCTTGGAACAAGACCTGGACATAATGAAGTCACTAAGTGTGACTAAGCTGTTCGTATAAGTGATGACTTATACAGAATCAGGACACAAGAATCTGACTTCTCTGTGGGGTGAACAGTCAGGAGAGCTATCATTGCATGTTGAAAAGTTCTTCTACACTGATGTATTATTTGGTTCCCCTATATTCCTGCTATAAGTGAAACCATCCGTTATTTTTCTTTTTCCTTCTGGCTTATTTCACTGAGCATAATTCCATCTAGTTCCATCTACATTGCTGCAAATGGCATGAGTTTATATTTTTTGATTGCTGACACAACAATGCAAAAATGGACAATTATAAATCAGAGACATCCTGTAGGGGAGGAGACGGGAGAGGGATCAGCAGGAGGGAGGGAGAAGCACAGGGGATTGAGGTGATGGTGCACAGGTGCATTGGTGAAGGAAACTCTACGGGGACTACACCTGAGGGGGTGGGGGGAAGCAAATATTGTTTAAAAATGAACAATGATGTAAAAATATAAATAAATAAGTTCTTCTAATACAAGAGCCCAGATACAATCAGGCCTTTCTCTCAAAGCCAACTGTTCACTTCTTTATTACCTGAACAGAGTTCTAAGTTCACCTAACCAAGGGAGTGTGCTCATTTTTATTTAATCATAATTTTGTTTTTATAGAAGAAACCAAGGCACTGATTTACCCAAGGGTCACATCTCTCCACCCCATCCCAGCCTTATAAGGCAGTGGCAGTGGTAGTCCACTTTTCATTAATTTTTCTGTGGAAATTATTTTTCAAACTGGTGTTGCAGGATTTGATCAAATTTGGGTAAAATAACATGAATCACCCATAGGGACAGAACTGGCCAAGTAGGTTCTAGTCAAGGGCTACTTTATAAAACTATGTGATGTCCATTTAGAGTGGCACGAAGAACCTTAGACAAGGGGGCAGACAGGCCGGTGGGAATTTCCACCGCATAAATTAGACAGCCTAGACACAGAATCAGTTGAACAATCTAAATGAAGAGACTGGGAAAATTGTTTTTAGGTAGAATTCACGGTTGGGAGAGAGCAGGACTGAAGTGATCAACACCTTTTAAACTCTGATGTCAAGAAACCAGAGAACCAAAAGGAGGTGGCCTGGGCACACATGATAGAGGCCTAAGATATGTAATGGTTGCCATGGATACTCTGAGGCGGTTTTAGTGGCAAGAGAGTGCGATCAGCAGGTACAGTGATAGCTTATCAAAAACAATCTTTTGATCAATCACCCAACAGCATTTAATGAGGTCTCTGCAGGGTGGAATGGAAGGTAACAGGAACTGGTAAATTGCCAAATGTCTTTTATATTTCTAGATATTTCATTACTTTTTGTGTCAAGTCAATAAGTGAGGCAGTTACTGGCCTACACCAAACCATTACTTAATTAACGAATATGCCTTCAAGCAAGTGGAATAAAGGGGTGGGGAGACTGGAGGAACCAGTTGAATGGGGTTAAGAAAAGGCACTTTGGTAAGGTTAACAAAGAGGTGTTGCTGTAGCACTTTTACTTTTTGTAAACCACTTTTACATTTATTATTCTCCCAGTCACAACTCCAAAGGCCATAAGGTAAGGCAATTAATGTTTTTATTTAACTGATGAGGACACTAAGTCCCAGAAAGCTTTATTGACTTGCCCGATGGTTACACAATTCTTGTCAGTTGCAGGGGCAGGAACTAAGAACCCAGGCTTCCTGCTTCCCCACCCATTCAGTCCTTCCACTCAGCGACACTGCAGGCGCAAGCTTAGGGCTTGGAAGTTGGGGCAAAGCCCTGTGGCTAGAGAGCACTCGCACTTCGCACCTGGCCCTGAACCTGTTGCCCTCGCGGCCTCGCTGGGAGGAGAGTGGGTGCTCATCGCGGTTTGGGGTTGGGAGGTAACGGTAGGCTCCCCTCCAGTGTGGGAATCAGGTGGTTACTTACTCATATAGCCCGTTCCTTTGGCTAAGGTCAGGGTGCAGGGCTCCCGGTTAGGACCCTTCATCTCCATACCCTCGATAGTATGCGGGCGCAAGTCAAGGGTCTCCTCCAGAAGCGCGGCCAGCCAGGCGTGGGGCAGGCTGGCTGGAGGGGGTCGCCCACCCCTCTCCCTGCAGTCCTCCCGGGGGCCGGGGGCATCACCTTCTGCGCCAGGTCCCCTCCCCCGCTCAGCTCGGCCTCCAGGGCTGGCCGCCCTCCCGCTCCCCCGCCGCCGCGTTCCGCAGTTCCCCCGACCCGCACCCCCAGCTCTGCGCTGCCCCCCTCCCCCTTTTCTCAGGCGGATACGGCCAGGGGCTGGGCTCCGACGGGAGCGGCGGCTCCATCCGGGCGGCCTCCGGGCTCGGCGGGGCTGTGGACTGCGGGTGGATCCGACGACACGGCCTCCCGCGTCCCAACACCCACCCACCAGCCTTGGCGGCGAGTCGTTCGCGAAACGGCTCCGCGCCAGGCGCCGGGAGCCGGGAGCCGGGAGCCGAGCCTGACCCGAGAGAGAGCGGCGCCTCGCGCCCCCACCAGTTTTCCAGGCCGCCGCAGATTCCGCCCCCTGCGGCCAACCTGCCGAAGTGCAAGTAGGGACCCGACGGGCTGGAAGCGCCTCTACCACGTCCAGCCAAGAATATGCTTTAGATACTGCCTGTGACACCAGAATTGTTCTGCGGGCTTTGAAGGTTGCCACAGAAACAAAACATGGTCCTGGCGGAACTCAAAAGTGTTGAGTCAGTAGGACCCACATCGTCCTGTCCAAGAATACTTCTTACAGCTATAACGCGCCGCACCGTGCTGGGTAGCCCACCTCTCAGATGTTCTCCCTTCTCCCTTCTTTCTTCCACCCCCTAAGTCCGAAAAACTCCCACGTCTCAGACCTTTGATCCCCTTTTCGTCCCCTCAAGGTCACCTCTAAACAGTAACGACCAAATGTAGATCGCTGACCCGGGCCCCTTATCTAATATGCCCCATTGTCAACACAAGACTGAATGACAAAACAAACTCGCTCATTTCACATGGCCACTAGGACTTGAAAGTTCTCAACAAACCTTGTGAATATTTTCTTTGGAATCACTTTTAGATTCCTTGCTTTCTCCCCATTTGCACTGTCATCAATTTATTGTAAGTACTTGTGTTCTCTCCTTTAATCATTTTTTTCATTGATAATAATATTCTTCCCAGAGTAATGTTTTCATTGTGGTATTCATTTGCTCAAGAATCTATAGGGGACTAACTATCCACACTATATCTATATCTATACCTATATCTATATCTAACTAACTATTTTAAACCTGTAGTCATTAAGATAGTGTGGTATATTCCATTGGAGGTAGACCAATGCACTAGAATGCAGAGCTCGAAAACAGACACAAACATATATGGATGGTTTATATTCAGCATATGTGACATCTCAAATCAGTGGGGAGAGAATGGATTAGCCACTAAAGGGTGCTGGAACTAATGACCGTCCAGATGGAAAATTATAAAATTAGATCCCCTCCTCACGCCATAAAGGGAAAAATCAATTACAGATGGATTAAATGTGTAAATGTGAAAAGCAACACTTTTCAACTTCCAGAATAGGAGACTATCTCTATGACCATGCAATAAAAAATTTGAAAAACTACTAAAGCACAAACAATAAAGGAATTGACTGATACATTTAACTACATTAAATTTCAAAAATGCATGTACCTCAAGATGACATATGCTAAAAGACAAGGCACAGGCTGGGAGAAGAGGTTATCAATGCATATAACTTACAAAGGATAATCTGTGAGATTCTATATTTCCAGCTGTTATCATCTTTCTGACTTCTCCCACCACTACAACTCGACCTGTTCATACTATTCCTTGCTATTCTCAGAATTTACCAAACACACTCTTACCTCAGGGTTTTTGCACCTGCTGTTCATTCTGCCTGCACTTTCATCTCCTTCAGGATTTTGCTCAAATGTCACTGTCTCAGTGAGAACTTCTTTAGACTTTATTTAAAATTGCACTGCAACAATCTCTTTTCCTCCACCCATACACATGCTTCCTATCCCTCCTCTGTTTGTTTTTCTCCATAGGATATATCACTATCCATTATTCTATTTTACTTTATCAATCTTGTGTATAGTTTACCTTCCCTCACCAGAATACAAGTTCCACAAGGCAGGGATCTTTGTCTGTTTTGTTCATAGCTGCATCCCCAGTGCCTACAAACATTCCTGGAACAAACTAGGTGCTAGAAAATATTGCTTAAATGAATGAAATAGTTTCTAGAATGTGTAAGAACCCCTATGTAAGCCATCGAGGAAACGAAAGAAACCTAGTAGAAAAATTGTCAAAATACATGAATAAACAATTCATAGTCAAGAAAAAACAAATGACCAATAAAGACATGAAAGGATGCTTCATTTCATCACTCTTCAGGGAAACTGAAGATGAAAACCATGAGATACTAGTTCACAACCATTAACTTTGCAAATATTAAAAAAAAAAATTCAGATAACATTGAGTCAAGGATATAAAACAGAGAAAACGCTGATCCACTGCTAGGAGTGTAAGTCGTAGAACTGCTGTGAAGAGTAATTTCACATCATCTCGTTGAATATGTATTGCCCTTCAACCCAGAAAATTCCAATTCTAGCTATACACTTGGGCAAACTCTAACCTTTGTACACAAGAAGACATGTAAAAGAATGTTCATTGCAGCATTATTTGTAATCTCAAAAAATAACTGAACCAAATTAGAAGTCCATCAGCAAGTGAATAAATAAATCATGGTATTCATGGAATTGTATACTATTTTGAAATTAAAGTGAATAACTTGAGCTATATGTACTAACATAAATATCAAAAACACACTATTGAGTATAAAGAACAAATTGTAAAACATGTACAGTGGACTTTTTATATGAAGCCTGAAAATATTATCTGCTTATTGCTACATAGCTAGAACATAGAACAGATAATATATAATGTAAAAACATGATATAATATTTAATAATATATAAACATGAAAGGGCATGGTCATCACCAAATTCAAGGCAGGGAAATAATTGAGACAGGGACAGGCATGCAAGGAATGGCAACTATATTTGTAGTATTTATTTCTTTAAACACAATCTGAAAGTTGATGTTGCAAGATTTGATAGAACTAGGTGATGGGTACGTATATTTGTTACATTATTCCATGTGTTTCTTGCATTTGAAATTGTTTGCAGTGAGTGAACATTTAAAGCAAAGAATTAATGAGGGTTGGCAGTGTCTGGTGCTAAAAATAGGACAAGGAAAATGAGGATTGACTTTCTTTGGATGTGTCAAGATGTTCGCTGGAAACTACTACATAAGTAGTTTCAATAAATGGTGAGGGGAGCTATAAAATTACAGGGAATTGAGAAGAGACTGTCGCCTGAGAAAATGGAGATGAGTGAGCATGTATTGAAGAAGTTTGGAAACAAAAAGGAACAAAATACAATTTTAATTAGTTAGACGGTCAAACAGAAATTGCTGACAAAACCCAAAGCCACTTTAAAGCAAAGGTGGTGCTAGTGAAGACATTTAGGAGGAGGCAGAAAGGTTGCAAGAAGCATCCCTCAGTAATTAAGAAGCACAAGGATCCAAGGTGGAGATGGAGAAATTGACCTTACAGAAGAGGTGAGATACTTCTTCCTCCAAATCGACAATCTCCCCAGCACCTAAATCAGTGCCGAGCATATTGTAGGGGGCTCAAATATTTTGGTTGAGTAGAAAATGGAAGTGTATTGAGGTAAGGACACTAAAAATTGTGGTCACAGTGGAGATGATGCTTTTCTTTTTTAAAAAATGGTAAGTAGAATCGTACTAGTAATGACAACAGTAATTGTGGAGGTTTACACTGAATGCCCGTGTGACACTCTCCTCATAGCTTTACATGCAAACTTTCACTTAATTCTCATGAAAGCCCTATGAAGTAGTATTATTATCTATACTTTAAAGATGAGAACATTGAGATTCAAAGGTTTGACAACTTGCCCATTAGCTAGTAAATGGCAGACTCAGGCTGCAAACGTACATGTGTCTGATTCCAAAGTCCGAGGCTTTTAATCAACACACTCTGCTGTGTATTCCATATTAATAGTAATAACAGACTTTATTCAGAACCTTCTATGTGCCAGCACTATGCTAACTGTTCTGCCTGAACTACAGCATTTAATCTGATGAAAATGAAGTTGAGAGTAAAGCATTTGGGTACTTGAATAAGGCAGAGAAGGAGGGGTATGGGCACTGTTTGAGAGTAATAGCAAATCCCGAGAAGTGAACAAAAGGTTTTAGGGTGATGAAGATAATGCAGCAGGAGGCAGAGTGCATACATTTCTACAGTGGTCCAAATCAGCACAAGTCTGTAAGTTTCTCTGGCAATGCTTGTCAAATAGGAAGCAGGAGTAGCGAAAATCTAGCAAGACGGTGCATTAGGCTTGGGAACTAATAGAGCAGGCAGAGCAGAGGCCATGTGGTGAGGGAATCAGCGGTGTTTAGGGTGCATTGAAATAGCTGACCCTGGAATCAAACTGGGTAAAGATACGTATCTCCTCATCCTAGGGCCAGCAGAGTGGATGAAAGCAAGTTTACGAATAGAATCATTTCACTAGGCTTGATCCTGTGGTAAATTGTCATATCTTCTTTTGGGGGAATCACTTCAGGAACTCTGCTTACTTATGTGCTTTTGTGTGTGTCAAGTAATTTTTGCAAGTTAGCTAAAATGATTATTTTATGCACAGTCGCCTTCTGACCTACCTTTGGTTGTTAATGATGTCACTGTTTAACTAGTCACCCAAGTTTGAAACTTCAGGTTTATCCAGGAACTCTTCTTGTTCACCTGTGACATCCAATAACTGAAGCTTTGTCAATTCCACAGAAACTTCCCTAATGTATAGTTCTGGCCATTCTCAGTCATCATTATCAGATGGCGTTTTGCCTGATTGAATAAAGGTCTTATGTTCCATATTCGCATTTGTATGTAGGAGACATCTGATGCAAACGGTTAAATGGTCATTGAACAAAATTCAAATAAAAGTCTAACTTCAAGAAAACACAAGTCTCACAACCTTCATCCCCCCATACAATTAAATGGCCACTGAGTGCTTAGTTCTGTTTACTATTTACTTAAAAACTTTTATTAAAATTAGTAATGTGGCAATTCGTTAGGCAGAGGATATTTTTGAATTAATTAAGTTTTAATTGGCGTAAGATTAGGATACCCCCATCATGTATTACCATCGTAGCACAATGCACTACCGCCAACTCATCCATAATCCACCACCATAGTCCATTGTGATTCCTTCCAGCTTTGTTTCACCCCTCCCCCACCTCCTCCCCTCCTGGGTGCTGCCATCCTGTAGTCAGCTTTCAAGGGTTAGTTTTTAAGCTCATCTTTATCTGACATTGCCTATCTCTTATCCATTAGATGACCATCAGTGTTTAGGACTTACAGGTTTTTAGAGAGAAAATACTAAAAGTAGATCTTAAAAAGAGACTATAAAATATTAAATGGTAAAGTGAAAAAAAACAATTTAATTAAATGGTTATACCTAAAACATATCAAGGTTGTTAATATTAAATTTAATATTTATTAATAAATCCATGGTCTTTGAAAGCAATTTTTAGTTTGGATCTTCATATTTCCCAAGACTTTCCAAATATGCCTAATGATTATGGAGAAATCACAGCCATTATAAATTAAATTAGTTATGCACAGACAAAATAATTTCAAGAATAAGATTACAAAAGCCCTTTCAAAAATTTATAGCAAAAATATAAATATTTAATGTGGAATGTGGATGCATTTTAATATGCTTAATATGATGCTGGCTGAAGTCTTCACAAATGAGAGAGTTGAGGGCTTGCAAAGGCAAAAACAGGCCTGCCTAACGCAGATGAGACTGGGAGGAAGATTTCGCATAGGTGAGTCAGCAGCCAAAGGCTGGAAGGCCGGCTGAGCAGAAGCATAAATGATTCATTGATTTTAATAAATCACCACTAGTTGAAAAGCCTGACTTTTCATAAACACAAATCCAACATAGATATTGCTTTCCACAAAGAACAGCACAAAAGAGAGCTCATTTTCATATACAGGTTTCTGTGTATAATTTTTATTCCTTACAGAATTTGGGGTGAGAAAGGCTCGTTAACTGTTGAGAGGCACAGCAGACAGGAGAAACTGGCCTCCTTTTGCTCAGGAAGCCATTCAGCCCCTCCTTGTCCCCTCTAAATCTCACCTTTCCTTTGCTACCTTATTCTACTCTGGCCAGTTTCTTCATTCCTTTTGTCCACCACTCCTATTTTGTTCTACTGGGCTGGGCTCTCCGGTGGCATGTCTGAAATTGCCCAGGCCTACTTTCCTCCTCCCATCAGAAACTGGGGATGCTTAGTTGAAAGAACATGGAGTCAGCCTGGCATTTAAGGCCCCAAGGATCTGTTCTGAACATGGATTTCCAGAGTTAGCTACCAAGACTACTCTTTACAAACTTTATGATATACCTGGCACTTCCCTTAGGAATTGAACACGAGCAGAGAGGTTAGTGGCGGATGGGTGTGCTCATGACTCATGTACCATTTAATCATCCAGCTAACTTGTCATCTTGATCTTGACCTTTATAGAGTGTTTATTTTTTTAAAAATGGTCATAAGCTGTTAAATATATATCCACAAAGAATCAAAGACATGCTGATGTTAAAAACATACTCTAATAATGAAAGAAATTCTACAAATCCTCAAGTGATCCTCATCAGACCCATAAGTTGCATTTTTCTGATCAAATTCTTAAATTCAGCACATAAAAATTTCTCTAGTAATTCAGAAGTCCTAAAAGTGAAAACAGTTACAGCTCAATTCTATATTTTGTTTACTGGGAATAGAAATTATTGACATCTGCAAAGTAAAATGGTCTCCCTAATCTCATCATTTAGAAACATAACACAAGAATTAATGAAGTAAGCAAGCTGATATTTTTTAAAGCACAAAATTCAAGACTTCCAAGTATCAGGTGTTGAAAACAGTTTTGATCTATTTGCGAAGTTAAATTTACACTGTGACAGATCCAATGGGATTATCTATGAACGTTACCTGAGCTCCTACTGTCAATGCTATGACCCTTCTCCTGCAGGCAGTGGACACAAGGCTGGTCTCACCTCTAATGTCCAGCTGTCACAAAGGCAGGCAGAACCTACTCTTGGTTCTTAGATTATTGTTTCATGTCTCAGTTCAGGGTGTAAGATAGAAAGATTTGGGAAGAATACTTGCTGGGCAAGATGTGTTATGTTATGCCATGCCACCACCTTTAGTGGATAAGAGCCTCAGAACTGGAAGAAGGAGGTGAGTAGGAAAAGAAGAGATATAAGAAGCTGGGTCTTGTGGTCATGACAAGAAGCAGTGTCGGGTGGCAGTAGGGACCATGCCAATTGAGGCGTGATGGTGAGGTGGCCATCTTATAGGATGACAGTGGGGATGGATGATAGGGTATACATTTCAGGGAAAGTCAGTGCAGAATATATCAAGAGCCCAAGAAGTGGATACTTTCTCCCCAAGATTGCTATTTCAGTCTTACATAAACTCTGGGGTACAAAATCAACATGAGAGTTGGGAAGGATTAAGTTTTAACATGAAATGACATACACAAAACAACATTGACTTGATTGAGTTTACATGAATGAGTCTAGATTGTTTTCTGCTCTCAAAGAATTTCAGTTCAGATCGAGGCAGTGTAAACTCCATAAGCTTGTCTGCTTTGCTGTATACAATGGCTAGTTACTATACTAGGTCTGATAAGTATCTGAAGAACATATAATTATCCTTTGTAGAAAATAATGAATGATTTAGAATTTTCCTAATGGTTTTAAGCAGCAAAAATGTTGGGAAATGCTGCTCTGATTCATTTGGCTAATTTCTTGATCACATTACTTATTCTTACTTCCATCTCCTTAATTCCATTTTTATCTCCAATCCCCTCTGCAACTGTACCTGCTGGAATCCTCTCCATTCTTCAATGCTCACCTCAAACGGTCCTTCCTGACTGAAACTTCACTAGTCACCTCTCAGCTGGAAAAGAATGCTCCCTCTTCTGAACAAAAGTGTCTCTGTGTACCTCTGTCAGAACTTTTTAGAACTTCTCAAGGTTGTCTTGTATCATATTGTTACAGAACCAGTAAGTACATGATGAGCTCACTCTTCTTATCTTCACACTCACCCACCACCTCCTCAGAACTTCTATACTTCCTTTAAAGTAAAAGTTTATAAAACATTTATTTCTGTTTCCTTATAATATGTCCATTTTTCCTTTTAATGTACATAAAATATATATGTGCAGTTTGACATAATTATAAAGCAAATGCCCATGTAACCTCCATCCAGCTCAAGAAATTGAATATTGTTAGCACCATGGAAGACATCCACAAACCAGATGCCTCTCTCTTTGACTCCCCCCCTCAGCCAGAATTATACCAGGGCTGGTAGTGAATCAGCATACTCTGAAGAAGTATCAGTGTCTGTCTGCCGTATAAGTCAAGATGTGTGTCATACTGGCTTTGAAAAGATTTGAAGATCATCTTTGACTTAACAACTATCTCAACTTCTATGATAGTCATTTATTTCTTTTTCTTTATAATGCTATCACTTATGAATGAAGCCATACACAGTTTTGGCAGTCTTTGAAATTTATATGAAAGCCCTCATACAGTATATACTCTTTTATATGTTTATTTCCCTCAATATTATGTCAGACATGCTTGTGGCATGTAACTGCCATTCCTTTTCTTTGATGCATAATATTCCATAGTGTGAACATACCACATTCCATTCATTCTCCTGTTGAGGAATATTCTGGTAATTTCCAGTCTTTCCCTATTATAAATAAAAGATGCTATGAGAATTCTTCTAATGTGGGTTTTGGTGCACATATGAATAATTTTTAGTGTATATTAACCTAATGAAATAACTGAAACTTTGCAGGTTGGGATCCCTAGAAACAAAAACCAAAAACTGAGCTAGAGCACAAGATGTTCATTAATGACCAACACCGGTGAGAGAGAGATTGGGCAGAGGAAGAAGATGAACTGCAACACAAGTCTGACAAAGCTTGATTCAACTTGGCATGGAATTCTGGAACACGTTGTGCCCATCAGTATGTTCTACATAAGACCTCGCTCATTGACTCTTCTGCCTTGCTCAGTCACCTTGAAGTTGATCTTGGGTACAACAACTCTCTGCAGCTAACGCAGACCCTCAAGGAGCTGGCAGCTGCAGGCTATCTGCTGACTGCACTCCCCATATCTACATAGAATGCCCTTCCTTGAAGGAGAATCTGGGTGGCACGTCCCTGTTTCTCTAGCACAAGAGGGTACGTGTGTGTTCAGCTCTGGTAAATAATGCCAAACTAGTTTCCAAAGTGATTGTACAATATACACTCTAACATGCAGTAGGTGAGTTCCCATTGTGCCTTTTTCTCACCAACTTTTGGTATTGTTAACCTTGCAAAAATTTCAGCCACTCTAGCGATGTGTAGCAGTATCACATTGTGGTTTTAGTTCACATTACCCTGGTAACTATTGAGGTTAAACACCTTCTCATGTGGTTATTGCTTTGTGATGTCTCTTTTTTGAATTGTGTTATTTTGATTTCCCTAGGTCATTAGTGTCTTTCAGGCAAGAGGCAGCAAACAGTCTGACACCTATGTTTGTATAGCCTTGATCTTAAGAATGGTTTTTAAAATTTTAAATTGTTGGAAAAAATTAAAAGAACACACTCATATGCTTCCCTGTTGTCCACGGCTGCCTTCGCGCAACAACGGCAGAGTTTAGTCATTGTGACAAAGATCTTACAGTTTCCAAACCCTTATAGAAAATGTTTGCTGAAAGAGTTCTAGGTCATTGGTTCTAAAGTTTGCCCCCTGGACCAGCAGCATCAATGTGACCTGGGAACTTGTTAGAAAGGCAAATCCCTAGCCCCACCCTGTACAGACCTACCAAATTAGAGATATTGGGAGTGGGGCCAGCGATCTGTGTTTTAATATTAGTGATGCTAATGTGCTAAATTTGAGGCCACTGGCCTAGGCCCAGGACAAGGACCTAATCCATTTTTTTTTCTTTGCCAGTCATCATAGCCTTTGATAGCTTGTTCTACATGTGTTGAGGGAGATCTAAATGAGCCTTAAAAAGTGTTCTATGTTATTATGCATGTGAAATATGGCCAATATGAACACCTAGGACAAAACTGAATGAGTAGAAATCAGAGAAACTGCAGAGGGCAGCCCCAAATCAGAAGGGTATGTGTGGTAGTTGGAGGACAAGGCCCCTGACTCCCTTCCCTCCCCTTCATTTCATGCAGCCTTTTAACAAAGATGAATGAGACATGATTCCTGTCCTCAAGGGGGTCACATTCTAAGTAAGGAAGTGATCTGATCCTCTCCTTCCTCATTTACTGCCTTTATTCAGAACTTACCCTTGAAGGAGTGTAATTGCACCGAATTGCTGACCCTAATCAATGAAAATGAACAGAGAAAATGAACTAGGCTAACAATTCTACCTTAGTCTCATTTCCAAGCCGGACTCAGTCATGCCTTGGCTTTTTACTGAGCTCAACCTGAAGCTCAAAGCATCAACTGGCTTTTTCTTTTTGATAACTGCCATCCACATGAGTGTGTATCACATGCCAAGATCATACTCAATGTTTTATGTATACATCTACATTAAATACTTCCAAAGTCACTTTAAGTATTCTATCCATTTTACAGATGCAAATCTGAAGCTAAGAGAGGTTAAATAATCTGATCAAATTCAAACTCCTTGTCTCCCCCACTCTAGGGCCCAAGGTGGTAATAATTGGGCTATTCTGCCTCTAGTCATCATTTGCTTTTAACAAATCCAATTCAGATTACTTAGTATGTGCTTCATGTTGTATGGGTATGTAATATTTCAGGATGAGCTAGGTTTTGTGTGATAATTTTTTTAAAGTAGAAAAATTCTTTTACATACAACTTAAAATGATAATGTCAAAAACATGTCCTTAATCAGGAATCGTTATTGTAAACAGCACAGTAATTTATACTTCTTCTGTTACATTACACATTAAGTAACTGCATTGTCTCCTTAGTATTAAATTGTTCTTATCCTTTTTTTTGACTCTTTCTACTAGCTCCTAATCCTTCTGTTAGGGATGATTTCAGTCTCTAGTCTTGAGCACTATTTTTCAATTCATCTTTTAAAATGTTATTTATTTATAAATGGTCAGAAGATCTGAATAGACACTTTTCCAAAGAAAACATACAGATGGCCAACAGACCTATGAAAAGATGTTCATCATTCCTTAATAGAGAAATGCAGATCAAAACAATAATGAGATATCACCTCACACCTGTAAGAATGGCTATTGTCCAAAGGACAAGAAAGAACAAGTGTTGGAGAGGATGTGAGAGAATGGAACCCTCAGATGCTGTTGATGGGAATGTAAATTGCAGCCATTATGGAGATCAGTATGGAGATTCCTCAAAAAATTAAAAACTGAAATTCCACACAATCCATTTACTCCACTTCTGGGTATTTACCTGAAAAATACAAAAACACTAATTCAAATTGATATATAGACCCACATGTTTATTGCAGAACTATTTACAAACCAAGAACTGAAAACAACCTAAGTGCCCATCAATCAATGGATAAAGAAGATGTGGTAAATACATACAATGGAATATTACTCAGCTATAAAAAAGATAAAATCCTGCCATTTGCAACTATGTGGATGGATCTAGAGGAAATTATGCTTAGTAAAATAATTCAGACAGAGAAAAACATCTTTTGATTTCATTTGTGTGGCAAATAGAAAATTCAAACAGATGAACTAAATAAAAGAAAAAAAAACCTTTGGACTATAAGACCAAGTAGTGGTTATCAGAAGAGAAGGAGGAAGGGAGGTGGGCAAATCAGGAAAAAGGGAACATTGGTGTTGTAAAGGACAGACTTAGACTTTTAGAGGTGAACTTAACACACATTGTTGTTTCTCAACAATGAGCACTTGAAATTTATATAGTTATAATGCAACAATATTTCAAAAAAAACAAAAAGAAAAAAGTATTAGTATAAACACCTTCATCAAGAAAAAAAATTGAAGTAATAGAAAAGCAAAAATAAGGGAAAAAGTTTACCCATAATTCTAACACCTTGTTGTAACTACTGTTAACATTTGAAGCAGAACCTTCCAGAACTTTTTCCTTTGTGGAAATCTATTTATGCAGTTGTGGGTTTTTTTTTTTTTTTTTTGCAAAAATGGGATGTGTCTATTTTTTTGCTTTCCTTTTTAAAATTTTTTTTTTTAATTTGGTTTACAAAATTGTGTTAAGTTTTAGGATTACAGCTTCCCTTCACTTTTTTTTTTTAAAAGATTTATTTATTTATTTATTTATACAAACACTGGGTACAGTCAGAAGTGCAGGAGGGTGAGAGAATTCACCAGAGCCAGAGCTGGGAGCAGAGCAGGCAGAAGGACCGAAGTACACTGCTGAGGGGAGCAGCGGGTGGCAGGAGAGGTCTGCGCGCCATGTGGGACCCTCCTCCGGTGGCCTGGGAGCAGCCGGGGATCGAACCGGCACTGCAAAGGCTGTGGGAAGCTTTGCAACCCAGCGCTCAACCGCTGTGCCACCAGGGAAGCCCCCCTTCACTTCTTAATAAATTTGTGCAGAACCACAAAAGTCTCCAAATAGTTAAAGCAATGCTGAGAAAAAAGAAAATTAGAGGTATTATGCTCCCTGACTTCAAGCTATACCAAAGTGATAGTAATCAAAACAGTAAGGTATTGGAGTGATGGTAATCAAAATAGTATGGTATTTACCTCTTAACACATGCACACACATACACTCACATATACTTAATGTACAAACATATAAAACAAACATATAAAACTTACAAGCAAAACTGAAAATATTAAGGTGCCTGCGAGCACTGTGAGTGAAAGTAGCTGAAGCCACATACTGAGTGTTAAAGACTGATAAAGCAGACGGTGCCTGAGCCTAAACCTGATAAGAAGGTATAAAAGTAGCAGCTACCTGAAGCAGACTCAGCAGTCCCAACAACTGCCTTGGAGCAAAGGACTCGCCGGAGGCTACTCTTTCTGAGTCCTGCTCACTGCCTCCCTTTGGACTCAGACTTGCTCTCCAGCCGAAACCTCTCCTCCTCCTTTGCTCCTCGCTCCCATTCCGCACAGCCCCGAACCGACCTGCACTCCCCGGCTCTGCTCCCAGCAACCCGGGGGTCTGCTCCCTGACAGCGGCACAAGCGGCCTATCAGCTCACCATCCTGCACACGACCATGTGCACTGCGGGCCCTTGAGTCTAGAGACTTCCACAGCCTAAGGACTTCCACCTAGGTGGAAGGCCCGGCTAAGACATGTCGCGGCTACTGTCTTCAGTCAAAAGTACTTTGAGAACTTGGGGTTGGCTTGCCAATATGAACTTAAGTGTGTGTGTGACCAATAGAGGAATAAAATTCTCTTTGACAGCCAACTTCTGACTGAAGCTTATCTCTCACACTCGCGACACTTACATATATCATTCATAATGACTGCATAGTATTCCATTTATGAATGCATCATACAACGTTTTACCAAACATCTCTTCCTGGAAACCTAAGTTGTTTCCCTGCCTTCTTGTACTCTTATCTGTCCTGTGTCCCATTACATTTCTGAGAATTTACTTTGGATACACATATCGAAGAATCCCATTTTTTCCCTCCTATTTCCACTATACAAGAACTTTCACATAAAGCTAGAGATATTATCTGGCTGCATATATTACCAGAGCTAAAGAGTGACAGTGTCTCCTCATAAATTAGAACGGAACACCATAAAGACAGATGGCAAAAATATTTTTCAATCATTTTCTCAATGGGATTTTTAGCATCAAGGAAGAAGTCCTGTGAAGAACTTTAAAGGGAAAGTGGGAAGATGAAGTTTGGAGCCAGATAGTCTGGAATTAGAATCTGGCTTTGTGGCACTCTGAAAGTGTAAATGAATTATTTGGTCTTGCTAAATTTCTGTTTTCTGATCTGTAAAGTAAGGATAACATTTATTTCATAAAATTACTAGAAGGATTAGCAATATCATATGTCAAGGACCTGGCATGGTGCCTGAGACAATAGTGGAAGTTCAGGACATGGCAGTCATATACCAGGTATTACCATTACCTTTCCCTCAGTGTACAGAGCATTGAAGAAATACCAGATTTTCAAAAATGCCGCTATTGCAAATGTTTTTTAAATTTTTATTTATTTTGAATTAAGGTAATATTTGGATACCCTCATCAAGTATCACCACTGTAGTGCACCCACCTCCAACTCACCCATAGTCCACCACCATAGACCATTGAGCTTCCTTCCCTCTTTGTTCTTTTTTTTTTAACTTTTTTTTTTTTTTAAAGATTTATTTATTTATTTATTTATTTATTTATACAAGCACTGGGTACAGTCAGAAGCGCGGGAGGGTGAGAGAATTCACCAGAGCCAGAGCAGGGAGCAGAGCAGGCAGAAGGACCCAAGTACACTGCTGAGGGGAGCAGCGGGCGGCAGGAGAGGTCTGCACGCCATGTGGGACCCTCTTCTGGTGGCCAGGGAGCAGCCAGGGATCGAACCGGCGCTGCAGAGGCTGTGGGCAGCTTTGCAACCCAGCACTCAACCGCTGCGCCTCCGGGGAGGCCCAACCTTCTTTGTTCTTAACCCCCTCTTTGGTGCTTCAGTCCTGTCGTCAGCTATCAAGGGCTAGTTTTTAAGCTTGTCTATATCTGACTCTTACTTTAGTCACTTTATATTCTACATACTAGTGACACCATCTAGTATTTCTCTTTCTGCTTCTGACTTATGTCACTTATCATGATCCCTTCCAGTTCCATACATGTTGCCGCAAATGGCATGAGTTTATCTTTTTTGATCACTGCGTAATATTACAAATGTCTTTAAGAAGATTGGCAAGAAAGCTCACGGATATGAAGAAAATGGTAATTATAGTTGTAAGCAATTTGCTTTGCAAGGTCCAGCATCCTCCGTATCAGCTCCTGAAGAACACTGACCAGAGGGATCACAATGTGGTTTCAAGTCCTAGTGTGGTTTCAGTGATAAATTTCAGATACAGGATAAGGGAAGGAACACCAAATGCTCGACCTTGCATTTATGAAATGTAAGAAAGTATTTAATACCACCATTGGACACACATTCTGGTGTCTACTAAATAAATATGGCTATGCAAAAATGACTATTGGATACCTTTTATAATTTTCACAATCTGCCAAAATGGACCTATTGTTCAGTAGACAAGGATTCATTTTGAAGTTCCCAAATTTGGCCCCAGGGTTCTTTACAAAAGTTTGCTTTGTTCTCCAGCCTCTGTGCATCAGGCAATTGAAAACCATTTCAAATGTAAAGACATAACAGGGGAGAGTAGTAGCAGAGAGAGCAAGGTGTTGAGTAGGATCAGAAAACATGGTGACTCTTGTTGAACACAACTTTACAGATCATGAATTTTAGGCAGATTTGCAAATAAGCATGGAACATGCTCTGTAAAGAACAGCTGTTGCCACAAGCCAAAGGGCAATATTTACATGAATCCTGCAGCAAGGTCTATTGACCAAGCATTGACCTTTCCAGCCAAATTCATGTACTTGGTAGTACTCTCAGCAGTGCCATCTTAAAAAGGAGGATCACATTATACATACATGGAAAACTGCCAATGTATAAATATGTTCTGTCCCCCAAATTAATTTCTAAATTCTTTTTTTGGAACTGGGAACACATGTTCCCACAAAAAAAAGGTGTTATAAAGGGATGTGAGTTTCCCAGATTTCCTCACAAAAGTGTATTTAACCCACGACAAAACTGAAATACTGTACACTGGCAATGAGTAATACACTGAAATAAAGTAGCCTTGCAAGCAGGAGACATCAATGCACAAATATTTCTTGAGCCTTTTGCCTTTTTGAGCCTCATGGTCCCAGGCCATGAGGGGAATTTTAGCCTACCACAGCTGCATGTGGTGAAAAAGAAATCCTCCACTGTTCTTGTCTGGAAGGATTCTTCTCAAGCCAGGCGGACACAACATATTGCATCCTTCTCTTTCAGTTTCTTGAATTTTCCCACCAAGGAACCCGTAAGGATTGAGGAGACTAAACAGGTAGTGGTGAGTTGACGTCTACCTGGAAGTCTCAAATAGTTACTTGGAGACACTTCAAACTCTGCAGCTCATTTCTTAATCCACCCACATATTTTAGTAGGAAAAAATCATGTTTTAAATAATCAGTTAAGTGACTTAATCTTATCCCTCTTTGTGACTAAAGTTAATGCTCCAGACGTATGAGCTGCCTTTATTCTGAGCCTTCCTATGCCCATTGGCTAGTACACATACATGTACTTCAGGATGAGTGGTGTGCACTGGGGGATACATCTAAAGTAAATGAAAAGGACATAATGAAAGTAAAATCAAAGCAAAGCTAGCCCACCTTCCTTTCTGCTCCCAGTGGCATTCTCCTTCAGTTAACAGTGTCCTGCTCTTTGTCTTTTTCTCAGTTGAAAACTAGTCCCTGGGTAGGATCTCACACTCATTCACACTAATATGTAAATGACCAATAATAGCTAAAATGTCAAAAGCCTTCCGCATATTAAGGAGTCACGACTTTAAAACAGAATGGAATTTAGGGTATTATCCCTAGGAAAAAGGGGTATATTGGGGGGCAATTATTTGCCTTCTGGCTATCCACAGAAATCACACTTCATCTGAGATTGGTAATTGAAGAAGGTTTGTGGAGAGAGATTAATCAAGAGTTCTTCATACTTTGGAAAGTTATGTGCTTCATTTTGGAAACTGCACGTTTTGTAATTACCGTTTGATATTGTTTCATACATATTTTAAGTTTTTTTGGTCCCTAGCCTGCTGAAATTTAAAATCTAGGATGTAAATGTTTCAGGTATTGATCAAAATAAATGATAAGAAGAAATGGAAATATTTAGTAACTGGCATTTGCATATGGTTGCCACCTTTGGAAAATGCTTTTATATCTATGAGCATTTTGGTGTTGAATTTCTAGGAAATAATAAAGCACTGGACCAGCAACCCCCCCTCACCCGCAAATCACAGTACTCCAATTCAATTACTAATATTAGGTACATACCGTGAGTTACCCCAGGTTCTTTGGAGACCTTGACCTTGGCCCCTGGGAGTTTTCAAATTCATTGGTGAAGGCAAAAGAAGGGCTCCTGCACATTGGTCCTCTGAGAGGTATCAGAGATAAAAAGAGTCAAGGTACATAAAACCCAAGAGTCAGGGTTTGCCTAGTAAGTCAACGTTTGCAGCTGCAACGGAGAGATTCGAGCAAGGGCTTCTGCAGAAATTTCCGAAGGTGGGAACAGCACCATCAACACCCCCTTTAGGGACCTGGGGAAGGGCAGTCCCCAGAGGGGTTCTGGGCTTTGCAAATGGTGAGAAAGACCTTGGACCGTCCAGTTATAAGCCCAGGAAAAGTTCTTTGTGCAAGAAGGGGCGAGCGCCCCGAGGTACAAAGAGCAAATTTAAGGGAAATAGGATTCCTTCTGCACACATCTGCGAGGGGAGCTCAGGCTGACTGTTGGGGCGTGTGGGAAAGGAGATTTTTAGGGGGCCACGGGCTGCGGCTTCCCGCCTCCAACCCTCTCGGCGCCCCACACTCAGGCAACAGTTGGTCGTGCGGGGCCGGCCCGGGCTCTGGGTGGGGAGGGGGAGTCTCGCGATCGTTGAGGGGGGTGGAGGAAGGGGGAGGGTGACGGGGGGAGGCCATGACGTAGGGTGGGTGGACGGAAGTGGGGCAGGGTTGAGGGTTATTTAAAGAAGGGGGGCCGAGCGAGGGGGTGGAAGCGGAGTGATTCCCCACCCGTGCTCCATCTAGCTCTTTCCAGTGCCGCCCCTGCCGCCGCCCAGGAGCCCTCGTCCCGTTCCTCGTCCCCCTTCGCGTTCCCGCTCCAACGCCATGGAGCCGGACACCGCCGCAGTGGCAGCCACCGTGGCAGCCGCTGATGCGCCCGCCGCGATCGCGGTCCTGGAGGACAAGCAGCCGGAGCCGTCCACCTCTCGGGAAGAGGGAGCGGCCGCCGCGGCCACGGCGGCCACCGAAGCCACGGCGGCCACGGAGAAGGGCGAGAAGAAGAAGGAGGTAAAGAGGAAGGGGGTGTGTGTGCGGTGGACGAATCGTGTGCCGGGCTCCCCCCCAGGCGCCAAAACCCTAACCTTTCGGCGGGCGCCCGACAGGTACCGCGGAGCTCCGCTGGGCTGGGGGGCGCGGGCGCGGGCGCGGGGCGGGGGGGCGGCGGAACAGTCTCGCCTGCGCTCCCCTCCCCCTTTCCTTCTCGCCGCCAGGAGGGCGGGGGCGGGGCGCGGGCGCGGCGAGAGGTGGCGGGGGCCCGTTATCCCGGGGCGTGGGGCTTTGGGGAACCCTCGGCCGCCCCCGACCCCCTTCGCCTTCCCGGAACTGGGGTAATGGGGTGGGGGATGGGGCCGTGCAGGAAAAGCCTCCGCCCCTCCCGCGCCTCTCGCTCGCTCCCTCTCCCCCCCCTTCCCGTCGGCCTCTGCCTGGGAAATCTGGGCCCTTCAATCCCACACTCGCGCACAAGGGGCTTGGCTGAGGCTTATTTTTTAAATTTGAATTTCCAGGTGCCGGTGGTGGGGAGGCGGAGGACCATAGCAGGGACTTTTATTTCTTGCACTGGCAAGGTCGGCCTTGGCCTGGCAGGGGGGAAAAAAATCATCCCTTGTTCCTTTGGTCCTCGCCTGCCGAGGCGGGGGTGTCACCCCGAGAAAATCAGCTCCCCGCGTCGTACCCCTTTTCCCCGCCAAACCCCCCCGCGGAGGAACCGTGGACGCTGGTTTAGGAAAATTTCCAACGTGTGCACCCTCACCCGCTCCTGCCCCGCCCCCGACGGTATAGTATTTCACTCCAGGGCCACCCAAATGGTCCCTCAATCTGGCCCCAAGCCTTCCAGGCTTCCACCTCCCTCTCCTAGTGGGCGCTGCTGGCTCCTGGACACACGCAGGTTTTTTTTTTTTTAAAAAATTTTTAACCCAGAGTCTCCAGCATGAGCTGCTGCTAATGTGCAGAAGCGTACGGTTCCGACACCTATGAAGGGCAAATCCAGAAAATATGTATTCTCTCTACGAGGCATATAGCATATAAACGGAATCCTTGCAAATAAAATTGGAATGCGTCGAAAAAAATTGAGAATAAAAACTAGGTGGGAGCCAAAGGATTTTGGATATATAATAAAATTATTGAATGGATTGTTTATAGGTGCATTTTTCCTCGATTCCTAGTAGACATATCCCAATTTAAAAAATGGTAGGTAATTAAAATCATGCTTTAGCGATCTCAAGTGGCTTTGTCTGGATCATTATGTGATACTGTACCACCACATGAAAAGCTTTTGGGGGAAATTAGAGTAATTTTAAATTCAGCGATTGCTTACGTAATATATTTTACTCTTACGAGGTTGACTAAACAAAAAGGTAACTGTAGTGTTAAGTGAAAACCTAGAAAACATTCAACGTTTTAAGGTATCTGCAGTAAGACAATATTGATGATTAAAGCTCCCCCATGTACCTAGCATCAATTTAAATCAAATGTTGGAAAATTCAGAAATTTATCGACGTACCCTTTATCCCTTAGGCAAGACAAATAAATATAAGTGCTAAACTTTTTTTTGTATGGCACAAATTTCCAGTTGGCAGAAATTTTTTGAATTGTGCAAATATACTGGCAATCAGCTAAAAAAAAAAAAAAAAAAACTATGTAATAAGCCCTGAGTTGATAAATACAATCATGAATTCTGTAATATCAACAGAAATTGCCCTAATGGGGAAAGAACGCAGAGATAGGGCACAGAGGAACACCATGTGAAGACTGTTATACTCCCCCTACACATGCTAACAAGCTTCCAGAAGCTAGGAGAAAGGCCTCGAACAGATCCTTCCTTAGCCCCTTCAGGGGGAACATGACTGTTGACACCTTAATTTCAGACTTCTGATCGCTAGAACTGAGAGGCAATACATTTCTGTTTTTTTAAACCGTCAAAAGAAAAAGAATAAAGAAAAAGGAAAAAAGAAATTGTCTTACTGTTATCTCATTTGTCCCCTCAGCACCAGGAAATAGGTGCTACATGCAGAAATTTTCTGGATATGTGAGGTTTACTACTTTAATCACTACATCTTTTTTTTTTTCCTTAAAAATCCCAGTAGTACCAAATCATCTTTTTAAGTTCTTTCAGTCATATGATTTCTCCAAATACAGTGATTTGGTGGTACTCTTAAAAAAATCTAAATATATTACACACTAATTTGACTCTTTAAATAGTGTGGTAAAATGTTTTGTACCTTTTCCTTATGTTTATCAGTGATTGTGCTATGCCAGTGATCCAAAAGCATTTGCGATCTAGAAGTAGAATCTCAGTTCTTTCCATTAAGTAGTTATCTCTGTTGCGGTATTGTGTTGATTTTTAACTAATTTTTTGTCAGGCTGTTAGCTATCATTTTTTTTTAAGATTTATTTATTTATGCATACAAGAACTAGGGTACAGGCCTGAGGTGTGGTGGGGGAGAGGATTCACCAGAGACAGAGTGGGGAACAGAACAGGTAGACTGACTGAAATACACTGCTGAAGGGAACAGCAGGGGAGACAGGAGAGGTCTGCTGTGCCATGTGGGTAGCTCCCTGCCCAGGGATCGAACTTGTGCTGCCAAGGCTGGGGAAGCTTCATAGATTGCATCTTAACCCCTTGCACCACCAGGGAGGCCCATGTTAGCTATCACTTTTAAAACAGTCTACTTTCATTAGAGGTTATGATAAAGGACATGGCTGTAAGAAAGTCATCAATCATTTAAAACAAATGTAAATTACAAAACACAAGCGATATTGCAGGGAGAGGGAAATAATTACACCTGAACAGCAAGGAAGTGGGATGGTCTTGCAATGGAAGGCAGGTTTTCTTAGTCCTGGATTTTTACCATCCCTCTTACTATTGCCAGGGTACGTTTCTTCTAGTAGTGTTTCCCATATCTTTTGCCACTGCTTTTATTCTCTGTAATATAGGAAATTAGACTATCAAACTTTTTTGCATTATAGATCAAATCAAAGAAAATAGTCTCTGAATGTGGATACTTTCAGGATGCATACAGTAGATGAGATTTAGGGGGATTGGTTTGCAACATTTAGCTACAGAACCTTCTGGTTCTTACTTAATTTAAGTGGCTGTTGGACAACCTAACATTGTGGAATCAGAGTTGGTATTTTTGGGTAATGAAAACATCAAGGAAAAGGTCATAGTCTTTAAGACAAGGCATCTTGATGACCTTGTGCCCCATTCTCATGACATACAGATCACCAGGGGATAAAACCCATAAAGGAATTCGTTGAAATACCTCAGTCACCTTTTATCTTTCCTTGTATAAGAAGTGTATTTCAGGAAACATATATATGTATATATATATATACCAATGAGCAGGTTTAGAAGGTAGGTATTTTAAAATTTGTTGTGGAAGAGAGTGCCAATTAAGTAATTACCTACAGCTTTTAATAGCACTGCTCAAGAATGGGAATTTTAATTAGCATACAATTAAATTTTTACGGTATTCTACCATACGTTAAGCAAAAAAGTAATTAGTCAAATGTTTTTTTTCTAATATAAAATTTCAATTTTCTGTAAGTGAACTTTAGTTCCATACTATTAGAAGGCAAAGTCATTTTCACTTTGGTAATTGTTTTGAAACTTGAAAGCTAGACTCTGTAATTTTTCAAGGAATAATAATGATGGGGATTTTGTTACCCAATTTTCCTTTACCTGTTGCTTTGAAAATAAAATGGGATTTACAATACATGTGACAGTTTGAAAGTGTGGGATTGAAGGAATTTTAGCAGTTTTGTGTTCTCATTCATCCAGGATTATATGCAAAACATCCCACATAGATGTTATATACACATGACATGGTAAAATATGGGGGTTGTTATTTGGCCTGAGAATAACTGAACATATCTGATCAGTGCTCCAAAGTAGAACCGGGACTGGGGTCATATTCCATAATCTTACTTTGGATTCCCTCAAAATAGAAATTTTAATAAATCTTGGAAGACATTAGCTATTGGAGCCATGTTTTTCTTAGTTTTAAGGTCACATTCTGGTGTTGATTTATGACCTAAGTTTTCAGAAATAATTGATAAAGTTATGACAAAATGAGCATAATTTCTTTAGTTTCCACAAACAGATCTGTGTTTTGACTTGTGCAAATACTCTTGGCTTTGGTATTTAATGGATAGTTATGTTTTTTATTATTTCCTTACAAGGAAAGAGGTAAAGTCTATGTACTGATTTATATTTACGAGTACAAACTCGTCTTTACAAAGTGTAGATGTATAATCACTGCAGATAATTTTAGTATTTATAAGTAGTTGACTGATGTTAATTTTCAGTAAATTACAACTTTTTAAATATCAAAGGTTAATAGTTAATAGCCCTGAGAAACTGCTTTTACGAAATATTTATGTAGCATAGTTTAAAACAGTATTTTTTCCAGTTGTGAAAATTAACATGAATCAAAAAATTGAAATTACTTTTTAATTTTTAAATATAAATGAATTGTATTGCATTAAAAACTTTTAATGTTCTAATTAGAGTATGAAAACAATTTTAAAAAAGTGTCTTTTCAGGAAAAGAAACCACAGTCTTTTCTTCTGAAACTCTGGCTTGTTTCCATTACATAAAGACCTGTTTCTGAGAATTAATATTTACTTTCCTTGAATTCTTTGGTTTGTGGTTGATAGTATTAGCATATTCTAGATTTTAAATCTATCTCCTAGTCAATGGTTATACACTGTCTTATGATTTAAATTAAAAAATAGATGAAAAGGCTCAATGTTTCACCTTTTGGGTTTTATTTTAATTAATGTTATTTCTCTGGCTTTCATGATTCTTTGGGTTTTTTTTTTTTTCCACTGGACCTCAGGTGCACAGACTGGATTAATTATAAGCCCTGCTTCATGACATGCTCTCATCACTGGTCCACGTACGGCCCACATTGATTTATTTATTTAGTATTTAATTACCTTTTATTTTTTTCAAATGAGAATGTTGACCACTTTTAAGACCTCGCTTTGCAATTTGATGATTTATTTTCTTTGAAATTCTAGAAAAACATTTCTCCATTTCAACTCAAACTTGCTGCTAAAACTCCTAAATCTGAAAAGGAAATGGACCCTGAATATGAAGAGAAAATGGTAAATATATTCTTGGGGGTAGGATAGTGAATATTTTAGTTTATTTTTGTAGAGGAGATATGAAAGATTAAAAAAATACTTGCATATATTATTAATATGGAATCATAGATTTTAGAACTGGAAAGTAATTTAATTTATAATACATCATAATATATTTTGTTGAGTAAATGAGTCTGCTCATTTTCAGAAATAAAGGATCGGAGAAACTATATAGAATAGTGGGCATCTGCTACACTCTTCACTTTTGTTCCGTGCTCTTGTCCCCACAATAAGGTGTTTTAGGCTAGAAATAGTTTATCCACTAGGTGAACATGCCAATATGATTGAGAGAAAGCAGGTTACAAAGCCAGAATGAAAGATTTTTCTCTGTCTCTCTTTGCTTTGGGTAGAAATATGAATGCTAAACATTATGAAGTATGTAATATGGTAATACATTTTCTTGAGGGAAGAATATTTGCCCAATGTATGAAAATGTTACATATTTAAGCTATAATCTGTGTTTTGCCCACCTACTGCTTTGCTGTACATTTAATCATTTAATGTTTAGTCACTAAAATCCATATTTCAGCTTTAATTTTAACTAGACTTTTATGCCAGATCTTATGCCCTGGGGTCTTTCAAAACCAGTAAACTTGGTTAATATAAAAGAGAAGTTAACAAGTGGTTGGAACTGAATTTTCTTGTTGAGGGGTTGTTTTTATAGTAATATTATAAAAATAAATAGAGATAAAGTATATATTTGGTGGTTCATAGTGACGTTTTTATAAAACTCTATGCCTAAATGTTTAAGGCCACATCGAATGTAGATAGTTAATGTTTTAACAGCTCTGAAAACAACATTCCAGTGAGGATAACATAAAATGGAAAGGTTTTGGCCTCCTTCCAGCTGCTGGTCTGAATATATTTGTCTAATTCTTGTACTTATGTTAATGAACTCCTGTAAGTTTCTGGTGTTATTAATTATGCAGCCTTCATTAGCAATCAGATATTCTTTTCCCTGTGGTCAGAAATGACTGAGAATTTAAAAAATCATCTTAATTTTTCTCTCTTTATCTAGAATAATGTATCTTTTTACTGCGTTTATATGGTACAAATGACACGACCTTTTACAGTTTATCAAGCAGTTGTAAAAAATAAATTTGAATACATATTATGTTAACTATTGGCCTTATTTATGTGTGTGTGCATATATTTTTTCTCAAATCTTGCTTACTTGGGGAGAAAATTTATATACTGTCATCATAAAATCCACTGGAATTGAAGGGAGAAGTGTTTATTATTGTATCATGACGTTGAAAATATTTTGAGACAAAATGACACTGTATTCTATAGTTTCATTTTTTTCTGCATGCAGCTTAGAAATTCTTACATCAGTTTATGGTATAAATGTTAATTTATATTTCTGTAGTTGGGATATGTTATATATTATTGTGCTCAATTTTGATTATTTAGGAAGAGAAAATGATTATGATTTGAAAAGAGGAGTGGCTTTTTGAACTGATTTATTAAGCAGGGTACTTGTTTTTGGGCCCTTTACTGTTTGTCGTATTGCTTGGCTTTATGGTCAAATGATCTAAAAACACCATTGTCAAATTCTGCTACTTACTACCTGTGGGAGTTTGAGCAAGTTATTTACCCATTCTGAATCTCCTTTTTATTATCTGTAAAATGGGGATAAAGATAAAACTTCCATGTGTTAAGGTAATGAAATGGGTGAGGCTGCTTAAAGTGGTGAGAACATCGTATAAATATGAGTGTTAAAGATCTTCAAAGTAATAAAAAGGAAAATCATTACTTTTCTTTTGTTTTGTAAATTAGAAAGCAGATCGAGCAAAGAGATTTGAATTTTTACTGAAGCAGACAGAACTTTTTGCACATTTCATTCAACCTTCAGCACAGAAATCTCCAACATCTCCTCTGAACATGAAATTGGGCCGTCCTCGAATGAAGAAAGATGACAAGCAGAGCTTAATTTCTGCTGGAGAGTATGTTGGCGTCTCTTTGCTCCCTGCTTTATTTCCCTCCTTTTCTCTTGCCCCCCCCCACCCATTTCCCTCTCTTCACACTGTTTCCTTCTGTAATTATGCAGTGTAGTTTCATATTAAAAATAAGGTACATAAATAAGGTATATAAGTGTAAATATGTCTTGGAGGAAACTATTTCTCATTAAAACTTAATCAGTTAATATCTAGCCTGGTTCTACCAACTTCTGAACAAGTCCCTAGATAATTTTTTTTTCCATAAAAGATACTAGCAACGTATACTGATTTGACACTTGAGCATTTCCATTGGAAATGAAGATATAGTTGACCCTTGGACAGCATGGGTTGGAAACAAGCAGGTTCACTTATGCACCTTTTTTTTTTCAGTCTTCAGTTCTTCATTCAGGGATTCAACCAACCTTGCATGTTGGTGGCTTGTATGCCTGGATGCATCAACTGCATTTTTTTTTTTTTTTTTGCATTTCAGCTACCGCCACAGGCGCACAGAACAAGAAGAAGACGAAGAGCTACTCTCTGAGAGTCGGAAAACATCTAATGTGTGTATTAGATTTGAGGTATCACCTTCATGTAAGTACTTCATCATGTTGGTGATTTTTCAAGTTGGTTCTAGAAAAATTTTACTGGATTTATTAATAAAAATATGAGACCTTGATTTTCTTTTAGATGTGAAAGGAGGAGCACTGAGGGATTATCAAATTCGAGGACTAAACTGGTTGATCTCTTTGTATGAAAATGGAGTCAATGGTATTTTGGCGGATGAAATGGTAAGGAGTTGGTAACTAAACACATTCTCAGTTATTTGTAATTTTAATGTATATTGGAAATACCTGAACTGAACTGTCCCCCTGAGGCCTGGTGCTAATTGCTTTATTAGGTATAACATAAAAGGTATTTGGAAAGTCTAGACTAACATCTTTGAGTAACCTCTAGAACATATACTTTCATAGGCAGCAAAATCCTTACTGAGATGTCCTCAGGTATACAAAAACAACCTTGTGGTTGTGTTTTTGTTTGCATGTTGACATCCAGACATCTCAGAGCCAAAATGACTGCCAAAACAGAGTATCTGTATAATGACTTTTAATGGTAGGCCCATCGTGTCCTTTGTGTCTTTTCCTCATCTTTACCTTCTAGGTTCACTTTCCTTGGCCATTTCACCATTTTATTTCTACTTTACCATTAGTTTGTGTGTCATATTTTCATTATAGGCCACCAGAAATATGGCTTCATTGTGGCCTACCTGAAATCCTTTGGGAATGAGGTAGGGTATATAAACCACACAGTAAATGCATGAATGGACAAATGAGCCAAACAATAAATGAATGTGTGCATGCCTGAATGAATATAAATACTTCAGTGTGCAAGCAGTCAGCAAGAAAACAGATGGAATGAAAAACAGAGTAAAGAGCAATGCTGAGTCTTGATGCAGTGTCACAGGGGACCTTGGAAATAAGCTAAGGGATGAAGGGCATGTAAGTAAGATGAACAGAGAGCAAAAGTAAGCCCATTTAAGATGCTAATTTAGCATATTTGCCTATATGAAAGTCTGAATTGGTATTTTAAGACCAAAGAGTGAGATGGAATTTGAGAGAGGCCAAGTTCCAGATCTCTGTGACCTAGTGATACTCATATTTATGTGACTCTGGAGCCACATTTGTAATCACCAGTATAGTAGTATAGTAGTCAATCCCACAGTACTCAGCCCTGGTTGAACAAATGGTAGGTGTGTTGCCAGAGGTCCTTTAACTCGTGGGTCTGTATGTAACTCCTTACATTTAAGTGTTTTGGGTTGGAGACAGACATCCAGCACGGAGGGAAGGAACTTGGTTAATTGGACACAGAAAGGACCAGGATTATTTGCCTCAAATTCCTCTGGACTGTAACTTATCTAAACATCATACCAGATATATTTTAATCACTAAAAAGGGAAACACTTTAAGGAATATAGAAAATTTTGAAAAAAATAAAGAAAAAATTGAAGATTAATTATAATTTTGTCACCTAGAAATAATCAGTTAACTTTTTGGCATATTTCTTTCTAGTCTCTCTCCTCTAGATGTATTTATTTCACATAGTTGAGATCATATAGTACGTTTAATTTGATATTCTGATTTGTTCACATACATGTTTTCCACATGATTGATACATTTTTATAAAAATAACTTAATTATTGCATAATAATTCTAGGGCGGTACCATGATTTTTATTCATTGCTTACCTATTGCTGGTCATTTGTATTGGTTGATGTATAAGTATAAATAATGCTGTATTGAGAATCCTTATAATTTAATTTTTCTTCACATCTCAGATTATTTCCATAAGATTTCTAGAAGTGGCATTACTTGGTTAAAGAGTTTAAACATTTTAAGATGTTCATGCATAGCATCCACAAAACCCATTCATTAAATGAAATAAACCTTATAAAATTATTTTAAGCTTAGGTTTATAAAAGAAATTCTATATCTTGCATAGGATAAAGTCACAAGTTTTTATTTTTGCCATGTTTTTCCAGAATTGCTTTTTAAAAGTTAATGTAAGTCTTAATTGGGATAACATTGATAAACAACACTGTATATGATTTAGGGGAATTGGTTCACACCTCTCAGATGTATGTCACCCTGCCACACCCACCACCAATGCACCCACAGTCCTTTACCAAGTACCGCTGCACCCCCTTCCTCCTCTGATCCCACCTCCAGCTTTCCTCCCCCTCTAGTAACCTCACTTCTGCAGTCATATTTCTGGAGTTTAGTTTAGTCAATTCTTTTGTTATTCTATATTCCACATCTGAGTGAAACCATCTGGTATTGGTCTTCCTCCTTATGATTTATCTCACTTAACATAATCCCCTCCATTTCCATCCGTGATGTCTCAAATGGCAAGAGTTCATCTTTTTTTAGAGCTGAGTCCCAGGAACAGTTTTTAAAAGGCCACACAGCACAGAACATAGTTCTCTTTTCCATGGGTTATGTAGTAGGTTCATGATATTCAATATATTAAAAAGTTCACTGGACAAGATGATCTGTAAGGTCCTTTCTGTGCACGGTTCCTTGATGTCCTGTTCTTTCATGGTTCCTTAGGATTTCAAGGGTGTGAGATGCAAGTACAGAACCACAAGCCCCTTGAGATGCATGGCCTTGACTCTTTTTCATGCCTGGGCTGTGATGATGTTGGGGACAATGGGAAAGAAAGACCGTGTCTAAGCAAGCTGGGAAAGGAAATGTGTCCTTGTGAAATACACTAAATTCTTAATTTTGCAACTAGAAGAAAAAAACTATGTAGTAGATTACTTGCTCCTTTTGGAGTAAAAGTTTCCTACATAGCAAATTATGTAACTTTTTAACTGCAAGTTCTTGGTTTTTTTGTGCTCACAGTAAGTACTGAAATGGAATGGTTATTCACTTAAACAGCTTTTAAAGTTACCTGGAAGTGAGATAGTTAGCAAGTATCTTTTGTGATGTTTATGATAAAATGTTGCATTCAGTTAAAAATGTTTATGGATTGTTTCCCCCTTGTGATGATAATGCAGGGTCTTGGTAAAACTTTACAAACGATTGCTTTGCTTGGTTACCTGAAACATTACCGAAACATTCCTGGACCTCACATGGTTTTAGTTCCGAAGTCTACTTTACACAACTGGATGAATGAATTTAAACGATGGGTTCCATCTCTTCGTGTTATTTGTTTCGTTGGAGACAAGGATTCAAGAGTAAGTGAGAAATAGATTTAAAAAGGCAAGCAAGAATAACATTTCTTGGGTTAAGTTGGATATAGTTGCCATAACAGATATTTAAGTTGACTACCACTACTACTAAGTAACTCATTGTGTTGATGCTAGGCTCTGTGTGAATGCTTTTCATCTGTTAAATTCTTAGAACAGTCTGATGAGGTAGATGTATGTTACTTATTGTTAACATATAATCCATTATTATGCTATCTGCATTCACTTTTAACTATCTCATTAACCTAAGTGGTTTTGAATTGCACTTTTAAGTGACTTTTCATAAAAAAATCTTATCGATGGTTTATCTTATCAGTGACTTTATCATTTGGGTTATTTTGACACCAGAAATGTGTAAATTTGCATGACTTAACTGGTTGAAATTTTTGAATACTGACTTGGTAAACACGCACACACATGCATATGGAACTTTTTGTGTCTATAGAGTTTTGTGTTTTGTGTTTATGCATAGACACAGTCTTCAGTTTTGGTCTTTGAACAGAAAAATACACGTCTGCATATATTCTTAGATAATGATAGAAACTCTGGGCTCTTGTTTAAATTAGCCATTTGTCAATCTAGTAGGCTGCAATCGTTTTAGGACTATAGAATTAATCTAAAAATAATAAATTATGCAAAAATACCAGAATGAATAATCAGCTTAGAAAGCATATTATTAAACTTTGTCTTTATTTTGCCTCCAGAGAACACAGTTTAGAGTAAAGATTTATTCTATTTTGCATATTTAGCTATGTTATCAAAAGATATCCTCAAAAGAATAGTAGCGTAATGAATTATGTAATTTTATTCTTATCATTTTGCTTGAAGAAAAATTACTTAAATTTATTTAAATTTAACTGATAAATAATTTAAATAGTGAAATACTGCACTCATAAATTTAGAATTTCAGGCCTGATCCTTTCCTATGCCTAATATTTTCGAGTAGCAAATTATTCACTTAGAACTCTTTCTGATTACTCCTATTAGTTAATGTGACACCATTTTTTATAAAACTTTGCAATTTCTAAAGTATTGCTTCTTTGCTGAAATTAGTTTTTGGAGATCATACACTAAAGAGAAATATCTAGCCTTTTGTTTTCATAATGTCGCAGTAAAAATGTATGTTGGTGGTTTTCAACTTTGGAATTCCCAGGGTTTCATCAAGTATCTCTAGGAGTTTTAAAGAAAGAGTGGATGTATTTAATTTATGACTGCCTTATCTCCAGAAGGTTGGGATGCTTCTGGTGGCTTCAAAAGTTTCTTATTCTTGAAGACTAATCTGCAAAGTCAGTGTTATTCAAATTGCCACTCTTAGATGGGATGGGTTGGGAATTCAGCTTAGTAGGTGGTGACAACAACTTTTAAAAACACGTTTAAGATAGAATAGAAAATAGCAGAGTGTTTCATATATAGTGAGGGGGGTGTATCACTTTGAGAAAATTTTAAGTTGCTTCTTTCTATAAACATGCTCACAAACATGTATATGTATACTGGATTGCAGCCTAAAATGTAATTTTACTGGGGACCATGGTCAAGAGTCGGAAAACCTGTGATTATTAATTACATAAAAAATGTGCCATGCTTAACACTTAGAGATTGATGTCAGTATGTATAGAGAAAATCCAGGTCATTATTTATAGACAGATTTGACTCTTGCTACCCATTGGATAAATATATTACATCTATTTTCCTAGTCTATAAACATTTTACGAGGTCAATATTTTAGTAATAAAAATTTAGACATAGAAAACAGTAGGTATTTTAGTTGAGTTGGGAAATTATTAGAGATACTCTTGATCATGTCTGATGCTAATGTAGGACTAAGGCATATAGAGGGGTGACTCCCAGACCTAGTTTTGCAAACCCTTCTTTTGTGTGCTGGAGGGATCAAAGACAATGGGCATGGAAGTAGTTGTGGTTTTACTTGTGGTTTTGCTGCTGAGTTGTGTCATGTTGAGTGAACCTCAAATGGCTTTAATTTTCTCAACTACAAAATGAGACTTTTGGATTATCTGATCTCTAGTGTTCTGTGAAGGTATTTAACTCTAAAATCTATCAAGTAGTTACATAAATTTCAAAGCAGAGCTGATTTAAACTGAAATGTGTCTGTGTTCCAGGAAACAGTAGGAGGACCCATTTAACTGAATGTTTCCCAAAATCAAACAAGGTTAAGGTTTTGCAGGACAAATGGAGTTCGGCACCCTGGTTCTCTTCATTTTGTCTCCAGTTCTCTAATGTTTTAATTAACTTTTTAAATATAACCACTTCCCAGGGTGTAATCGGACTCTACTAAGACCTTTTTTTTCTGTCCTTTACTTCAGCCCAGGCAATCCTGGACTGAAATTGCAGGCACTCTGAATGTTAGTTGAATGAGTCCACAGTATGGTGCAGAACTACGAATTTATGAAATAAAAACTTTTCAGTAAACAGTTAATTTTATTTATGCACCATAATTTCATATTTATAGTGCTACTCAACCCCTTCTCAGTTTACATTTTGCTGCTCCCTGTTAACTTTTGGGTTTTATTTTGACCCATAACATCTGGAATTCAGTTCTCACAAGTTAAAAATGATCCTCTTGGACTATGATAGACTTAAGACCTCTTTATAAAATCATATTCTGAGCCTCATAGCAGTGTCATCCAAATACCCAACAGGGGTACCTTTTTAAAAAAGATTTATTTTATTTATTTATGCATATAAGAACTGGGGTACAGGCCAGAGGTGGGGAAGTGAGAGGATTCACCAGAGACATAGTGGGGAGCAGAACAGGCAGATCGACTGAAATACACTGCTAAGGGGAGCAGCGGGCAGACAGGAGAGGTCTACTGTACCATGTGGGTTATTAGCTCCCTGCCAGGGATTGAACTCAAGTGATCCCTGTGGTTGGCACAGCTTGAGAGCACTGAGACTTTAACCCCTGCACCACCAGCGAGTCCCTACAAAGGTATCTTTGAGCCTCAGTTTTCCTATCTGTACAATGGATGAAACCAAGTGGATTTCTGTCTCTTAGAATTCTTTCTAAAGCATATTTTCTTCATGCTTTAATCCTGTGATCATCTTGTTAACACATTCTAATATAAGAAAATATATTTTGCATTAGGCTGCTTTCATTCGTGATGAAATGATGCCAGGAGAGTGGGATGTTTGTGTTACTTCTTATGAGATGGTAATTAAAGAAAAATCTGTATTCAAAAAGTTTCATTGGCGATACTTAGTCATTGATGAGGCTCACCGAATCAAGAATGAGAAATCTAAGGTAAGCCAGTTAGTAATATCTTCAAGTTTTCTTCTAACTACTGTGTCTGCTACTCTGTATTCAAAATAAAAAAGTGTTGGAAGATTTTGATTTTACTTATGGAATGTGAATGAAAACCAGTTTTAAAAAATGGTTTTAGAGATTAAATTATTGAAGACAAGACAAATGAAAATTTGGCACAGTTTTTAATGTAAAGACAATTGCATTCATTTGTTATAGTCCCTGTTGCAGCTTAACTGTTGTGCTACGTATTTGAATATTTTGGTAGTATTCAGTGTAAAATATCATTTGCATTGGCTTAGTTTTTATTGAGGAGCTACCTGATGTGTGGATGGATTGGAAAGAAGCATTTACTGGAATTATATGACTTGTGTGAATTAGAGTATAGTGTTAACCTGGAAAAATATCAGTATTTCTTACCATTCAACTCCATTAACAGTAGGAAAAGCTTCAGTTATTATGATGAACCTCTCTTTGGATCACTGGGCTACTTTGGGAGAAACAGGGACAGAACTGGAGCAAAACCAGGTGGATCATACTTATTTCAAATTGCAACTAATACCTGATAAGAGGACGCATGTTAGAGAATAATTATTTAAGAGCATTCTAAAAATGTGCACTTTTATTGATAAAATTTTTGTTCTTTTATGCTTTCGTGCCTTAATTTTTGTGGTCTTATTAAAGTTAATGTAAGATATCAAGAACAGGCTTGACTTCGGTGCTTTAATTCAGTGACCAGGCCAAGATAGAATTTGGCTAGGGATATAGATGAAGGTGATTGGTGGGAAGGAGGAAATATTATTGTGTGAAGTGATTAGCCTGGATTCCATGGAGACATTCTGATGTTTTTTGTGTACCCTAAGTAGAGACAATACACTTTTAAATGGGGGAGGGGCCTCAGGTATGAGTGTGATCTGCATTCTTGTAAGTGTAGACATGCCTAAAATATTTTGTTCAGTTGTGTCTCACTACAGCCATGGCATCTGAATTAGGATATTCTTCCATGGAAAATTAAGTTTTAAGTTGTATTTTATTCAGTAAATGTATTGTTGGAGAAAGCTGAATGTTGAGCATTGTAATAAATAAAAGAGTGTTAGCATAACTTCTTTTTCTAGCTTTCAGAGATTGTTCGTGAGTTCAAGTCCACTAACCGCTTGCTGTTAACTGGAACACCTTTGCAGAACAACCTGCACGAACTCTGGGCATTGCTCAACTTTTTATTGCCTGATGTCTTTAATTCTGCAGATGTAAGTTGAAGCCATGTCTTAAGTATACTTTTACTATGTGCCCAGACATCTATTTTCAAAAAAGAACATAGAGGGAAATGTATAGTTCCTTTTCATATGCAATTTTTAAATCTGTGTCTTTACTTTCTGGGGAATGAACTCAAGTACGAATTTTCCAAACGGGAACATCAAGAGAAATAATGTTTCTTTTCTTTGAGATTATCCTGCCTCTTAAACCTTTGTTCAGATCACTTTGCTACCATAACTTTTGATAAAAGATTGGCTAGTTCAGAATCTCTTCTTCACTGTTGCCGTTTCTTGAAGTCAGAAGGGCTTGAAACATTTTGTATCCATTGAGCTTGTGTGTGGGGGAATCTTTAAAATGATCTTTGACTATTGTAGGCATTTACACTTGGTGATGCTAAAGAGCTCATAATGTGTATAAGAACTGCATTTTGTGAATGTATCATTTATATTGTTGTTCTTATTAATGTAAGATTATGCTAGTACTGCAAACTGAATCGAATGATTCAAGGACTTCGGAGCTTGATTTTCCTCATTACTGATATTAATTGATAATAGAAAGTACCAAGTTCAGTTCTCCATTGATTTGTACACCTTATCTTCCTTTTGTTCATTCTGACTCTTTGATTAACGTTTTTATTAGCATTATAAGTCTTTCATTTTACATTCTTACTCTCATTCCTCCTAATTGCATATGATGCTAATGTGGTCTGGGGCACGTCTAAGGAAAGCCCTTTAGGAAAAACCACTAAGGGAGTTTTGTATACTGGGATTTAAATTTTGTCACTTACCCCAGTATTTTATTTATTTTCACAAGTAAATAATTCCGACCATCACAGGTAACATGTTTAAAAGTGCTCTTAAAATAGATTATTATGGCAGCTCTCCTCCAAGACTGCCCATTTGTGCCTGTGCGGGAGCCTCTCTTTTTATTCTTTCTCTTTTTCCTAATAAACCTGCCATGTTGAAATGTAGCATAAATAAATAGATAGATAAATAAAATAGATGGTTACTGTATCAATTCTGTAAGAATTTGTAGAATACCACATTCATTTAAAAAACTGCACTTATTATGGAATTTTCTTTCACCCCTTCACAGGACTTCGATTCTTGGTTTGACACTAAAAATTGTCTCGGTGATCAAAAACTTGTGGAAAGACTTCATGCGGTAAGTAATGGGCAAGAAAATTTCGTGGTTAAATGTATAGAACTGAGCCAGAAAACTGCCCTGAAATCTGTGTGGGCTTGTGGATGTGTCTTTTGGCTCAGTCTTCGTGCTTCTCCCTTCCAACCTTCCTGCCAGCCTCTTTGGGAAACAAACCCCCCTGTAGCCTCAGCCTCTGTGTGAAACAGTGTCTTTGCCTTGGGTGTCCCCCGTGGATAATGCAGTCCTCTCCCATACAGGCTGTTCACTTTCTCAGCCCACAGATTTTCCAGATGGCATCTATATTCTCCTGGTTCCCCAGCACCACTTCTAGGACTCTGTTCCCCATAGTCATGGAGAGAACTCTTCCTTTGAGGCTCAAGTAATCTTGCCTGTCCACCCACTCTTTTCTGTCATCTACTCATTACAAGGTGACTCTCACATTCATGGGCCACCAGCTTTCCATTCTTTGATAACAGCCTCTTATATCCTTCTAGCTCTTCCATTCATGTTACTCCTCTCACACTGATTATGTTAAACTTTACAGCGATCTCCCATCCTTGAGCCCTTGCTTTCCCTCCCCATCCTTTAGCTCATTTCTGTTGTTACTTTTTTCTCTATCTGGCAGTGAGCTCATTTTGTATCTCTGGACCCATTCTTTAGCCAGTAATCCCAAACTCCCTTCCTCTCTTGCCCGCCTTTTGTCCTGAAATGCTACATTGGAATAATGGAACTGTGTCTCTGCTGGATTTCAACACTCTTCTGCTACTTGCTTGAACAGTGCCCTGCTTTATACTAGACTGTGCAACACTTCTATAGAGGATGATCCAGCTGCCCAGGGTTTCACCACTTGTAATTTCATGGTTTGTAACATAAACTGGGATTTGATGATGCTGGGCATCCTTCAGGTGGGGTTCTATAGCATTCTTTCCCATGTCCTACCGGAGCTGTGTCAGGCTTTCCCCATCTTCCCCAAGCCTCCTATTCCAGGGATCCCTGTCCTCCTCCTCTGTCAGCAGGTAGAGTCATTCCTTTCTCAAACAGAAAACAGATGTCATTTCCCATGAACTAATTCGAGGTTAGCCATCCTCCATGGGTCTCTGCATCTGTGTCACTCTTTCTCTCTGAGTGGGAGAGGTGTGCTTTTTCTGGTCAGTGACTAATTCTGCCAGTGTGAACCCCGGATCTCATTTCTTCCTTTTTCCTTGTGCACATTTCCTTTTTATTGAATAATTCTTTCACGTGTCCTTCCATATTGGCTCTTTTTTGTTTTTTTTTAAAGATTTATTTATTTATTTATACAAGCACTGGGCACAGTCAGAAGTGCAGGAGGGTGGAGAATTCACCAGAGCCAGAGTGGGGAACAGAACAGGCAGACTGACGAAGTACACTGCTGAGGGGAGCAGCGGGCGGCAGGAGAGGTCTGTCAGGCCATGTGGGACCCTTGCCGGTGGCCGGGGATCGAACTGGCACTGCAGAGCTGCAGAGGCTGCGGGCAGCTTCGCAGCCCAGTGCTTAACCACTGTGCCACCAGGGAAGGCCCCATATTGGCTCTTTCCCCCCCCTTTTTTTAATTAAAGATTTATTTATTTATTTTATTTATTTATACAAGCACTGGGTACAGTCAGAAGCGCGGGAGGGTGAGAGAATTCACCAGAGACAGAGGGGGGAGCAGAGCAGGCAGAAGGACCGAAGTACACTGCTGAGGGGAGCAGCGGGTGGCAGGAGAGGTCTGAGCGCCATGTGGGACCCTCCTCCGGTGGCCGGGGAGCAGCCGGGGATCGAACCGGCGCTGCAGAGGCTGTGGGCAGCTTCGCAACCCAGCGCTCAACTGCTGCGCCATCGGGGAGGCCCTTGGCTCTTTTCCCTTAATGTGTAAACATGGTCAGTATCTCCCTTATTATAGCGCAACCTATACTCACACATGGTACTTCCTCAACATTGTGTCTCATTCTAGTTGTGAGTCTCTTTTTTTCTTTTTTGCTTGATCAGAATGATTATTTTATTAACACATATGTCAGGTTGTGTCTCTCATTTCCTCAAACCCCGCAGTGACTCTTCACTTAGAGTAAAAAACACTCCTAATGACGGTCAAAAGTCCCAACCGGACCTGGTCACCTCTTGCTCCATACCCTCCTACCTATTCTTCCCTTGCTCACTCACTCATGGTGACCACAGACTTCTTTTTTATTCCTCAAACATTGTGATTCTCTTTTCTTCCTCTGATAGCTCACCTTTAAAGAGCAGTTTATCCTTTCCATCTCTGCTACATAATGTCCTGTCTACTCTTGAATCTGTTGACCACTGGCTTTTATCCATTCCAAATAACTGAAATTTACCTTGGAAGGCCTTCAGTGATTTTTCAATTGCTGAATTCTGAGTACACCTTTTGGCCAATGTCTTGGCTTCTCTGCACTATTTAGCACCTCTAACCATTCCTTCTTGAGATTCTTTCCTGCTTGTTTTATGGGGTACAGGATGTTTTTCCTCTTACCTCTTTGACTGTCTATCAGTTCCCTCTATGGACTTTATCTGTCTGTTTCTGAAAGTTTAGTATTCAGCAGTCTTTGTCTTTGACTTTCTTTTTCATGCATGCTCTCACTAGGAATCTATTCCCATGGTTTCAGCTCCTACCTGCATGCTCGTAATGGAACAATTTATCTCTCTGTAATTCTCTTCCAAGCTCTAGACTTAAACATATCCGATTGCCTTCTGAGACCTTCTGCCTAAATGTCTCTCTGGCAGTTTTAACTCTTAAGACTACCAACAAAACAAAGAAAATAATCCGGTCAAAAAATGGGCAGAAGAGCTAAAAAGAAACTTCTCCAAAGAGAAAATGCAGATGGCTAACAGGCATTTGAAAAAATGTTCAACATCACTTGTAATCAGTGAAATGCAAATCAAAACTACCATGAGATACCATCTCACCCCAGTGAGAATGACACATATTAAAAGAACTAGCAACAACAAATGTTGGCGAGGATGTGGAAAAAAAGGAACTTCCTGCACTGCTGGTGGGAGTGCAAACTGGTCCAACCACTCTATGGAAAGCTGTGTGGAGATTCCTCAACCTGCTAAAGATAGAGCTTCCATATGATCTAGCAATTCCACTCCTAGGTATTTACCTAAATGACATAGAAACATTAATTCCAAAGGGCACCTGCACCCCTATGTTTATAGCAGCACTATTTACAATAAGTAAGCTATGGAATCAACCCAAATGCCCCCAAAAAGATGACTGGATCAAAAAGATGTGGTATATATACACACAATGGAATATTACTCAGCAATCAAAAAAGATAAACTCATGCAATTTGCAGCAACATGGATGGAGCTGGAAGGGCTCGTGCTCAGCGAAATAAGCCAGAAAGAAAAAGAAAAATACCGGATGGTCTCACTCATAGCAGGAATTCAGAAAACCTAAATAAGGGACCAGGAAAAAGACTAATTAATATAAAATAAAAATCAAAATCAACAAGCAACTATAAACCAGAGACACACTGTGGGGGGGGGGTGGTGGCAGGGAGAGGAAGGATTAGGGTCAAAATAAGGGGGGGGTGCAATTGTATGGGGAATATAACCAAAATGAAAATGCATACATTGTGCAAAAATGAAAAATGGTGTAAGAATTATATAAAATAAAATATTAAAAAAACCTATCTCTTAGACAAGTTTAGGAGACCCAAAGCAGAGACTGTGTCTTCTCTTACTCTTATCTTTTCCTTAGTACCCACAGACCTCTAACCATGATAGCCACAGTCTACTGATGTCTACTGGGATGAAGCTCTTTAGTACTACCCAAAGATGAAATGTTGCCGTTTATAACAAAATGGAAGGAATCTGAGGGGATGGTGCAAGGCCAAGCCAGAAAGACAAAGACAAATATAGAACAAGTTCACACATATGAGTATCAAATGGAAACACAGTGGATGAAGTGACAGTAAAATAATTATAAACCAGCAGACACTGATAGCCAAACTCAGGTTTCAGAAGGTAAAGGTGAGGGAGGAAGGGGAAAAGGTCAGGTGAAATCAGACAAGGCTATGGAAACAAAAAAGAGATTAGAGTCTAAAGTCATGCTTAAAATGAAGTCATTACTTGGGAAGTAAGAGGTGAGCTTAATTTTAAAATTACATATATATCTTTTAAAATATATGTATTTATGGTACATCTATATGCTGAGCATTTTTAAACTAGGGTTCCTTCCATTTTGTTATGAATGGCAACATTTCATCTTTGCTTAAAGCTGAATCATGTTCCATTGTGTAGACAGACCACATTGACTTTATCCTGCACTCAGATTGCTTGTATAGCTTAGCTATTGTAAATAACACTGCACATCAGTACATATTTTTTAGAGGAATGAATGAGGAAACAGTCTCAGAAAAAAGTTAAGGAACTTTCGAAGACTCACAACAGGCAAACTGGGAATGAGCTGATTGTAGAATCAGCTTGATTTGAGTTTGAATTCATTTCTACCATTTACTAGCAAAGTGGCTTTGTTGATGTCACTAAAATTAAAATAATCATATTTCTTTCAAAGATTTTTAGTTGGGATTCAATACACTATGTGAAGTTCATAGTGCAATGTTTGACACATGGCGGGTACTCTGTAGACAGTAACACTGTCATTTTCTCGAGATAGAGTCTGTCTTCTAAAGGTATATGCTGGTTATTCCAGTTTTTTCTGTATTCATCCATTCCTTAACATTGAACCATTTTTTCCTCATTCATATATTTAGCCATTTTGAAGTGGCTTGCATTTTTATTTCAAGTAGAGACTGATCCATACTCTGATTTCAGATTTCTTTTAAAGTTTGAAAATCTTGTATCACGACAGCTTTATTTTTTTCTTCCCCCTTTGGTTTTTTTAGTTGATAGTCAATCACCTGACAGTCATTTTTAGTGTGCTTTAAACCTTTAAATCATGACTGTAAAATTTAGACCCCCTTTTCTGACTTTCTAGAGGGTCTTACTTGGTTCTGTTTTTACTGAGAAAGTTAGCAATCTGTGTCACTATTTTCCAGATTACATAGTAGGAAGTCAATTTCACATAAAGTTGCTGTCAATGAAATATATGGTTTATAATATTAAATATTTTGAGAACTTTTTAAACACTATTACTTTTTAGGTCTTAAAACCATTTTTGCTACGTCGTATAAAAACTGATGTAGAGAAGAGCCTGCCACCTAAAAAGGAAATAAAGATTTACTTGGGACTAAGTAAAATGCAGCGAGAATGGTGAGCTGTTTTGTTTCCGATAGAATTTCTTTATGTATAAGAATTTATTAAAATTAGCATTGTAGTGGTTCAGTTATTACATTTATGTAATAACTTTAGTTCATAAATTACATTTTATGGTTAAATGGCAAACTATGTTGTTCAAATATTTTAATATAAAATTGATGAATATTTTATCTAACCCTTGGAAAGGTTAGTGGACCTGCATTTGCATCCTGTGCTTTATCTCTTAATACCTTGGCAAGTTAAAAAACCTCTGCTTCTTTTATAAAATGGGGTTAATAATGCTTAGTCTCTGAGAATGATATCAAGGTTAAAGGGGACAGTGCTACTGGCATATTTGACAGTGAAGTAGTCATAACCAAATAATAAGTAGTAATAAGATGGATGAAAATATCTGTGATGGTGGATATTATAAAAACAAAAGCTGGAATTTGTTTGGTAGATACAAACAAGGCAAGAAATTGACAAGGACAGTCACAAGGAATGATAAATTAGACATTTTAATAGTGTGATAATGCTGCTAAGAGAAGCAAAATGTTGCTTCTGTAAATAAAATTAGATCATGTATGACTTCTTTACTTTTGAGGCCAGTATAGAGTACTGATGAAGAGTGTATTTTTTTTTTTTTTTGACTCAGACATAAGATCGAAACCTGGCTTTGTCACTTCCTGTGGCCTTGAGTACATTGTTTCACTTCTCTTAGGTGCCTGAATTTCTGTAAGGGCAGGAATGACACTGCGCAGGTTTTCTGATCCAGCAGACCGGGTAAAGGAGGAGTCAGGGTCCTCAGTGGCTTTTGCAGGCTTTTATTGGGATTTACTGGGTACATGGCAGGTAGGGGTGCTGGGGGGCCAGGAGGCTGGCAGGCCTCCCAGCCCCCAGCAAGTCTTCACTCTTTCTGGGCTCTCGGGCCTTCTCTCTCCCTCTCTCTTGGCTTCTCTGCTTCTGCTGGCGTCCCCGTGACGCCGCACTTAAAAGCCCAGTCTTAGCCCAGGTGAATCCCATCTACATATGCCCACACCCTACTCCAGGTGCCCGCCATCAGGCATGCATTCATGACCACAGGGTTCTGTCATCTATCCTAATGGCGGAGGGCAGAAAAGCCTGATACTTTTTACCTTACCCTACAGTTTCCATCTGTAAAATGGGGATACCAGTACATACCTCTGAGTTGTACAGACTTAACAAGATGATTCATATAAAATCCTTGTCATGATACCTGGCACTTCACCTCAGTACAGGTTGACTTATTATAATGAAATATTGTTGAGGTGGATATGTAGGTCTATTTTTGTCTGGGTGAAGGTCTAGAAAAGATAATGGATAATGTTTACAGGATCAGAAAAAGGAAAAGACTTATGGAGTCAGGTATAAGAAATGTGACTTGTTTTTAGCTCAAACAAAAGTTGGATGCCAATTTCTATCAAATATTATAGTTACTGAATAATTATCAGATGTAGTTATCAGCTGATAGCAATTTCTAGTGTTGGATAAAGCAGGTGAAAACAGGTTTATAGGTGGTGTACAAGTTAAAATGTTTAAATCTTCACTGGCCTCGAATCAGATCTTGCTTATCTCTAAATGAGAATCTAAGCTGATCACCACAGGGACATTTCTTGGTGGTATTAAACTTTTCTTAACAGCATGATTAATTATAGTTTAAAATTTTAGGTATACAAAAATTCTGATGAAAGATATTGATGTTTTAAACTCTGCTGGCAAGATGGACAAGATGCGACTCTTAAACATTTTGATGCAGCTTCGAAAGTGTTGTAATCATCCTTACCTATTTGATGGTGCTGAACCTGGTCCACCTTATACCACTGATGAGCACATTGTCAGCAACAGTGGTAAAATGGTAGTCCTTGATAAACTGTTAGCCAAACTCAAAGAACAGGGTGAGTTGCAAATCTTTAAATGAACCTGAAATACCTTAATGCTAATGACTTGTATCGGGGTAGCACATCACATGATCACTCAGCCATTTGGTCAACTGACATACCCAGGATTTGCTAGTTGCCAGAAATTGTCCTACAGGCTAGGATATGTAAGACAGCAAGCTCTGCCTTGGCGGAACAACTCGTAGAGTATTGAGAAGGGGTAGTTGCAATTCGTTGTGAGAAGTGTTGTGGTAGGTTGAAAAACTGGGAGTTGGGAAAGTCTCCAGACAGGTGTGAAAGAAAGTAAAGTGGAGTTTATGGGATTTAAGTAGTGTGGTAGTTAATGAATTTGGGAAGATGGTTGGGCCAAAGTATAAAAGACCTTTTAAATCATGCTTTAGGGAGTTAGGGCCATTTTGAAGAGGCCAGTGGGGATGTGGGGTCATAGACAATTTAGCTGTGGAGAGAGACGCCATCAGATTTGTATGTTGGGAAGAGACCTTTGGAAGCAGAATGCTAGGAAGCAGTCTGAGGTATCTATGGGACTGAAAAGCAGGAGACTAGTTAGGAGGCTACTGCAGTAACACAGTGAGAGGTTGTGTGGACCTGTCACTCATCCTCAGGACAGAGTAAAGGCAAGCTTTAGATCATCTCAATATGTGTGGAGGATTTTGAAGCCCTTAAAAATGCATAACTCAACAAATGCATGATTTTGTGTAGCATCCCTGGAAGGTTTGTGTGTATGTAGTGGCATGTTCACATGCTTTATTGTTTATATTGCGTATAACATTTAATTTTATTTTTGTAACTTTCAAGTTTTATAGCAGTTGAATAACTTGCTTTTTTGTGAAATGTTTCAGGTTCAAGGGTTCTCATTTTTAGCCAGATGACCCGCTTGCTGGACATTTTGGAGGATTATTGTATGTGGCGTGGTTATGAGTATTGTCGCCTGGATGGACAAACCCCACATGAAGAAAGAGAGGTGAGGAAGAGAATATAAAACAAGATTTTAAATATCAGAATTCAATTAGGCAATGTATTTCATCATTAGGTAGTTTTTCACTGTAGCTAGGTGCATGGAATTTCTCACTACCATTTCTTTCTCTTTGAGATTGTCAATTTGGCTTCCATTACTCCAACTCTCTACAAATCATCCTTTCCAAGGTCTTCAGAGACATCTTCATTTATTTAATGGACACCACCATTACATCCTCATCTAACCGCTGCTGTTTGATTACTGTTTCTCAGCTTATTCTTTGACTTCTGATTTTGTGTCACATCTTTTCTTTCTTTGCCTCCTATGGTAGACCCTCGCCATTCGTGAAGTTTAACAGTTGAGATTTTTCCAGTTTATGAGCAATCCTGAAGACCCAGGAAACAGTAATTTGTAAAGAGAATAATCCTAGTTTTATAGAGATTGCATGAAACTGAAATGGGACTGCACAGCTATAGGTGCTTATCACGCATTTAGATCTTGGAATACTATAGACACAGCGTGCAGGAATGAGTCACTTAGCTATTGAGAGTGAGGCAGCCTGCCTAGCACCCTGTGTCTTTCTCAGATTTGGAAAATTTAATAATTCTTTAAATTATCTCTCACGAATGCCTTGGGTCGAATGCATTTTAAATGCTTTAAAGCACTTTTTGTGGGGGGGAGGGCTTTGCTAATTTATCTTCTCTTTTCTGTGATCCTTCAGGACTCTCTTTGGCCTCTGTTTTAAGTCTATATTCATGCTCTGGGCAAAGATCGTGATTTTATGGTATAGTGGAAAACGCATCGAACTTGGTTTTAGAAGACCTGAATTTTAGTACCTACTCCGCCACTTTGTAGTACATGCAAGCCATTTAATTCTCTGAGCCTCAGTGTCTTTAACTGTATTATAAGGTTAATATTCATGCGTAGACTCTTTATCTGACAGCATTGTGAGGATCAGTGGCTAGAACAGGTGTGAATAGAGTTTTAGCTGTGCAGTACAGTGCATACCACATTATCATGTTGCACACAAGCCTTTTTCCTCTCAGCCTTAGGGCCCCTTCTCAGGCCACAGAGGCTCTCACCCTGGGTTCCTCTCCCCCCATAGTTGTGGCAGGCACTCCATCCCTTGTGTGCCACCTTACTGAAGCCTGGCTGATGCACAGCATAGTGGCCACAACAGACACACAGTCCCTTTTATTGTTAAGCATTTATTGCTACCCATCATGGGGAAACAATTGTCACAACATTTTACAAATATGGGGACATTTCAGAACTTACTCTGTTCCATGCTCTGTGGTTTTTACTCTCTCCAAAATGGTAAATTGAAGCTGTTTGGGGCCTTTACTGATTTGTTCCTGGAAGTGGGTTTCTCTAATCCACATGAAGGCCAGGCCATGTAGTATTACCCTTCAAGATAACCCTTCTCCCTGGAATAAAGATGATACTAAGACAGAAGAGTAAGTCTTTGCTGACCTCAATAGCCAATTTACATTTCTGACTGATTTCTCTGTCATGAGTGATGTGCAATTTATCCAGTTATGCCCCAAATCTCTGGTTTCTTAAAATTTAAAGTAATGTTCTCCCTTTACTGACTTTGAATTGCATGCATTGACTTTAGCTACAGCTGTTTTTACTTGGAGCTGCCCTACTTTCCCATTATGTCGTTTTCTACACAATCATTTCATCTGTGTCCCCAATAAGAAGGGGAAGATCATATTTGATTCCTTACTCTGTGTGCTAGCTGTTCGCAAGCAGTTCTTTCTTGATAGCTCTCAGATTTGCCCTTTCTCCATTGCTACAGCTAAATTCAGCTAAGAAGTCTCTGGTCTGCTGTGACTCAGCTCCTGTAACCTTTACTAAATTGGCCGCCTCACCTTTAGAAGGAAAGGAACTAACACTTGTCAAGCAACTACGATAAGCTAGGTAGCTTATAGTTCCAATTGAACTCTCCCAGCAGCCCAGTAAAGTATTGGTGTAATTTTCTCCACTGGAAACTGTGTCTCAGAGAGGTTAAATGCTTGCTTAGCACCACATATCTACTAAATGGTAGTTATGATTCATGCCCAGGTTTTTGCTATTTCCTCTACACTTAATTGCCTCTCACTACACCATGCTGCTTTTCTGTACTGCCCCTCTACATGCTGTACCCACTGTGGCAGTGACGGTCACCTCTGCCTGCAACTTTTGACCATGCCATTCCATTCATTAAAAATAATACTTCCTGTATTTTGTGATTATGAAAGTAATATATGATTGCTGAAGGAAATTTGGAGACTAGAAAAAGTATTTATGGCTGAGCTTTTTATGTATATATAATATATATCATTAATATTATTCTATCTACACTCTCTATAAAGTTCAGTATCCTAATATTTTTTACTCACATTATGTAGTACTTTTTGATACCAGTTAAAAAAAAAACACCGTAAAAATAATTTTAGTATAATATTTCATCCTGTGGATGTACTAGAAGTAATTTATCCCTCTATGTTGATCATTTAGGTTGTTTCCAATTTTTCGCTATTATAAATAATGCTGAAATGAAGGTCCTTATACATAAATCTTTGTGCACATCTCTGATTATTTCCTTAGGATAAATTCCTAGAAGTGGAATTACTGGGTCAAAGGGTATGAACATTTTTAAGACTCTTGATGCATATTGCCAAATTGCTTTCCAGAAAGGTTGTACCAATTTACACTCCCAGCAGCAATGTATGAGAGTGCCCGTCTCACCGCCCCCTCGTCAACATTGAGTATTATCATTTTTTTATCTTCAAAAAATGGTATTATGTTGTTTTAGTTTGCATTTATTTGATTACTAGTGAGACTGAACATTTTTCTTGTGTTTATTAGCCATTTGTATTTGTTCTGTGAATTGTCTGTTCTATTTTCATTTTTTTGGGCTCATTTTTCTATTGGGGTCTCAGTGTTTATTCTAATTAATTTGTGTGGGATCTTTATTTAGTAAGGATGTTAACATACCATTACTTTTTAAGACTCTTTAGCCAGTCCTGGATTACCTTTCTGATTTTCCTCATCACTTTTTGTTTACCCCTTTTCACCAAATGGAAATAAATCTATGTATCTTTCCCTTATACCCCTTGTTCCTCGTTCCCATTTCTAAAGCTTTTTCTCTTTTGGTTGATCTTCTCACCTGTACCTTCTTTATCAATCCTTGATAAACTAATAGGAATGAAGTTGAGATATCTGGCATTTCTCCCCTAAATATATTTCAGCTTCCACTCAAACACTTCACTATTCTTTTAAAATAACTTAAATGTTTTATTACCTTTCTGGTTAAATTTTACCATGTGATTATTCTAAGTTTGTCTCTACTGATGTAAGCTTTTAAAGATTAGGAACCTTATGTTGTATACTTTCTACAACAGTTTACACAATGCAGTATATAGACAGATGTTTAATATTTTTCAAGGTGGAAGAATATTATAAAGTGGGGTTTTGAGTATGCATGTTAAAATGTTTGTGTCTTAAGGACTCTGGTAATATAATTTGATTTTTTTCTCCTTTTCTTCCATCTCCTTTATCAATTAAAAAAGGAAGCAATAGAGGCCTTTAATGCTCCTAATAGTAGCAAATTCATCTTTATGCTGAGTACCAGGGCTGGAGGTCTCGGAATTAACTTGGCGAGTGCTGATGTGGTTATACTATATGATTCAGACTGGAATCCACAGGTTGATCTACAAGCTATGGTTAGTAATCTTAAATGGTATCAGAAATTTTATCTTAGCTCAGAATACTTAGTTATTCAAGGGTAATTTATGACAGAAGGGTAATAATTCTGGAGAGTGTTTAAAAATGTTAAAATAGGTTATCCTAGAAAACCGAATTGCTGTGATAATTGCAGAAAAAGAAAACAAACCCTCAAGTCCAAGTTTATCGCTTGTGTATCAATTTTGGCTTTTGTGATGAAACAGATTAGTTTTTCAGGTATGTCTGAAGATATAAGATGGATTTTGATGGAGGTTAAAGGTTAGTTAATATTTTTTGCTTAACAGTTGAGTATATTAAAATCCTTGGTTCTTACATTGGGAGAGGTAAGATTTTAACTTTTTTGATACAGAAGGTGGGAAGAGAAAGTAAAAAGATAGCAAGGAAAAACATTCCAGGAAACCATTTGTTACTTAAGGACACCACCAGAAACTATTCCACCCTGTTTTTAATTTTCAGGGAGCCATTTCTCGTCCCTTTCATCATCATATCATCCATTGAGCTAGTTATGCTTTTCCTCAATGTGACTCACATTTTAAGATAAAAAAATGTAATTTCAGAAGTAAAAAGATGCAAAATAGCTATGCATTCAAAATTCCAAAATGTGGGACAATTGGCTGTCTTTGGAAGCAGTGAAATGTTATAGTCCTTCCTTTTATAATAAAGAGTTGAAAAATTTTGAGCATTGGGACATTTTAAAATCATCATGCTTTGGCTTAATTATTATTCCTTTAGAATGGTACTGAACTACCTGTTTGTGATGATAAAGTAGGAGTCAGCCCAATAAGTTACAGTGTTACTGAACTGGAAAACTTATTGATGACTGCACTTCATTTCCCTAAGTGTTAGGTATAGCTGATTTTTTAAGATACACTATTTGACATTGAAATTTTAAATATGTACAGGGTGCTATATTTCCTTTTGATTATGTTATGTTGAAACTGTTTTACTGGGCTCTAGTATTTTTATATTCATCACAAAGTTTATTTTGAACATTGTTTCTTTAATTTTTCTCTCTACTACCTACCTCACTTCACCTGTTTGCTTTAGCAGCGTCTGTGTTTTAAAAACACTCTCCCTATCTGTTTTTACATTATCAGAATCTACCACCTGTCACCTTTTACCAACTGTAAACCATGGGACTGATTCTAGAGGACGCTATCATAAGAGTATTAATATCCCATTAATTTTTATGACCCCCTCCACTACAGATGCCTGAATTGCCTCAGTAAGCAGAAAGAACTGCTAGATGATGAGATAAAGCTGCTTTTTGTCACCATAGCAACGCTTGCTAACTACCTTGCCCCTCATTTGCAAAAATCCTTGCTGGTTTGGAAGATGTTTATATTTAGTGGCTTAAAGTTACTCAGTAACTTAATCTACAAGTTTTCAGCTCCCTTGAGTCCTCATTTTAAAGGGGCTTTACCTGATGTCCTTTTGAAAGTTTTCCATTAATGCTGCTGTAGAATATGTGCAGATTGCTTTGTTCCTAGGAGTCTGTAGATATTCTTTGTATGCAGCATCTTCTTTTAAAAAGTAGCAGGTGTAGCGAGATTGGGAACTAATTTTATTTTCAGAATTTTGTAGCATATGATGGCTATACTGTATATCTTATCCAGAATACCCAATGTCTTATATTAGTATTCTTTCTACTAGGATCGAGCACATCGTATTGGTCAGAAGAAGCCAGTACGTGTGTTCCGTCTCATTACTGACAACACTGTTGAAGAAAGGATTGTAGAAAGAGCTGAGATAAAACTGAGACTTGACTCAATTGTTATACAACAAGGTATTTCTATGTATCAGCTTCAATAGGTGTTTTTCTCCAAAAACACATGCAATTTTCTTAAAAGGAGATTACTTTCAATGGAAATGCACTGAGATTTGCAGAGTTAGTGAGAAGGAAAAAAGAAGCAAAAAATAGCTAAAGATTTAAATCTTACTAATTTAAAACCTTGTACTCAATATACATAGTAGATGGTTTAACATCACTAGCTTACAGTATAATGTAAGTGGCCTGTTTTTTTTGTAGTACCTGACTTAGCAGATAAAATGTCTAGTTAAAAAAATTAAAACTGGTGTTGGAGGGTGCTTTTCTGTATAGAGAGATTTGATCTGAAAGCTGGAGTTTGAACATGCGAAAAATGTTTCTGTCCTACTGAGTTAACTGAATTTTACAAAAGGAAATGTATATTGAGGTAGAAGGTCTGGTCAAAGAAAAACTTATAGGGTTGTTCATTAAAAATAATGGTTTTAAAGCTCACTAATTTTCCGTATAATATTTTAAAGGTTTACTTATGGTTAGATGCAATAGTGTCTGATTAGCACTATTATGCTGTGCTTTCTCTGGAATATAATGGGACATGTTATATTCTTATATAAGCAGTTTTATTTTTTTTTTATTAGGACGACTCATTGACCAACAGTCTAACAAGCTGGCAAAAGAAGAAATGTTACAAATGATACGTCATGGAGCCACCCATGTTTTTGCTTCTAAAGAAAGTGAACTGACAGATGAGGATATCACAACTCTTCTAGAAAGAGGGGAAAAGAAGGTGTGTTAAAATGGCATTCTGTTTTCATAATGGATTGCTTTTAACTCAGCATACTTCAGCATGCTGTTTCAAATGTCTTGTGTTTTCTCTAAGAATTTATAGTTTTGTTTCCAGGGATGATTTAGGCTTTTTAGTTGGATTTTTGATGGGAAAGACTAAGAGCCAGGGTTTAATGTTGAATGACCTTTGACCTATTGCTTATTGAAAATGTTGGTATTTACTTGAAAGCCAAATGCATTTTGTGTTTAATCACTTGTATCAGGACTGCATTTTATCACCTATTTTTGGTACTGGATTAGAAATCATCTACTGATACTTTATATTAACTGAGTATCTTCTGTGAACAGTTTATGCGATATTAAAGCATTTATTAAAGTATAATAAGCCGTTTCAGAATATTGTGATTTTATGTTGTTTACTTTTTGACACAAATTAGGGATAATTACAAACACAAGCAAAAGTAGAGCGTGTAGTAAACCCCCGATCTACTTGTCGACCGTTTCTGACAGCCATTAACCAGTCCTGTCCCATTCACACCCCAATTCATTTTCCTTTTTTGGGATCTTTTTGAATTGAACACATTGCCATTGGTTGATATGTCATCTGCATCTTTTTTAATCCATAGGGTCTCCCCCCATTTCTGTGTTCTTTCCTTTATAGTTTGCTGAAAAAACTGGGTTGTTTTTCTTTGGAGTTGCTCACAATCTGGATTTTGCCCATTCTTTTCTCTAGGGGCATTTTAACATGTTCACCTATTTACTATATTTCCTATAAATTGGATAAATTACTTTTTGGACAATTTATATTTCTGAGGTCCTAATTTTTACGTTACATCCCCAGGACTGACTTATTTTATAACTGACTCCAGCCAATCCCCACCTCTGGCAGCTCTAAATGTGTTCTCTGTGTCTATGAGTTTGGTGGGTTTTTTTAGATTCCACCTATCAGTGACATTATGTAGTGTTTGTCTTTCTCTGACTGACTTATTTCACTGAGCATAATACCCTTAAGGTCTGTCCCATGTTGTCACAAACAGCAGGATTTCCTTCTTTGTTGTGGAAGAATAATATTCCACTGTGTATTTATTTAGTCATTTATCTGTTGATGGACACTTATTTCCTTGCCTCAGCTGTTGTAAACAATGCTACAGTGAACGTGGGGGTGTGATATCTTTTTAAGTTAGCATTTTAATTTCTTTTGCATAAATACCCAGAGGTGGATTGCTGGATCATGTGTAAGTTCTATTTTCAATTTTTTCAATTTTTATTTTATGTATTTGTTACATCATTTTTCATTTTTGCACAATATATGCATTTTCATCTTGGGAGAAGCTTGCATACTGGTTTCCGCAGTGGCTAGTCCAGTTTACATGCCCAGCAAAAGAGCATAAAGATTCCCTTTCTTCTATATCCTTACTGACACTTATTATTTCTTGTCCTTTTGATAATAGCCATCCTAATGGGTGTGAGGTGATAGCATACTGTGGATTTAGCTTGCATTTCCGATGACTAGTGATCTTAAGCACCTTTTCATGTATAGGAGGTCATATCTTGAATTTTGAGCAATGTTGTGTTAGTATGTGTCATCTTACTATGCAAAATGTGTTGTTTTAGTTCATGTCTCCCTTTATTTTAGCATTAGCTATTTGTCCCATGAAAATAATGCAATAGAAATTATAATATGGCTACATCTTCAATGATAAAAGATTGTAACGAAAACCTAAGTATGCCTAATAAAGAGAATATCTCAGAAGAACATGTACGTATTTAATATACTTGGAGCAACTTAAATTTATATTCAAATTTGATGTTAGTATTACATCATCACCTTGTAAGTTAGTATATTGGATATTTCATCAAAGCCTGATTTTAGAAAGATTGAGAATCCACAGATTTTTATAGGTAATTCAGTGATAATTTTCTAATTTGATGCATTCAACTTTAGACTGCAGAGATGAATGAACGCATGCAGAAAATGGGAGAGTCTTCTCTGAGGAATTTTAGAATGGACACTGAACAAAGTTTGTACAAGTTTGAAGGAGAGGATTATAGAGAAAAACAGAAGGTAACTTTTTAACCCTTAACCATTAGACTCTCAAATTAGAATTGCTCCTCATAACAATTATAAAATAACACTGCTACTTACCTTTTACAATTGTCTGCTATAGAGTGATATTTGATGTAGAACAAAAGAATTCATGCTGATGTATTATTATTTTCATTATTTTGGCTGCTACTATTGCTGCTGCTTCTACTAGTCGTCTTCTTTTTTTTTTAAATAAGTAAAATCTTTTTTAAATTATTTTTTGATTTATTTATTTATTTATACAAGCACTGGGTACAGTCAGAAGCACGGGAGGGTGAGAGAATTCACCAGAGCCAGAGCGGGGAGCAGAGCAGGCAGAGGGACCGAAGTACACTGCTGAGGGGAGCAGCAGGCGGCAGGAGAGGTCTGCGCGCCATGTGGGACCCTCCTCCAGTGGCCGGGGAGCAGCTGGGGATCAAACTGGTGCTGGAGAGGCTGCGGGCAGCTTTGCAACCCAGCGCTCAACCACTGCGCCACTGGGGAGGCCCACTAGTCTTATTCTTGAGAGGCAATATAAGGATTATGGTTGAATTTCTGGACTTTGAAGCTGAAATCCTCACTGTCATTAATTGACTTTGGGTACTCACTTTTCTCACCTATCAAGTGGACGTTATGGTAATTACATCACAGAGGGATTCTGAGGATTAAAGGAGTTAACAATCAAAAGTAATTAGGACAATGCTTGACACTTAATATTAGCTATATTAGTAATAATATTCTTATTAAGGTGTAGTTACTGAAGTGCCAAAAGGACTTTGTTATAGGTGATCTCTCTTATGAAATGATACCTTATACTGCATGGAAAGCAAGAGTCCTTTGAAGAAATGGAGTTTTATTTGTTTGTTTAAACAGAAATTAAAGCTATAAAGTGTTTTATTTGGAAATGACTTTAGACTTTATTACAAAAGATATCCTTCACTCGGCTTCCCCTAATGGTGACAACTTATATAGTTACAGTAAAATTATCAAATCCAAGAAATTAACACATTTTCCCCCTAATGTTCTTTCCCTGTTCTAGGGGGTACAACCCTGAATCTCACATCACAGTTTTTAAAAGAAAAGTTTATTTTTAAGAGCATTTTTAGGTTCATAGCAACATCAAGTGAAAAATACAGAAAGTTCCATATACCTCCTACCCCCAAATATTCTCCTCAACTACCAGCATCCTGCACTGAGTGGTGCATTTGTCACAACCAAGCCTACACTAATACATCATTATCATTGTTGTGAACAATGTAAATGACCCATTGATTACATTAGTGTTTACTCTTGGTGTTGTACGTTCACTGGCTTTGTCTAAATGCATGATGACATACATCTACCATAACAGTGTCATACACAATAGTTTCACTGCCCTAAAATCCTCAGTGCTATAGTTATTCCCCTCTCTCCCAACCCTGGAAAGCATTGATCTTTTTACCATCTCCATAGTCTTACCTTTATGAGAATGTTATTTAGTTGGAATCACACAACAGGTAGATGTTGCACCTTGATGTCTTTTACTTAATAATATGCTTTTAAGGTTCCTCCATGTCTTTTCATGGCCAAATAATATTCCATTTTCTGGATGTACCATAGCTTATGTATCCATTTGCCTACTGAAAGACTTCTTGATCACTTCCAGATTTTGGCAACTAGGAATAAAACTGCCACAAACATCCCTGTGCAGGTTTTGTGTGGGCACAGATTATCAGCTCCTTTGATTAAGTACCAAAGAGCGTAATTGCTTGATCATATGGTAAGAGTTGTTTAGTTCTGTAAGAAATTGCCAACCTGTCCTTCAAGTAGCTGTACTATTTTGCACTGGCACCGGCAGTGAAGGAAACTATTCTATTGCCCCACATCCCCACCAGCTCTGGGTGCTGCAGCATTCTTATTTGCCATCTGTTTATCATTTTGGGGAAGTGTCTGTTCAGGTCTTTGGCCCATTTTTTAGATCAGGTTGCTGGTGTTTTTACTGCTGAGTTTAAAGAGTTCTTTGTGCATTTTGTATAACAATCCTTTATCAGAATGTGTCTAACAAGATTTTCTCCCAGTTTGTAACTTTTCTTGTCATTCTCTTGACCCACATTACATTTTCATTGCTTTATTTCCTTAGTCTCTTCTAATCTGTGAGAGTTCTCAGTCTTCCTTTGTCTTGTATGACCTTGACACTTTTTGAATCACATTGGTCAGTTATTTCATAGCTTCTCTCTCACTTGGGAGTTGTCTGACATGTTGTCATGATTTAATTGAGATGACACATTTTTGTCAAGGATGCCCTGGAAGGGGTGTTACATCCCCAGTGCATCATAGAAGGGAACGTTTCATGTTGCTGTGTTGTTACTGGAGATGTTAACTTTGATCACATTGTTAAGGCGGTATTTGCTGGATTTCTCTTCTATAGAGGTGTGATTTTCCCCTTTGCAATTGATAAAAATTTTGGGAGAAATATTTCTCAAACTTTTACCCATTGACTTTAGCATCTATTGATGGAATTTGCTTGCACCAGTTATCACTGTGTGTTTGCCTAATGATAATTTGTATTTCCTTTGCTCTTTCTACATTTGTTAATTGTGATTTTTTTCTAACGAAGAGCTTGCCCTTCTCCTATTAATTTACATAAGCATGGATATTTATTTTATGCTTTGAGTTATATTACAATTCTATTATTAATTTTATTAGTCAGTGTTCCATAAAGTCATATTTTGTAGCTGACAGAAGTGAATTTTATTAAAAAATTTATCCTTAGGTATTGATTTCATTGAAAAATGAGCCATTTCCGTTTCCATTGCAACTAGAATGCTGATAATACTTTGTTGCTATCATTATTTCTTATGGTTTTTAGTTTGACTCAAATCTCTGTGGTTGTTATATCTGTAACCTTAATTCAGACTGCTTATGTTTTATTTTGATGAGGTGGAGGTGGTGGCCTATATGCACAGGGTGGAAATTGCTTCTTAACATACTTTTTGGATCTCATTATGAGATACAAATTTTATTAATTTTACAATTATTGCTGCAGGTTTTTTGGTATTGAGTGTTTCATAATGTGGAAAAATGTTAAACAGTGAAGAGTCTAAATATCAGTGGAACTTCTTATCTATATTCTTAGAGGAAAATTAAACTTAGTAAAATACTTGTTTATTTCTAATATAACACATTTTCCTGTGCTTCTAAACTTAGCAAAATAATGATGCACAGGCATTGAGAAATTTTAATATAATTATGATGACTTGTGTTTTTATGATTGAATATCTGGCCATAATTGTTCTATCCAAAATCAGACTTTTTTCAGAATAATCTGAATTAAAATTATATTTTAATATCTTTTGTATTTTTAGATAGTTTCTTAAAATAGGCTTGAATTATCCTTTGAAGAGAATTGAAAACCTCTAAGAATGTTGTCTATACATAAATCATGAGAATTACACAATGAGATAGATTTTCATGTATGATTTGTTGACCCAGTTTTATTACTTAGCAACCATACCTGGTAAATTAAGTCATAATGACTGACAGTGTTCCTGAATAAATTAACCTGAATGCACTTGTATTAATATTCTCATCTCTAACAAAAAGTAACTCAGCGTGATTTATTTTACTTTCGAAAGTTCAGGGATTGATTTTTAATGCCTATTTTATATTTGCATATCTAGACATTTAAACAAGTGTAGATTAAATAGCAACATATATTAGTATTTTTGGGCCTCCCTGGTGGTGCAAGGGGTTAAATCTCAGCACTATGAAGGTATTGGCAGCCACTGTGGCATGAGTTTGATCCCCGGCCAGAGAGCTACCCACATGGCGCAGCTGACCTCTCCTGTCTCGCCTGCTGCTCCCCTTAGCAGTGTATTTCAGTCAATCCGCCTGTTCTGTTCCCCACTCTGTCTCTGGTCAGTCCTCTCACTCCCTGCACCTCTGGCTTGTACCCCAGTTCTTTTATACATAAAAAAATAAATCTTTAAAAAATATATATTAGTTTTAGAAAGTTAATTTAAATAATTATTGACTTATTTTCATCCCATTTGAGGCAAATGAAATATTCATTACTTAGAAAACATCTTCTCCATTACTATCATCTCATATTAATTCATCTGAGGGGGAAAAACAAAATTTACTTCACTCCTCTGGGTATTTCTCATTTCACATAATCCCACATTATTATAGCCATATCTCATAGGTTCAGAGTTAAAAGAGACCTTAAAAGCGAGCTTAAAAAGGTTTCACTTTTTTTTTTTGTAATTAAGAAATCCTGTGTAGTATCTTGGACAGTTTGAATGTGGTCATACTGGGGATCTTATTCCTGTCAGGATAGTTCATTTCATTGTCTTATATAGCCTCCTGGTTCTCAGAAAATGTGTTATTTGACATAACGATCCTTAATGGAAAATCTTATTTCACTCATCTTTGTATCTTTGACATTGACTTGCAAATAATACAATCGGTACTTTACATGTGTTAGACTATACTGAGTAGTAGTATGCCTTCCTCTGACTTTCCACATTGGTTTTAATTTTATGGACCAACTAAATCTTGTCCTCTTTTCTGTGTGATAGACTGCTCTATGTGAGGTTGCCACTGTTCTGTTTACCTGTAGTCTCTACTTCTTCAGACACTGTGAGATTGTGCACCTCCCTAGCCATCGTAGTTGTCTGAGTTTATAAAGCACTCTTAAAATATGATCTGAAGGTTCATACTCAATCCTTAGGTAAGATCAGACAGAGTGGGGCCATTCATGGCCGTTTTATGGCCTCTTTTAAGCCACTAAGTTCTTTTGTATAAAAGCACTAGGCTATGCATTGTAAAATAAAGAGAAATACTTGAAGTAGAAAATCATTCCTTCAGATTCCGGAATTTTGTATTGTCAGTTCTGGCTGTTGACTACTAAGTTATATTTTCTGACTGTATTGGAGGAAAGTTTTATGATGCTGCCAAATCATTGTTCACTTCCCTTTGGATGTTTCATAATGTATATTTAACTCTTGGCAGTTTATGCAATACTTTCATCTATATGGTCATATTTAATCCTCGGGCAGGGATTATTATTTCATTTGACAGAAGCAGAAAATAATTTCTATAAAGTTATACAGCTGAAAAAGTGACAGAGCCTGGTTTCAAATTCAGGTATTTCTGATTTCACTGAGTTTTCCCACAGACACCTTACCAAGAGGTCTCATTTTAAAATATCTCTTGATTTAGGATGGCTGTATTCTTGTGCTGTTGATTTTTGTCATTTACCATTTTCACCTATTTTCTAATTCATATACTTACCCTGTTACCAGAATCAATGTCCATCTTCTTCTGTGTTAGATACTGTATATTTATTTAGACATAAAATGCTAATCAGATTGCGCAAATTCGTCTGAGTTACTAAGGATAAACTAAGTTTTAAACCTAGTTTCAAGTAAGAAAGAAAATCATCTTTGTATTTAAACTTGGGTAAAGTAAATTTTGTATTTAAACTTGGGTGAGGTAAATTTTGTTTTTCCCCCTCAGATGAATTAATATGAGATGATAGTAATGGAGAAGATGTTTTCTAAGTAATGAATATTTCATTTGCCTCAAATGGGATGAAAATAAGTAAATAATTATTTAAAAGAAGTATCAGGTTTTGGAACTTCAGTTGTGTAATTGTGATTTTTAAAAAATATTTATTTATTTATGTATACTAGAACTGGGGTATAGGCCAGAGGTGTGGGGGTGAGAAGATTCACCAGAGAGAGAATGGGGAGAGGAGCAGGTGGATTGACTGAACTACATTGCTGAGGGGAGCAGCAGGCCAGACAGGAGAGGTCTGCTGTGCCGTGTGGATCAGCTCCCTGGCTGGGGATCGAACTTATGCTGTGCTGTAGTGGCTGGCAATAGCTTGACAGAACTGAGACTTTAACCCCTGTGCCACCAGGGAGGCCCAGTGTAATTGTGATTTATGAAGCAAGTGTTGATTTTCTCATGGTTTTGGATTTCTCATGCTTCTGCAACTTTGATGTGCTTGATTTTTATAAAATAGTTTGGAGTAATTAAAATCCTTGTTTGTCGTGTGTAGCTTGGAATGGTGGAGTGGATTGAACCTCCTAAACGAGAACGCAAAGCGAACTACGCTGTGGACGCCTACTTTAGAGAGGCTTTACGTGTCAGCGAACCAAAGGTTCCAAAGGTAAAACTGGATAAGACCAGCTTTTCTGTCTATCATTGAATGTCTTGTAATGTGGTCTGTGATGCAGATTCACTTACTTACATTGGTGCCAAATCCTATTCCCTCAGATTTTAACAATCAAGGAAAATAATTGATATGGTCCACCCACTTAAATGGATTCCGTTGTATTTATTTTTCTAAATATAAAATAAATAGCCAAAGATATGTTTTCTTTGTATGCTAAAAGCAAAGTGTATGTAATGCATGTCATCCCCACAGGCTCCACGACCTCCAAAACAGCCAAATGTTCAGGATTTTCAGTTTTTCCCACCACGTTTATTTGAGCTCCTGGAAAAGGAAATTCTTTATTACAGGAAGACAATAGGCTATAAGGTAATTTTTACTTAGTAAAATACAATCTTTTAAGCTATTGTAATCTAGTAAAGTAGACTGTATCCTATGCTTGTAAGAAAACATAAAAGTAAATTACAGTAGTGGTATCTTTAAAATCAAGGAGGTTTAACTAGGTGTAAAACCTGAAATTACTGAGTGACCAGTAGGGTCATCACTAGATGGAATTAGTGGATAAATATGTAAAATTTCAACAAGTAATAACAGCAATAATAATAACAAGCTAATATTAGTGCTTGTATAGTCAGAAAATATGTAAGGAAAATAGCTGGTACAACAGTATATTTAATTAGAAATGGAAGCGTGGCACACAGTAGGACATTTTTGATCATTTTACTTAATATGACTAACAAATAATATTTTTGTGTTTATTGCTCATAGGTTGATGAAAGCCCTGTTGGTGGTTAGTAAATTGTTATCATGTAGGTGTTCAAGATAAACATTACCCTTTGTTTGGTATCTCTATAGTCCGCATGGAAGGGACACTATTTGGTATTTGTCTTTCTCTTTCTGACTGACTTCGATTTTTAAATCCTAGAAAGCTGACTATAGAACTGAGGCTACCATAGCAGGAGGGGTGTGTGAGAACAGCAGACTTTGGAGATGTATGGACTGTGTGTGCTTCGGTGGTGGGTGCAGTGTAGTAATAATACTTGAAAGACAAGAGGCTGTGTCTAAAACACAAATAACGATATAAACCAATGTTACCTCAAAAAAAGGATAAACCTGATAATGAATTACATCATTTTAAAGGGACCCTTTGGAATTCAAAATTCTTATATATGTATATAAGGACCCCATTTTAGTGAATAAAATTTAATGTTTGTCACACTAAATGCCTTAATGAGAGATTAATCATACCACAATATTTCTGTGTGACTTCCTGGTAGATGGAACTGGGTAACCAGACCTATAATCATTAGTAGTAGAAACAAAATTTTAAAAACATCAGCACTTATAGTTTTACTGGGTTCTGTTTTATGAATTGGAAGCTGTGTTTGAAATTTATTTTGTGAAATTTTATCACAAGTGGAACAAGGCCTAATATCTTGACTAGTAGGCGTAATGTGTGCAGAGAAGCTCCATATATATAAGATATTTTTGGTTATTTATATTTTGGAAGTGGAGTGGAATCTCTAGAGTGTTTTTACCATTTGTCCAGAGCGGGAACATTGCCATTTGAAACAGAACTAAAAAGCTTTGCAACTTCCTCTTCATTTACCAAAGGTTAAGTATATAGATATAAATTAGGAACAAGAAATTTTAAATGATTCTAAGTGAGTAGTTATAATACAGTTAGGGAAATGTGATTAAATTTGAATGTATTCAAGCAACAGTACTGAACAAAATCCTTCTCAGTTGTAAAGGAGTAAAGGAATAACCATGGTTGTACATTCAAACCAGGCCTCAAAGCAATTTCAAAATTTAAGAATAATGTTATAGCAGAAGAAACAGGGAAATTTATAGGTTTCTAATGTAAAATAAGGGAGAGTGCTCAGTGGACTATGGTGAAGGATTATTGGTGCTTTGGTGTGGTGTGTGGTGTGATAACATTTATTTGTAGGTGTATGAAACTGTGCACCTAAAACATGTATGGTGTTGTAACTCAATGTTACCTCACAAATAAGCATAATTTAAAAAGAACAAAATGTAAAAGAAAAGCAGTACAATTACTAAAGTAGTAAGATTTCATATAATATTTCACTAAGGGTTATTTCTTTTTGAAACTTTTAATCGACTATTATTAGTGCAACTTGAAAGGAAAATTAGTTGAAATATTAGACTTCAGCTAGTTATCAACCAAATATCTGTGAAGAGCATTTTATAATTTATAGAATGCTTTATTAACCACATACTCATTTGATTTCTAATAACCCTGTGAGGTGGGTGTTACTACCACATCCATATGGTATGGGAGGAAAGTAAAGTTCAGAGAGGTTAAACAGTTTGTTCAGGGTTGTGTAGTTAACAGTCACCTAGGGTGATGTCTCAAATTCAGGGTCAGAGTGTTCAGATGGTATGCTGTTTCCACTCTGGCATTCCTGGCTGTTTCGGCGTGTGACATAACCCTGCTGCTTTCTGCAGTCCTAAATAAGGGCTGTGTTTACAGTGATTTAACATGTTGTTTGGGAGGTGAGACAAATGGTAGTCAAGTAGTAGCAATAAAAAAATCATCTCTGCTGATATAACTGTTTATTCTCCTTCTTTGGAGACACTGAAATTCTGTTCCCTGTGAAAATACAGTGCCCACCACATTCTGACCACAGCCTGGCCTTAACATAAACAGTGCCTTTCATTATAGTTTGCGGTTAGAGGTGAGGTCTTAAAATGGCTGGTTGACCATGGCCAACTGAAGGAAATGGAGGAGAGAGGAAACCTTAGAAGAGGGATGAAGGAAGCAACAGCTGTGTAAGGTAGTAGAAAGGAGGAAGGTATAAGAAGAGAGAAAAAGGATGAATGAAGGCAGGGGGCATGGCCTGTTGTCCATGTTCTGCCACCCTACGCTTCCTCTCATCTCCCAAAAAAAGTGACAGGAGAGGGAAAATGAGCAACAGGAGAACCTTTTCCATTGAATACATATTTATTAAGTACCCTTCGGTGCCAGATCCTATGCCAAGCACTGGGGAGAAACAAGGGACTGAATAAGACAGAAAAGGTTCCTCAGTGCACAGAACTTGTATTTTAATGGAGGTGGCAGACATGAAGCAGGTACCACAGCATAATGACACTATTACTTGTTTCAGTGTTACAAAGGATGCTACAAAGGAGTGCAGTGGGGTACCTAACGTGGCAGGGAGATTGGGGAAGTGGTCCCTAAGGAAGTGTCGGTAAAGCCGAGACCAGAGAGATGCACAGGAATTAGCCAAGTGGGGTGTGGGAGAGAGGATCTTATGGAGACAGAAACCCAAGTGCTAAGGCGTTGCGGTAAGAAGGAAGTCGGCCCCTTGAGGAACTGAAAGAGAGCCAGTGTTGCTAGGTGAGGAGAGTGGATATGAGTGGATAGTATTGGATCATGTGGAGCATCAGGCATTACTTCTAAGGCATATTAATGAGGCTGCACTTCAACTTTAGAGTAAGGTAAAACCATTGAGTTATTTTTCAGGCAGAGGGGTGAGTGGATGGTGAAAAGATAGTAACAGATGCTTATTTAGTCCTTACCTCTGTAGCTTATTGTTCAGAGTTCTTTAAAAAGATAAGCTTCTCACCCCTCATCCTCATAACAACCTTGAAACTACATCCTATTTTACAGGTGGGGAAACTGAGGCATAGAGAGGTTGAATAATTTACCCTTAGCAATTTGCTCAAAGACCAACAACTTATGAGTGGTAGTGCATGATCCAATTTACATTTTTTAAAGATCACTCTGGCTGCGAAGTGGAGAATGGCATCTTGATCCAGGGGAAACCAGCCAGGAGGCTGTTGAAGTATCAAGACGCAAGATGGTGGTAGCTTGGGGTGTGGTGGTTGTGGTGGGGAAAATTGACCCCTTACCATTCTACTCCTAACCGTGTGCTCTCCTCGGCCTTATTCTGGATTGCTTCTGCACTGTTTTTAATATTTGCCGTCATCCGCCCAGTGCACATTTAGCTGAGTATTTATGAGACAAAAAAGAATACATTTTGGATGTTGGTTCTTTTTGAGCCTGTCTCTTCATTCTTTTCCAGGAGTTACAGACCTGAGCTAAGGGGGGCACTTTAATTGGGTGGGTTTCGTGTTTGGCTTTAGAGTGTAGACAGATGAGGAAGGCATGTTAATCATCTACAAAAATTTCCTTTGGAGAATGATGTGATACTGATCATTGTTTGGTGTATCTTCTGACATTGATTCCAACCCCCTCCCCAAAAGCCCAGAAAACTTACCAGATCCACAAAATGAAAGGAGCAATAGTAGATTCTCCTGCTGTTGGTGGAGTTGCCTAGCTGGAAGTTCCTGCTAGTTTCTCTGAAGGGGATGCTTTCCCCCCTTTGTGTTTAAATGATAGTCTGGAGGAGAGAGGTATCTGTAATTGGAAGCACTTTGGTAAGGGCATCATTGTGTCCATTGGGAGTGTCCCTTGTCATCTTCTGTTACGACTTTGGGGTGAGGCTGGTGAGGGACTCAGTTCGGAAGCAGTTAGTAAAGCACATTTTTCCTGCAGGTCTTCTTATTTGCATTTTTATTTTCTATTTTGCTTTTCTCCTCTAATATTCAGTACAACAAGGTCACGGCAGTATCACTATAATAAGATCTGGAGTTAGAGTTCTTTGTTTTGCCCTGGCCACTTGGTGGATAGCTGTGCCAATTCTCCCCATTATCTGAACTTTGACTATGTTGCAAGTTAGACATTTTCAGAAGCTTCATGGCTTTTATGACTTAAATGATTTAATACATTTAAGCAGTCACACCATTGAAATCTTTACATTGGAAGAGAATGGCTTAATTGAAATTTTAATCATAGAATCAAAAAAATTCAGAATACTTAGAAATTCCAGTGAATCTAACACCTGGAGTGGAAGGGTTTTGCCATGTTTGAAGCTAAAGAAAGCTATAGAACATTCAAACATTTACCTTCAACAAAGAATTGTTTAGGGATAGATACAGGCATTTGACAAAGTGGAGAAGTTCTATAATCACGGCCAGTTTTAGTCTTGTGTCATTGTGGGTCACCTGGTAGAACTAAGTAACAGCGAGCTGATTGCACGCTACTGCTTTCATTTTCTGTGCTGTCACTTTTAATTCAGTAGTCCATATTTCTATGAAATGGTTGTTAAAACTCCCGTTGAGAATCAAGACTGAAAAAAGTTTTTCACCTCTCCATGAAGCACACCTCGTATTCGCAAATCCCTTAGGGCCTGACTAGAAGTCCAAATAATAATTGACATGTTTCCTTTTGAAGGATAACTTTTTGTATATTGTAACTCTATGAAGAGTGGCTGGGGGTCCCCAGGAGGACAATATGAGTATCCAAGATACCTTGTAGGTGTCTGTTTAGGACTACGGGTCTGTAATTTGTGTACTGAATTCTTTTTTTTTTTTTTTTAAAGATTTATTTATTTATTTATACAAGCACTGGGTACAGTCAGAAGCGCAGGAGGGTGAGAGAATTCACCAGAGTCAGAGCGGAGGGCAGAACAGGCAGACTAATGAAGTACACTGCTGAGGGGAACAGCGGGCGGCAGGGGAGGACTGCGCGCCATATGGGACCCTCGCCCAGTGGCTGGGGATCGAACCGGCGCTTCAGAGGCTGTCGGCAGCTTTGCAACCCAGCAATCAACCGCTATGCCACCGGGGAGGCCCTGTACTGAATTCTTATTAGCACTTTGAAATCACTTTGAAAAGCTTACTGCTGATAAGAATCTCATGAAGTAAAAAAAGAATTTATTTAAAAAATTTATGAATATTAAGAAGAGAATTTTTTTGCAGAAGGAGATAGCAGAATTTAGGAATTTTAAGTCATTTCATATTCTAAAAATTTTAGTAGCTGTGTAGTTGAGTAACTCCTAGAATGGAAATTATAAAAATAGCATTGATTGCGTATTTCTGAAGTTTTACTGTATTGAAAATATTGTTAGTTGATATGGAAGGAGTGATCTGCTATGGATCCTAAAATGTAATGGTAGGGTATTGTATTCTGATTTTGCTTTTTTAAAAAAAAAAATTATGCATAGAAGAACTGGGTTGTAGGCCAGAGGTCTGGGGGGTGAGAGGATTCACCAGAGACAGAGTGAGGAGCAGAACAGGCAGATGGACTGAAATGCAATGCTGAGAAGAGGTCTTTTGCATAATATGTGGGTCAGCTCCAGGCCATAACAATGATAGTGGTTGAGACTTAACCCTTATGCCACCAGGGAGGCCCTGATTTTGTTTTTAATAACATTAAAGGGGAATATGTTTAGTAATGAGGAAATTACATATGATAAAACAGTTTATCTTGTGTGTGGCTATTTTATTCATTTTCTGTGATAAAATTAGATGACAATGAAATATTTAATTTTATTAAAACGTGGTTTGTTGGACATGGAAGGTTTCCTCTTGAATTAATGTTTTTGTGTCCTTTGGGTAGATTCCTAGGAGTGGAATTGCTGGGTCATATGGTAGGTCCTGTTTTAGTGTTTTGAGGACCCTCCACATAGTTTCCATAGTGGCTGGATCAGTGTGCATTCCCACCAGCAGTGTGAGAGGGTGCCATTTTCTCCACATCCTCACCAGCATTTGTTGCCATTTTTTAATATGGACCATTCTCACCGGTGTGAGGTGGTGTCTCATTGTGGTTTTGATTTGCATTTCCCTGATGATAAATGATATACCTTTTTTTCATATACCTGTTGACCATTTGCATTTCTTATGTGAACAAGTGTCTTTTTACCTCTTCTGCCCATTTTTTTGAGTGGATGGTTTGCTTTGTTTTTGTTTTTTTTTTTTTTTTTTAGTTGTGTAAACTCTGGTTGTATTTGTACATGGTGACACACTGGGGCTCCTGGGGCTACAGTTTTGAGATGCAAGTGATTGGCTGCTTGCTTCATTGAAGAGCTAAACTCTTAATATTTTGAACTTGAGCTCTCTTCTCCATTGTCATTGTATCTGTTTATTCTGTCCATTGGTCTTTGCAGGCTCCATCACAGCTGTTTCTGTGCTCTGTTCCCCTTCTCCATTTCCACTTAAATACATTCTCTCTCATGCGTGCTCCCTCTCTCTCCCTGACCTCTTCACAATTTTGCATTATCTTGCCTGTTCTTCCATACTTTGCACTTGTGAATGCTTTCCCTTTTCATATCCTGGGGAAAATTAAAAGCAATCCTTTCTTTTTGCACAATGAACTGATCAGAACCGGAGCATTGGAAGCGATCTTAAGGTGAGTTGCCTCTTCTCCACCCTGGCGTCTGTATTGGCAGGTCACTAGGAGCTCTTTTTGTGCTGCCAGAACTTTTTGTTTCTTCTGGGACTTGAGGTTTTATTGTGTAGTTGGTTTTGGGAATGATGAGACTATGCAGTATAAATTTAGAATATAATGTGGCACTTAGCAATGGGTTTATCTCTAAGATACCATGTAGCACATTCAAGGATGATTGTGCTAATAGCTTGATAGTAAGAATGTGGATAGGATCTTGTGTTGCCCTGGTGTGACTTTCTATTGTATGTTGTTCTCAGAATGCTAAAGATCAATATGTGTGTACATACTCCTAATTAATTTTTGTCACCAGTTTACTCATCTCTTTATTTATAGGTCCCAAGGAATCCTGATATTCCAAATCCAGCTCTGGCTCAAAGAGAGGAACAAAAAAAGATTGATGGAGCTGAACCTCTTACATCAGAAGAGACCGAAGAAAAGGAAAAGCTTCTCATACAAGTAAAATATTTTACATGGCTGAAATACTTATAGTGAACCAATACAAAATAGAAAATATTGGGCCTCCCTGGTGGCACAGGGATTAAAGTCTCAGCACTCTCAAGCTATCACCAGCCACTGCGGTTTGAGTTAAACAGTTCGATCCCCAGCCAGGGAGCTGACCCACATGGCATAGCAGACCTCTCCTGTGTCGCCCGCTGCTCCCCTCAGTGGTGTATTTCAGTCAATCCGCCTGTTCTGTTCCCCACTCTGTCTCTGGTAAATCCTCTTACCCTCTCGCACATCTGGCCTATACCCCAGTTCTTGGATGCATAAATAAAAATAAATCTTTGAAAAAAAACAAAGTAGAAAATATTGACCACACTTATGTTTTACTGTATGGCCCTAGTACCCTGATTGAACAGACCAACAAAACTCAGGGTATTTTGTAAATTTACTTTTAAATCAGAGATCTGCATTTATTATCTCTTTTACGCAATATATTTAAAAATACTAGAAAATGCATAAATTCAGAATATAAATGTCAATTATTAGAAATGAGACATACATTTTATGAATTTTAGTAAGGTGAGTTAATCCACATAGGAATTCAATAGATAATCAGTACTAGCATACTTTAAAATTTTTTAATTTATTTTATTTATTGATGACAATTATCCTGTGGAATTATTATATACTAATTTTTAGTTATGGAATAATTTTATAAATCTCAAAATGTTATTTATCCTTTCCTAGAAAGAGTTTTAATACAATAATCAGATTTCTGAAACTTTCCTGGGTGATCATTGTGTAATTAAAAGTAATCATTATTAAATAAGGGACATTTCCATTTGAAGAAAATAGTAATGCTTTTTAGTCATTTTTGCTTCAGTGAGTTTTATGGGTACCATACTTCCAAAATAATTTGTAGAAGATAAAAAAATGTTATGGCAAAGACACCTTGCAAAATAATAAACAAAAATGTGTATTGTACAATACCATCTTGGCATAGAAAGTTGTCAGCGAGATTTACTTATTCAATAATTTTTTTTGAACAATATGCAAGGTATAGTACTGGGAAATTTTTCACATTCTTTGCTAAAAAGTAGTTTATATATTTTTGTCTTACTTGTTACACGGAGTCTTTGTTATAGCATGTGATTTTATTGAATACATTTTTACAAATTACATAAGTTTTGGAGCCAAATGCTTGTAAGTCAAAGTTTAGTTTGAAACTATAATTGCACTTGGGTGAACTAGGACTTAAATACAAAATAATGTAAAAAAATTACATATTTGTGTTTTATTTCAAATTTTAATTCCTAAACACAAAAATAAATTATGGTCCTAGAATGCTACATGCCCTGCAGAATATTGTGAGTGTACAGAATACGATGAGTATGCAGTCTCAACTGATAAATTGCTTTAATTTGTAATTAGGAATACATTTTTTACCTCTACTATAGTGGTTTCATCTTTAATCATTTTTTGAAACTTTAATCTTTGCTCTTTTTTTAAGATTTATTTATTTATACAAGCACTGGGTACAGTCAGAAGCACGGGAGGGTGAGAGAATTCACCAGGGCCAGAGCGGGGAACAGAACAGGCAGACTGATGAAATACACTGCTGAGGGGAGCAGCGGGCTTGACAGGAGAGGTCTACGTGCCATGTGGGACCCTCGCTGGTGGCTGCGGATCGAACCAGCGCCGCAGAGGCTGTGGGCAGCCTCGCAGTCCAGTGCTCAACTGCTGCACCACCAGGGGAGGCCCTTTAATCATCTTTTGATCCTACTCTAAATTACATTTTTTAAAAGTCATGGCAGTACAAAGGAGCAAGATGTGGGGCCATCTGAAGTCTTTATCAACTAAAGGGTAGGATAGAGTTTTGCACTGTCTAGGGCTTCACGCTTTTGTGGGTTGAGGCATGAGGAGTGGGAAACAAGTTCTTGGTCTTATGACTTCCATGCAGATCCTATCAAAGAGATTTTAAACACTCATTGTTTAAACTATTCTTTAGTAAAGAAATTGGGTGGACCCATTAACATTCTGTTTATGGAAATTCTATTTATGGATACAATTTTGAACAAAAATTATTTGTAGTACTTTGAGGTAATATAAAGAGCTACAGAAATTTTCCTGCATTTTCTTTTTTTTCCCTCTACTTTCTTATTTAATGCACCTACATTCCTCTCCTAGTTTACATGGGAACAGACCTGTGGGGGGAAAAGCCATTGAAGTACGAGAATGTGAGGACTTAAGCATTTATATCAACATTTGTATTTTAATGTGGTAGGCATCTATAAAATATGAAATTAAAAACTTACACAATATCTTGGAACTATAAATCAGTTTTAGTACTTGGAGAGAACTGCATTCTCTTCATGATAGAAAAGCAGTTATTTTTATGATAACTCCCTCAACTTTTGATGCCACATAAAATACCTGAGATTTTATAAGGAGGAACATTTGAAGTCTTTTAAACTGTTTTTAAAGTAGCATTGTATAGAAGTTAGTAGAACAATAAATTTTGGATGTATTCATTTAACCTCTATTGATCATCCTTAATTTTTGTTCACAGGGATTCACAAACTGGACTAAGCGAGATTTCAATCAGTTTATTAAAGCTAATGAGAAGTATGGGAGAGATGACATAGATAACATAGCTCGAGAGGTGGAGGGCAAATCCCCTGAGGAGGTCATGGAGTATTCAGGTTTGTTTAAACCTCAAATATGATATTTAACTATAACCTCATTTCTTTACTGTCAACTTAATTGTACCTTTGTTCAAAGATCTTCTAAACATTTATGAATAAAACATAGGTGCAGGTAAAATTCTAATTATATTTCCATGAAAAGATGACAAGATTTATAAAGAAAAACGCTAATAGTTACAAAGTCTGTAAAGCTCTCATAAAACAAGGGTGCTATTGGATGAACATTGACAAAATATATTTCTACCTTTTGCACCTCTGGAATTTGGTCTTCTTTTGGTCAAGTTAAATCTCAAAATGAGACTTCAGTTTCAGCAGATTGAATTAGTGCCTTTCTAGGTCATTCTTGAAATAGTTTCCATTAGACACTTTTAGATCCTCAAACACCCTCAAGGTTCCAATCTACCCCAGACAGGTCATGTAGATTCCTTTACTTGATGCAAGCTGCAGTAGATCTAGAAAGACTGTTTGAATACACATGTTGCTTGATCCTAGAATCATCTTCCTCTCTCACTTATCTGTGTCTTTGATCTTTACCAAAACTAGATTAGCTATTGAAGTGTATGTAGTGAGTACTGAGTCTTACATCACATTCCGCCTCAGGCCTCTGAAATATCTTGTCAAAAATAGGTAAATATGTCCACCATAAATTCTCTAGGTTAAACATAGAAAGTTTCTAATTTCCAAATAGGTTGAGTTCTCATATTTTGTCTGAATATCAGCTGTTCAGAATGTAGAACATTTTTTTCCCTGTAAGAATAATGTTGCAAAGTTGGTTTAGGTTTCTATGCTAAGACCTCCAAGCTTGTTTAGTTTTAATAACTGAATTTCTGTGTTTTGCAATGAAAAATATTGGGGAGGAAACATAATAATAAATAAAAACTATTACAGGCTAGGAACAGCTTTAATTTATTTATAGCTTTAATTTATAGTGCTGGTGGTTGAAGAAATTCAAGTTTAATTGGAGAACAGGTACTTTTTTTCACTTTGGGAAATCTGAAAGGATGGTAATAGGCACTTTGGAGGTCGATTGTATTGAGGTTCTGTTTTGTATAGTGACATCAAGTTTGTGAACTGCCTTTTCCTTGAATCTAGCATAACAGTACTAATACTCTTCTTAAAAAATATTTGTAAAAATTTTTAATAGTTTTTTCTTTTAATTGTGGTAACATTAGGGTTCTCCCCATCAGGTATCACCATTGTAGGGTACCTGCCACCAAATTACCCATAGTCCTTCACCACAGTCCATTGTGCTTCCTTCCTTCCCTCTCTCTTCCTACTCCTCCCGCATCCTGCCCCCTTTTGGATGCTTCAGTTCTGTAGTCAGTTTTCAAGGATTAGCTTTTAGGGTTGTCTTTCTCTGGTTCTTAATTTGGTCTCTCTATGTCCCACATATTAGTGACACCAGCTGGTATTTATCTTTCTTCTTCTGACTTATTTCACTTAAGATTGTCGCTTCCAACTCCTTCCATGTTGCTGCAAATGTCATGAGTTTACCTTTTTTAATCACTGAGTAGTAGTATTCCATTGTGTCTTGATATCTTCTTGATCTACTCATCTGTTTTGGGACACTTAGGTTGTTTCCATATCTTAGCCATTGTAAATAGTGCTGCTGTGAACATAGGGGTGCAGGTTTTCTTTCTAATTAGTGTTTTTTTAGTAGATACCTAGGAGTGGAATTGCTGTGTGGTATGAGAGACCTCCACACTAATTTCCACAAGGGGTAGACCAGTCCACATTCACACCAGGAATGTAAGAGGATTCCCTTTTCTTTACACCTTCACCAGCACTTGTTGTTTCTGGTCATTTTGATAAACTTTGTTACATAAGTTTAGGGCATTTGGGGAATGAGGAAAGGGAAAATAGGGAAAAGAAATTTTAGCAGCAACAGTTGAATGCAAAGAGTGTAAAAGGCTATATGCACAGAGATTTTCTGAAGTTGAATTTCCTTCAAAATGGCATCAGCGTGTATAACATTGCAACAAAAAAGTGATTCAAAAAGATACCATGTCATATGTTCTCTCAAATTTGACTCCAAATGGCATATCTAGCTTAGGACATGTTTGCTAGGGCCATGCCAGAGGATGAGGAGATTGGAATGGGTGTATATAGTTGGTTGCAATAAAAGAAGAAATGTGTACAGTTAGCTGTTTGTGACTATTTTATATTTACAGATACTCATATAGGTTTACTGAATAAGTGAGAAATGAACAGAGGTGCTTACAAAAATCAGAGAGTGCTACCTGACCTTTCTTGATAGCCTCTGAAAGTGAAAAGTTAGAGAAGTAGAGTATGTCATTGAAAGAACTTTCACTGAAGTCGTAAAGTGTGACATTAGTGCAATTAGATTATTTGGTTTGTTTGTAAAATTTGGATGACTTTTTATTTTTAAGAGAAAAGGCTATTCCAAGAAACTCTGAAAAACAAGTGTAGGTCATTGGAAATATTCTAACAGCAGTGAGCGGCTCCACAAGTGAAATAACAGTTTCAGTAGAAATGGCTGTTTCATAGGAAAAGGTCGAATGACCTGTTGATAATGGTGTCATCGTTGGTTTTGCTTGCTGGGAAGCTGTGTTCCCATAACTTTTAATGGCCACCCTCTTTCCTGTTTCACTTTTACGTGTGTGGTCCCTTTTATATTATGTTTGAATAAAATCATAGTTTAAATCAGTATCTGTGGTATTCTTTGGCATCTTAGTCATTGGGATGGATAACTAAAAATTTAATAAAAGGAAAATTGCTAACCTAAAGCCTTCTTGTTCAGGTTTGAGCTTTAAATGAAAAGTTAGGGGTATTATATAGATAGAGATATACACAAATGAACCAGAATCTTAATTTTAAACAGTATAATTCTCTGTCTTTTTCTGTTAATTCTTTATTCTACGCTTCTTTGACTTCATTTGCTTAAGACAATCATATTGTAAAGTAATAACTGTTTTCCAGCTGTATTTTGGGAACGTTGCAATGAATTACAGGACATTGAGAAAATTATGGCTCAGATTGAACGTGGAGAAGCAAGAATTCAACGGAGGATCAGTATCAAGAAAGCCCTGGATGCCAAAGTACTTTGTTTCATAATTGTCAATTGTTACCAATTGTCAAATTGTTATTAGATTATTTTTATTGATAGGATGATTAGCGCTAACTTATCGTTGCACATTTAGTGAAAAGCACTATTTTGCTTAAATCCACAGATTGCAAGATACAAGGCTCCATTTCATCAGTTGCGTATTCAATATGGAGCTAGTAAAGGAAAGAACTATACTGAGGAAGAAGATAGATTCTTGATTTGTATGTTACACAAAATGGGCTTTGATAGAGAAAACGTGTATGAAGAGTTAAGACAGTGTGTGCGGAATGCTCCTCAGTTTAGATTTGACTGGTTTATCAAGTCTAGAACTGCCATGGTATGTATTCCTTTCTAATTTGTTCCAACTTTTTATTTTGAAAAATTTCAAGCATCTGTCTTCACATAGATTCTCTTGTTAGTATTTTGCCAATTCGTTAATATTTTACCACATTAGTTTCCTCCTACCCATATATTGTATTATCTCTCTATATAATATGCTTTGTATTTTGAAATACAGAAACATCTTCTATATTCAGAAATAGGTGATTTAATATTCCTGAGTATTGCGTATCTTTGTTTCTGGACCAAGTTGAAGACATGAGCATTCACCTCAAATTCTTCAGCATTCCTCCCTAGAAATAAGAACTTTTTCCTAAATAACCACAATACTGTTATCCTACCTGAAAATGTTAACATTAATTCTGGAATGTCATCTAATATATAGTTCATGTACAAAACTTTCACTTGCCCCCAAAGTGTCTTTCACAGCTGTTTTTTAAAATTGCCTATCTAGTAAGGGGGCTCATATTGCATTTGGTTGTGAATCTCTAGTCTCTTTCAAGCTCCAACTTTTTACTTTTCACCACAGTGACTAGACTACTTATTGTGTAGAATGTACCATATTTATCTCATTGTTTATTGTTCAAACTCAGGTTAAACATTTTGTGCAAGAACGTGATGTGACGTACTTATTACATCACATCAGGCAATCAGGAGGTACATTAGGTCAGATTGTCCTTTCTTGGCGATTTGAAGTTTGATCTCTTTGTTAATATGATGATCACTAGCTCTTTCTATTTTAAATGTACATTTTCTCCTTTGTAATTAGTCAGGTGGTACTTGAAAATGTGTGACTGACTTAAGGATTTATTTTTAATGAAAAGGAATCTCTGCTTAAGTTGAGTCTTTTTAAAACTATTAAGAGACTGGGAATATTTAAGTAGAAGAGATATTTTATTTTAACTTCATCAATTTACTGTTATTTTCAGGTGTGAGTTGTGTTCCTGGTAAATTCTAGTGCTACTTAACAGTGTTTATGATGAGCTTGAATTAAGTGCTACATTTAATGTTGACAGTATCAGCCTTTTGTCAGTCAAGGAAATTAGACAAAATGGTTTTATACAGTCTAAAAATTAAAAGTAACCAGAAACCAACAACCCAAGCATTGAACAGTTTTCTTAAGGCATTCCCATCCATCATAAATATTCTATTGACCAAAAGTTCATAGAGGTGCAAAGCAATGCTTAATATTTTGTCTACTCATTTTATCTTTTCGATTCAAGTTGAACAAAAAGTAAAGAAAAAATGAAGTTGCTATATATTGAAGACACTAATTTGGGTGGATGTTTTAGAAGGTATTTCTTAAGAGTGTAACAGAGTTGGAGTGTTCTTGAATTGTCATTAGAATGTGCCTGTGAAGTTTCTGGAATACATGCTACTAGAAGACCTAGCAAATACTTTGGATCAAGCCAGGATTCAAAAGGAAATAGAGCAGTTGGAATGATGAATCAATTGAATCTTGCACCGTAGTGTTGAATAGGGAGGTTTGTAAAGTGTTATACTTGTACCAAGGAATATGAAAACGTATTTATCTTAGCAATACATAATACAAAGAATTGAGAAAAGAATAAAAAAGATAAAAATCTGTGGGATGAAGGATGGAGGTTGGATGTAGGGAAGAGTTATTTGATAGGGTTCTTTGGGAAGTTAAAATAGATTATTGAAAAACAATGTAGAATAGCTTTTCTATTGGCTTTGAAAATGGGAATCTGTTTTGACTGAAGACTTTGGAAGTGAGCTTGTTGGCCTTTCAAGGTGCCTTCTAGCTCAGTGTATGATCATGTTTAGTAGAGAACTTCTTTGAAAGGCCAAGCATTTAAATTTTTTTAGCCATTTGGGTTTTATATGTATAATGCCCTAATTTAGAGCAGTATTAACAGCTTGTAAGAGACAAATGCTTCCCTGCATTTGTCGATGAATGTTTTAGATCATACATGCCCTTTTAGGTGATAGAACAGTTGTTGAAATTTGAATATAATTTCAGTGATATTTTAGTAATTTTTAGAAAGGTTGAAAGTTTAATGCTGTTTTCAGTTTTCTGGAATCATTAAACTGAAAGCGGTAGGAAGAAATAGGTTTGAAAGTGCAAGGAAAATCTTACACTATCTATAATATGAATATGACTCTGGAACTACATAACCTTATTTTATTGTCTAAGAAAAACCCTGGTGTATTATTCACAACCACTAGATGTCTCTGAACTCCCTTGTAAAGAATTTTGCCTCCATCTTCTTCTATAAAACGTTTACCTCTTTCGTTACCACGAGACAGAAATCTGTAATGTATATTTTGGCAAAGAGCAGATATTAGTTATGTAGTTGATTGTAAAACAAAACCTTTATTTTGTCTGTTAAAAAATGATATGCCTCTGCCCTTAACCACCTTCTGAAAGGGAGAATTTATGATTTCTAAAGAATATTTTAAAAAATACGTTTATTTCATATTTAAATATTTTAATCAATGTTTTTTTTTTTGTTTGTTTTTTCAATCACACTATTTTTATTTCCCTCCTAGTTAATGGATAATTTTTGCTTACATTTCTGGATTTAGAATATAGGTAATGTATTTTAAGATATGTACATATTTGAACCATCTTTTAAAAGTATTTCATGATAATATTAATCACAAAGGAACTAAAGAAATGGATTTTTAATGTTCCTGGATGATCTCTTTCTCCCCTCTTTTAAAATCATTGTTCTTGTTTCAGTGAGTCGTATCCACAGTCAAGGATAAGAAACTTCCCCCTTGAAAGAGGCAGTTGTGATTTCCAAAATTAAAATACTTTGTTTCATTAAAAGTGCCCTCTTCAGAAATATAGGGGATGTAATTTGATTCATTATGTGAGTTTGTCACTGTGTTGAAATGAAAATTGTACTAATGATTAAACTTTAAATTTAGCTTGCTGAAGAATCTATCTGTAAAAATACAATATTACTTAAAGATGACTCTTCTTTCTCAGGGACACAAGAAAATAATGTGTTAGAAGAAAAGAGAGAAAAGTAGATACCTTAGTGGTTATATTTTATTCAGATGTCTCCAAGTACAAAATTCCTGGCTTCTGACTTAGCTAACAGGCTTAAAGTACTTAAAGGCATGAACCTCCACTTTTAAATATGCCTAACTTTGAAAGCCTTTAGGTAAAGGTTTGAAGATTTCTTTGAGGCTCTTCTCCTTTTAAAAATGCTGGCTATACAAAAGAGAAAATGAGGTTTAGTTCCATTTCTCTGTGCTAAAAAGATTGTGATTTCTTTCTCTGAGTACTCGTGTGGTCTTTAAGTAAGTAATCAGTCTCTATTGAACTACATAAACAAGTAGGAAGGATATGATCAAGTTACATTTTTTAAGCTCAGAGCATTTGAATGGCCCAGCTTTTCGGTAGAAAATATCTTTTCTAAGAAAAATATCTTACAATGGGGGTCGTAGTCTCAAGACATTCAATAAGAGACTTAAAAGGAGCTTTACCAAATGGCTATAAGAGAAAATGATACTACGCTGCATTTACATGATACCCTTTATATGCCCTTGCCAATCCCTTTACTAATGATAGCTCATTAATTTTCTTGCCATTCCTTGTAGGGAATGGACATCAGGGTACTATCTCCGTTCATTTGGTGACAGACTAACGTTACTGGGAGATTTGAGAAGTGTCTGAGAGGAGCAAAATGATGCAGCACTTGTCTCAGTTTACTGCAGAGGACTTGTGGAAAGTACTTGTTTAATTAGTAATTCCTTAGACCTTCTTAAGTCCTTCTAAGTACTAACAGGAGAAAAAACAGAGTTGAGCTTTCTGAGATAAAAGAACATTTCTTCATGTAACCATTTATTACTTTATTTGCAGCATTGCTTTGACTCTTTAATTGTGGCTAAAAAGTTGTAGTGTGGTAACATAGATATGAAGGTGTGAAATTACTCCCCTAAATCATATCTGGCAGTATAAACCAATGTTACCTTAAAAAAGAAAACAAAAACCTGTGGCTTTTAACTTCTGGGAAGCTTTTTTCTTTCCTCATCTAGCCAGCTCTGGAAACTGTGTGCATTGCCTGTGGCCATGTATGTTGGAATTGAATGAAAGTAGCAGTAATTAGTTACTGCAATTACCTTGTTTTTGTGGAGTTTCAATGAACTTTTCTGATAGCATCTCCCAAAGTGAATCACACACTGTTGTTCACAACACAATACAGATTTTATGTTGTTACTGTGTGTTTTCAAACCACAACTTTATTACTAATGAAAGTGCTCCTTATTTAAAATCAAATGACATGCCCTATTAGAATTTTAGGAGCAAAAATATTAAAATATTTTTAGAAAATATCACTCTAATTTTTTATTAGCTTGCTTCTTTTTTATAGGTTTATCAGTGATAATAAATGTTAATTATGTTATTAGTTCAGCACAGGATATTTTATAAGCTATCTGTCCCGTCAAACAAGGATTTTCTTTATAATTTAGTAAAATGAAAGTCAAATTAAAAAAATCCCTAATTCTCCGGTAACAGTAGCATGTTTGTTGCATCTGCAGCATGATCTAGGAAATTTCATAAAGAAGTTCACTCATGATTTTTTTTATTTCATATGTTTGTAGTTAATTGTGTGATAACTGCTGATACTGCTATTTTAGAGTATTAATGAATTACGAATAGGAATGCATTACTGGTAAAATTGATACACTGTAAGATGTATTGTTGAGTTCTTGGCTATGCATTTGTTAAAATATTATAGGAATGTATCATTCCCTCATGCCTGGAAAGACTAAAGTGTCCCTTATCAACCCGAATTTTAAAGAAGCGGGTCCTGGATAGAGGCATGTCCAGAGGAGGTGGCGCTTATCTTTGTCTTGAGGGTCAGGTCAGAGGAATGGCTTCACAGAAGAGGTCCTTCTTGGAAACTCAAAGCAGTTGGCCCTGGGACTGTGTTCTGGGGTTGTGGAAAGAGCCTGTGCACAGTAGACAAACAACACATTCAGGAGCTGGATGTAGCTTGTGTGGTAGACTGGCCAGAGAAGCGCTGGAAGCTGAGGAGCTCTTTGGCGGCCAGGTGACAAAGGGGCCCTGTCTGCTCTACTGAGATTTTGGGTCATTCGTCTGTAGGAAGTGAGAAATCATTGAAGGGTTTATCAGGGCAATGGCATGATCAGATTCACATTTTAGAAACACTGCTCTGTGGAAGTGGGCAAATGTCTACTTCAGCCACCAACTACTGATTATAATCCCCAAATTTATATTTTTGAGGTTTCTCTGTTCCTCATCTTTTGTTTCCCCCTTGGCTAACATATACTCTCAATCCCAGAGTCATTTTTTATTACTCCTCTTCTAACCTTCAAGCACACTGGTTGTATCGAAAGGGGTCAGCATCTAGCATGAATAAATGAACAGGGAACTCTCATACCTCATCTGTTTCATAGACTCCCACAGTTGGCTCAGAATTAGATAAAATGTGAAGAAATGTTCCAATGAGTTTGTGTTTTTCTTCTCTCTTCAACTACCTTTTTATAAAGATCGACTTTATTTGGCTATCATCCCTGCAACTTTTATTTATTTACAAGTGTGAATAACCTGTTATAATTATCATGTGTTTTCTTAGCAACTATAGTATATGATTTAAGACTGAACAGTCCTAGCAATCTGAAATACAATAAGAGTGCTAACAGGAGTTTGTTTTAGGTACTTACACATGTTTTAGGAGTTTTAGATATTTATACTCATAAGTATATCTTGCGAGGAGGTGAGATAACATTTTACGAATGATGGTATGTATGTAACACCATTATTGTGTGTACTGCAGCTTAAGCAGCAGCAGTTAAGTAAAAGCATACCATTTGATACTTGTTTGAGAAATGTAGAAATATTTATTAGAATTTTAACTCCCGTTTAACTGCCAGTGTGCTTGGGCCTGAGAACCAAGTACAGACTACTGTTGCTTTTTGTTGGTATGGTAAGGGCTCCAAAGTGACAACGAAGCTAGGAATATATAGTTGAAGATCCTGATTCTGGAAGTCAAGTAGAGGAAGTGTGGAGTCATTTATTACAGAGCAGAGGAGAAAGAAACAGCCATTTCATTTTACTAAGAATTGTAGAGAAAAATTCTGACTTGATAGACCTGCCTACAAAGTTCGACACAAATGTGGAGTGCAGGCTGCTTCTGCCCCTGCTCATTCATCTGCCTTTTGACATTCAGCCATAACAGGCACAGCCCTTCTGTCATTCAGACTTAGGTAGGCTTAGTGTCTAGGATTTTAGTACATAGGAAATGTAATGTGGAGCCTTCTTTAATCTCTTTCAATAAGTCACTTCAAGTCTACTGATGCTTTCTGTGCCTTTTGAATTGATGCTTTGAAGCTAAGTATTGGGGCAAAGGATATTTGAACTTAGTGCCCAGCATGATTGATATTCACCACATACTAGGGGCAGCACTGCTCACTGCAAACATTGCATCATTTATTAACTAAAGTTAGAGGTACAATCCTAGTGTTCCAACATTGAAACCATGGAACCCAATCATAAATTCTTAAAAAGGTATGGAAAATCAAGCAGCACAATTTGTTTAAAATAAATCTAGTCTATAGTTTAAAACAGGGGTTGGCAAACTGACCAGCAAGCCAGGAATGATTTTTCACATTTGCAAATGGTTGAAAGAAAATCAAAAAACTATTTCATGACATGTAAAGATTATACACAATTCATATTTTAGTATCTGTTAGTGAGGTTCTGTGGGAACACAGCCACACAGTCATTTATGTATTGTCTACAGCTGCTTTCATGCTGCAGTGGCAGAGCTGAGGAACGGTGAAAGGACCCACGTGTCTGCAAAGCTAAAAATATTTACAAAATTTTACACTCTGGTTCTGTACAGAAAAGATGTGCTAATTTCTGGTTTAAAAGAATATGTGGGAAGGGTGGGTAGCAAGAGAGAAAGAATATAACCAAGGATCGATAAAAATATTGTAAATACTTTGGTTGTTGGAAGGGGGGTCAGGTGGTGATGGTCCTGGAGGTATGATTGTGGCCTAATAACATCGGAGGTTTTGTCATACTGAAGAGGGAATCAACTTGTTCTCTGTGACTACAAAAGTTAGATCCAGAACCAGTTGTTGGAAAATCTAAGCAGTAGCAAATTGTAGCTTTGCATAAGGGACCTATTTGTTTGTTTTCCCTATATTAAAGTAACATTGGTTTACAACACTGTATATTATTTAGGGGAATACGGACCATTTTTAATTTTAATAGACAGCCTTGGCAAGTAATGAACACCCCATCATTGGAAGAATTCAGACAGACTGGACAGCTAATTAGGAAGGACTTAGTAGAAAGAATTTAGCAGCAACTTGAATGATTTTTAAAGGTCCTTTCTCATCTTGAGAGTCTACAATTTTATGAACCCACACTATTAAAAACCTGTATCAGGGGAGACTTCTGAGAACAAAAATACACCTCTGATGACATCACTCCTGCTCAGAAATTATCGATGAAATCCTTTTGTCAATTGGGTTAAGTAAAATTCCTTAGTTCTTTCTTCCTTATTGGTTTCTAGGTTCTTTGAAATTTGATCCAAACTTAACCTTATCACTCTTAACTCAGCCCAGTACTTCCCAAGTTGTTTTCTCCCAACCAGTGTTCCAGGATATCCAAAAAGACATTTTGCAGGAATAAGGTTCTGTGTTCAGATTTAGGAAGTGCTCATACGGAGTCCTGCCCTAGAAACTTATGACCTACGTTACAATGCACAAAAGCTTGCAGAAACCCTACCATGAAGAGATTTGCTTAACTTTAAAAAAAAAAAAATCATTTGCACACACGCCAACACCATGCTTTTTCTCTTTTGCCTCCACTAGTAACATTGCAGAACAGTATTCTACTTGTCCTTTACCTGGTCTCTGCTGATGTCTCTCTTGTTTTTACATCTCCTGTTTTCCTCGTGTGGAAATAGTTTGAGACCCCATGAACCATGCATGCCCTGTAACCCCAGGAAAACAGGGAGAGAAAGAGTTATAAGAATCTAGGCTGATATGTGTGTGCAAGGGGAAAGTTTATAAAATGAAAGTGTTCTGACATGAAATTTCTCATGGTCATTACATAGTCACTTAGTTATTCAAAAAGGGAATCACTGTTTTATTGGTCATCTGGCCTTTCTCCTTGTAATTCCTGGTTTAGTTAGTGTCCTGTTTATGATACCATCTGTTCAGTTGGGCAGTCCTTAAGCCTGTGAATAAAAAATTGGTTTGTTATCTCTAGAGAAAGTGGCATTACCGATGCTAGGAATGTAATGACCACCCTTGCCCATTCCTTGGTGCCTTTCTCTGGAGACTTAGATTATTTTTCTGTGTCTGGAGTGGTTAGTGACAGGTTAAAAGAAACGAAAGTAAGAATTTATTATACAGTCTATTTATAATCATTTCGAGGCATTCAACTTCCCTGTATAATTCTCAAAAGTATTATTTTTTCCTGAATCACCCATATGAATCATGAATATGTATCTCAAGATATGTGCAGTCACAGGCAACTGTTACTTACTGAGAATAATAATAGCCAGAGGGTATAGCTTAATGATTCAAGAATCAGCTTTACAGAAAGACTATATCTGGTCTCCCTAGAAACCGACAATCAAATTTCATCAGGGTCAACTTAGCCCTTCCTATAATAGATAAATTGAATAACATGCTGTTTAATTTGTATGTGTGTTATTGAATGAAGCTATGAAGAACATTTGGTCTGCATATTAAAGATACCACTACACTTTGGTAAGTAAGGAAAATTCCAGTGTTATTTTTCCTAAGTTACTTAACCTTGGGTAATGGAGAATGTACTAGAAATTAGAATATAACAAAATTTAGGTTTTTTCTTTTTCTTTCCATGTATCCCCTTAAGTCACATGCTCTCTAAAGATTTTCTAAAGTCTCCTTTTGCCTCCCCAAACCTGACGTGATCTCTCAAAAAAAATGGCATAATGTGAATGAGCTGAGTGCAAGTCCTGGTTCTGAACTGTAATAGCCACGTGACCTGGTGAAGTGCTGTGGCTGCTGAATAAGAACACTCGTGCTTACTGCAGAGGTGCCCGTAGGCCTTAGCCCTACGCATAGCCCAGCCAGGACCCTGACCTGGTGTGAGTGTGCCCTGGGGCTGGCTCTCTTCTCCCTCCTTTGCATCAAACCTTAGTCTCTCACACCTTTTCTGAGGCATTTTACTAAGTTTTTCCTTCTGGGCCCGCCTGTCCTGGTGTGACCTCTTTCCCAGTGTGAGCATTCTCACTTCTGAAGGGCGGAGAGCACAGGATTTGAAACCAGACAGAACTGGTTCCCATCATGGTGCTCAGTTACCAGTTGTTGGGACCTCAGGTTGCCCATTTGGAAATGGGAACTTATGTGAGGTTTACTTAGAAGTACCCCCCACTTTTTCTTTCCTGTGATCTGACATATAACATTGTCTTCATTTTAGGTGTTCATTGTAATGACTAAGTATTTATATACATATTGAGAATTTTTTAAAGGTTTGCATGAATCAGAGAACGTAAGGACTCTGCTCATTGCCTGGCATGTAGCAATCAAACCGAATGTACCAGTATTTTGTAAGGTTGTTTTTAGTACCTAAATGATAATTTCTTAATGTGTATTTTTTTTCTGACTAGATTGTCTGGTTTTCTGCTTCCTTTTGGGCATGAATGAGAGAGTAGAGGATGCTTGGATAGTTCATAATAGTTATGTGTAGCATTTCCTATGTTGTATGCCATTTTTCTGACTTTGATTTAAAAATGCCATTTGTCATTTCTTAAAAATACAGATTGCGCGAGATCTAAATGTTCAGTGCAGAAAATTTGGAAAATAACAGGCTAGTATAAAGAAGAAAGTAACAATCGCCATTGGGCCTACTCTCAGAAATAGCTGCTGTTCACCACTAGTGATGCTGCAGCTGACACTCTCGGTCTCGGCTATTCTGTGTGTATATGTACATAATAAGTTGTCTGTGGATCTTATTTTCAAATGGTCAAAATTCACTTCCCAGCATTTTTCCTGCTAAAAATAACACCACTCTAAATGTCCTTTCGTAAATCTTTCTATATGTCTCTTATTTCCTTGCACATTTCTAAGAGTGGAATTATTAGGTCAAAGGATATATAAATTTTAAGATGTTTCAATGATATTTACAAATTGCTTTCTAGAATGGTAGTATGTTAGTCTGCTTGGGCTGCCATCACAGCATAAAGCAGATGGGGGTGGGGGCTTAAGCAACAGAAAATCTCTGTATTTTGGGAGAGGGTATGTGAATTCCAACCCCCCCCCCCCTACTGAGCAGCCCCTTCCTACTCCCTAGCCTACCACTAGCCCTGTGACTAAGCCTAACTCTGACCTGAACTTAGGTCCTACCTAAACCTGGGTCCCGGTCCTTCCTAGCACTATGGCTAAACTACAGAACCACTGGGTTCCAGAAAAATCTCTTGTTTGGGGGATCTGGAAGTTCAAGATCAAGGTGCCTGGCTTCTGGTGAGAGCTTTCTCCCTGACTTGTAGATGGCACCTCTGACTATGTTCTCAAATAGCCTTTCCTCTGTGCGTGCAGAGAGACAAAGCCATCTCTGTGTATCTCTTCCTCTTCCTTTAAGAATGTCCTTATGACCTCAGTTATCCTTTGTTTGCCTCCTTTTTTTTTTTTGTGGGACCCTCCCTGCTGGTGGGGGATTGAACTGGTGCTGCAGCCACTGCACCACCAGGGGAGACCCTGTTTGCCTCCTTATTTAAAGGCACAAACTCCAAACACAGTCACCTTGGAGGGTGGGGACTTAAGATTTCAACCTGTGACTTTTGGGAAGGGACACAATCCAGTCTATATCACCATTTTTCTGCCAACACTGGGTACACACACATTCATGCACACATCACTGTTGACTTGAAGATGGCATTGTGTTACTTAGCATTTCTTTGATCATTAGTTTGAGAGAAATTTTTAAATAACATTTGGACATTTTTATCTTGTGTATTTCCTATTTTGGTTCTTAGACTACTTTTTTGTTGTTGTTGGGTGTCTAAATTGCCAGTAGACCTACATTTTCATTTGCCTGTTGAGCTGTTTTGTATTTCATTAGATATTTTTGCTTGCATGGAAAAGGAATCATTTTTAGAAGCTATTTATCATTTGATATTAAGCTACTATTTTTTTTTTTTAAGAAAACACAGCAAAGTACTGAGTTTCCATCGCTCACCATAGATCCTTAAAAATTGTTTTTAGTTTGGATGCATTGAGTTGCTGGCCTCGAAATATAGATAGTGTCAAGGTTACTGTGAAACCTTTCCAGGTATTATTTCCTCTGCATTAACAAATACAATAGTATTTTCTCAGATATGCTCCTCAGAACTCTGATCCCATAAGATGTTCTGCGAAACAAGAGTTCTGTTGTTTAAATAGCCTTGGGAACAGCTGCATCCTACATTCTCCCCATGCAGTGGTTCCCAGTGCTTACAGGAGCTTAAAGGCTCTGAGAAGCCCTGGAGTGAAGAAATCTGATGTTCATAAACTGAGTACTTCCAAAACTTATTTTGACCACAGGACATCCCTTAATAATTTAATTTACTTTGGTAATGTGATTTTTAACTTTTTATTTTGAAATATTCACAGATTCACAGGAAGTTGTAAAGAAATATACAGGGAGTTCCCATGTACCCTTCATCCAGTTTCCCCCAATGGTAACATGTTATGTAACTATGGCATAATGCTACAACCAAGATACTGACATGAGTACAACCCACAGAGCTTAGATTTCATCAGTTATACATGCACTGATTTGTGTGTGTGTGTTTGTGTAGTTCACTGCAATCTTATCACATGTAGAATCATGTAATCAGCACCACTACGCGTGTCCCTGTGCTAGCTCTGAATAGCCACGCCTACCCTCCCCCTATTCTAACCTCTGGCAACCATTAATATAGTCTCCATTTCTGTACTTTTGCCATTTCAAGTGTGTAATATAAATGAAATAACATGATGTGTACCCTTTTGAGACTGACTTTTTTTTCACTCAGTGTAATGCCCTGAGATTCATCCAGGTCGTTGCATGTATCAGTTGTATTTTCCTTTTTATTGCTGTGTAGTGTTTTTTGGTATGGCTGTACCACAACTTGTTTAACCATTTACCCACTGAATGCCATTTACCCTCTCCCCTTATTTATGGTGGAATCTATAAATACCCTGTATGAATATTGGTCTGAATAATGCCAGTTTTAGAAACTGTATCACAGAAATGATACAATTAAAGAATGATCACTTTGAAAGATTATGCCTGGGTTGCAAAAATTAAAACTCTTTTTATTTGGTTTAGGAATTCCAGAGACGTTGTAATACTCTGATTTCATTGATTGAGAAAGAAAATATGGAAATTGAGGAAAAAGAGAGAGCAGAAAAGAAGAAACGGGCAACTAAAACGCCAATGGTAAAATTTTCAGCATTTTCCTAACTTTTAGGTAGATCCCATTTTTTTTACCTAATTAAAATGCCTATATTATGTTTAATGCCATAGTGATACCTATTATAAAAACTGGTTTTATAAAATGCTAATTTGTTTTTGATAGAAAAAGATGGACACAAGAGCCACATGTTTCTTATTTGTTTGTAGTACATACGGTTAGGAAGTCCCTAGTAACAGGACTCAGTATTTTTTTAAAAATCTTCAATGATTTTAACCAAAAATATAATACAAGTTAAGTCTTTTGAATTGAAACTAAAGCTGTCATGGGGCTAGGAGAAGGGTGGGCTGGGCTGGGCTGGGCTGGGCTGAGGTTGAAATTGGGAGTTCTGATTTGATCCAATCTTTGTGGAACTATGAGTACAAATGATAACTTTGAGCAGACAGCAAAGCTTTTACTTGGTAATAAGTTAACTGTTGACTATGATAACTTGATTTTAATCCAGTCAGGTTGCCGTGTAGAACTATAATTTAAAATACTCTCTAATATATTATTTGAGTGTGGTTAAGTAAACTACCACATTTCGTCAAATCTAAGATGCCTTTCAAGACACAGCATCACTTTATGTACCACTAAGAAAAAATGCTGCCAAGTAGCTATAATTTGTCATCAACTGTAAGATGCATCCTAATTTCAGAGATGCTAAAATGGGAAAGAAACGTGCATCATAGAATATATGAAATATGGTATTTTAACATCGACATAAGGTTTTTAAAAATAATACACTCATAAATAAAATTTTGCCAAGAAAACTTCAAGTATTAAGTAGTTCATTAAGAGTACATTTATAGTGCCATGTGTTCGTAGACACTTGACTATTTTTGATGGATATTTTGTGTCTTTTCTTAAAAAGAAGCATCTTTGAAGGTTATTTTACGTTGGGTAATATAGTTTGTTGGGCTATATAGAACATTAACTGTGAGTATAACATTTAAGTGAATATTCATGTTAAAATTTTTTTTTAATGCATTTACATCCTAGATTTAACATTGTTGGGCCATTTAAAAATGTGCATATTGGAGCAGAACATTAAATCTGTTTCCATTTTAGTCACAGAAAAGAAAAGCAGAGTCAGCTTCTGAGAGCTCTGGAAAGAAGGATGTCAAGAAGGTGAAATCCTAAAGCCTAGAAATAAGTTTTAAATGGGAAACTGCTATTTTCTTGTTCCCATCTTCAAATGCTAATTGCCAGTTCCAGTGTATTCATGGTACTCTAAGAAAAAAATCTCTTTGGTTTTGATTTCTTGCATATTTTATATATTTTACAATGCTTTCTACCTGAAATGTGTAGCTTTATATTTTATGCATTCTAGTATTTTTGTGTACTGTATTTTGTGCATTTCATGTCTTCATCAGAATCCTCTCAGTCCTTGTTCTTTTGAAGCTTGTGCTGAGGTTTTAGCTTTTCTATGTTTTATATGCCGCTGCTTTGAAAGAGAACCTAGATTCTATAGCTGTATTATTGTTGTTTCATACTTTAAATTTATATGGCTGTGGAAAAATGAATTAAAATGATTTGAGGAGAAAGACTTTTTCACTTCTTTGTTGCTTTCTTTTCTATTGAGTATGGGTTTGTATGTGTTACTGCATACTGTGATTAGCATAATAATTGTTTCTTTGAGGTCATCTAAATATTTTTTTCCCAAAGGAATAAAGGGTGAGAAAAGAAAAATATTAAAAATACTAATATTTGATACTGTGCTTGCTGTCAGTACGCGTTACATTTAAATTATTCTCTAAATATTCAAGTGGGAAAATATAATAAAGAAATGTCTATAAGAAATTTAATTATTTCCTGTTTTTTGTGTGGTAGAAAATAGTTGTATTTATTGAATTTTGTTTTCTTATGCAATGCTATTGCTAGAAATGCTAACACTGTTGCTGTATTGCTATACAGATGCTGTGTACTTGGTTGAAAATTCAGGTTTTACTTGCTGACTTGTGCATGATCTCCTGTCCGCTAGTTAGTTCATAGGAGCCTGGGTATAACAGGTAGATTTATTAACAACTGAGATAGAAGAGTATGAAGTAAGCACTATGCATGCAGAAGAAGAGGTGCTGGCTTCCATAGGAAAACAGTTGTGCTCATTTAACAAGCAGTCTCAACATGCTGGAGGTTTGACACACCAAGAGTGTAATTCTTGCTCAAACTACAGTATCCCATGCCTGTCAGGGGGATGTGGGAATGAGAGGGGAATCTGCTCCACACAGCCACTCAAAGTTCCAGGCTGACTGAAGCTCCACTTTATTATTATTTTTTTTTTTTGAAGCTCCACTTTTTGTAGCTGCACCATCTGGGACAATGTGGCCTTCTCAGCGGATGTTGTGGGAGGAAAAGAAAGGCCGGAGAATCGCCTGTAGACTCTTGATTGCCTCAGCCCAAAGTGATACCTGTCAAATCCACTCAAAGTTCATTGTTCAAAACTAGTCACACTGTCTAGTGTACCTGCAAGATAGCTGGCAAATCTAGGGGACCAAATGGAATGTTTTAATAACTGCCTCTGCCACAGGGGCTGTCAGTATAGGGAAGAACCTCAGTCAGTCACATGGATTGCACACATGTTAGTATGCGATTAATCTCAGTCAAGGTCAGGTTACAAAAGGGAGTAAGAAAAATGGATCAAAATCTAGTGTGAAACACAGCAAACAGGCAAAGCTGGGAACATAGGGTAGTGGTATTAATTATCAAAACAAGGGCTGGACCACTAAAGAGTTGTGCCCTCATCCTCCTTTTGCATTACCTCTCAGACCCTAGTGTACCACTGGCAAATCCTGGGTAGCCCTGAGTGCAAATCAGCAACTTTCACAACCTCAGCCTTCTCACAGAAGTGCAGCCACGTGGGACAGTCATTTACAATGAAAACCCCATTGTCTGCTGGACTCTTCCAAGTCTTCATTCATTGTCCTGATTTCATATTTCTTCCTGTCATGCTCCCTTTGGGAGTCCTTTCACTGTTTCTGCCATTAGACTTAGACTCATACTTTGTGATTGGGATGAAATTGGGGTGCTATTAAGAGATGAGGTAAGGATGATACTAGATCAGGGGGCTCAGATATGTAAATCTGAGCTTGGCTTAACTGCCCTTTGTGTAAGATCCACCAAGAAGGTAAAGGTAAGCAAAGTAATGCTTGGTTAGCTGGCACTTTGGGTCCAAACTTCAATCTAGAACTCTTAAGTCCAAAACCAAATCTTGGAATTTCCCTCTCCAACAAGATTAAAAGCTACAGTCATCTGAGCTGGAGAAAATGAGACTGGAGGGGATCTCATTGAAATGTCCAAGTTGCGTACACTAAAAACAGCCCAGTAAGGTTCCTGGACTCTGATCAATCAGTTCAGCATTTCTTAGGGAGGCGAGAAGATGGAGGATGGAAGCAGGTATAATTAGGGTCTTTGAACTTTAAATTTCGTGGAAATTTAATAACGTCTACTTCCTGTTCTTGTTCTGTTAACCCGAAGGGGTGAATTGCAAAGCTTTATGTGCTTATCTACTCTAGGGGAGAAAATCTGCAGGTAAGTTCTTTTAGCTTGGAGCCATTTCCTGATCCTTTGCATGGTTCTTATAAGCCTTTCTTGGACCAAAAAGATGTGAAATTCAGCTCTCCAAGATGGGCAATGAATGCCTTTGATGTTATCCTCCAGAACTTGTAAAATGGTTTTATTCAGAAGGCAAATTTAAAGACCACACTGTATTTAGTGAAAATTTTATCACCTTTTCTATTGCTCAGCTTATGTACAGATTTATTGTTGAAGGCAGCCTACTAAGGCGGCCCCTACAATGAACACCAGATGATAGCACAGTGCAAATAATACAGCATCTGGGATACAAAATGCTCCAAGCCTATATACAAAACCCCTCTTATTGTCAATTTTCTACAGAGAAAATTTTAAAGTCCCAGTAAAGACCTCCCATTTCAAAGAAGAAGCTTGATGGGTGGGTTGTATCCTATACCTAGCTGCCATGTTGGGGAGAAAAAAAAGCAAGAGTCATTTTTCTGTGTCAACTGCTCGATGCCAGAGAAAGCAGAAGAAAATGCTATATTCATGAGGACAATCATAAATGCACAATGGTCCTGCCCACCAGCAAAAATAGCACCCCACCCAAACTGCTTGGAGAATATATAAGGAGGAAAGTGAGAACAGAAATCGTGAGTGGTTTCTTTCACTCAGAGCTTCTATTTCTAGAAGACAAAGCATGAATAGGTTTCCCAACAACAAGGCATTCCATCAAAGGCCCCCCAAAATCGTTGTCTTGATTCATTGCATAGTCAGGCCTTATTTTCTTTAGAATCAAGGCTGTGAACTCAGTAATCTCTTACTTTATCATAGCTATTTGTATCTCTCTCTTAATTGCAGCCCCTTGTTCCCACTGGCCTACGAATGGTTATGTTTTTATGGAAACCTTGGATACTTGTCAGATTACCATGAGCTATGCCCCCAAACTTGGTTCTTTGTTTGAGACCTCCCAGTTAAGAGAAGTTACTGAACCAGAACCTTTGCAGTTATCTTAGTTGTTGGGAATTTGGAAAACCTTACCCAGCTGGTGGAACCGCCCACCGCTATCAAAATATTATGCTCTTATTTCTCAGTTATTGGCAAAGCTTCCCATTGTGGTCTATACCCCCGCAACCCCTCCCCCACCCCGTTGTACAGGAGCCAGTACAGCTAGCTCAGGTCCCCCAGCCAGTTTTTCAGGCCTGTGGTCATTCTGGTGTCCACATTGCTTTCTCGCCAAGTGTTCCTACCAACTTCTGAAATCCACAAGTAGCCATCAAATCTCAAGTTCTTTGAAGTATTCCATCCCATGTCGCTTTCAAGTAGTCTGCCTAAGCTATCCTTCCCATTAGATAAGGAGGAAGATTTTCCTGAGGTTCAAATACATGTAGCTGATGCCATCTGTCATGTCTCAGAACCCTCAAGCTTACCATTTCTGTGTGCTCCAGCTGATTTCTGATTACCAGTATCTCTTTGAGGACTTTCTCAGAGACGTTGGAAGGTTTCTTCCACCCATTTCATGATAGTTTGGAGTTGTGAAGGGTTAACACTTCTGAGAGTGGCTCTGAATCAAAAACTGATTGGAGTTGGTATGTAAGTACCCCAGCTCTCTCACTCCTTGAACAAAGGCATTTTAATAATATATGTGATTTAAATGGCTTCCCAGAGTTTACCCATAGGATTAAGTTCCAGTCACGCACAGTAGTAGCTGTCTTGATAACATACTCTTATTCACTGCTTTCTTTTCCCTGAATCACTTCATCACTCCTTATAGGTATTTCCTGGGGTGACTTTTAAATAAACTACTTGTAATGGAACCTTTGTCTTGCAATCTGCTCTGAGCAAACCCATATTAAGGCACTAACCTTGTATGCATAGCTCTTCTTAGCCCTTAGTTATTTCATAATCAGCTATGTGGTGCTTAAGGACAGTCATCAGTACCACCCCTCTGTGCATAGTTAGTGGGTGATGTGACTTGATCAGGATATTCTGCACTGGTGCAAAGTATTGGCTTTAGATTTTCTCCATTAACAAACAAGGCTTCTGCATACCACCAATATTTATGGCATTAGGAATTATTATTAGGCAGAAGTTAAAAGATTCCCAAGTTTTTGTAAGACCAGAACTGGTGCTCAGGCTACTGTCTTTTTAAGTGTTCTCCATGCTCATTGGTGCCCCCTCCCTGTACCAGTGGTTTGTTTAGATGACTGGAACAGGTGTTCACTATCTTGCTATCGTGTCATATTACAAAAAGTTGGTGATGCCATACTTTTTTTCATTTGATTATTTGCCCCCACCTAATACATTGCTTTCCTGCTGGGGAGACTTTCATCTAGGCTATTGTAATCAGATCCAAGCTCTATCTTTCCATTGCCTTTCAACCTTGCCGTTTGTGTTCCCCTCAAGACATGTTGGTTAATTTCGGATCTTCTTCATGTATTACAAACTTTAGAAATTCCATCCGTCAAATTATGTGGTCTATTTTTGTGGATCTCCATATATCTATGGGAGACTGAGTCCAAATATTATTCATCTCTGACTGTCTGCCTTTCATCATGAATACAGTTTTAAATTAACATTTCTCCTTCAGTGGTAGAGACCAAAGTCTGTTTGCTATATCTTAGAAAAGATCTTTGCACAAGGTTCCACCTTTGCTAAAATATTTGGTATGTGACCACCATCGTTGGAACTTATACCTTATTCAGCCCTCTCCTAAAACAACTCTGTGTTTTTTTTTTTTAAGATTTATTTACTTATTTATACAAGCACTGGGTACAGTCAGAAGTGCGGGAGGGTGAGAGAATTCACCAGAGCTGGAGCGGAGAGTGGAACAGGCAGACTGACGAAGTACACTGCTGGGGGGAGCAGCGGGTGGCAGGAGAGGTCTGTGCGCCATGTGGGACCCTCGCCCGGTGGCCCGGGATTGAACCGGCGCTGCAGAGGCTGCGGGCAGCTTCGCAACCCAGCGCTCAACCGCTGGGCCACCGGGGAGCCCCTCCTAAAACAACTCTTAAGTCTCCAAATGCTGTTTAGTTTTTGTACTAGTTATATCAGAGCACTACCATTATAGAATGTGCCCATTTTCTACTAAGATTGCCATGATCTTCTTCCCACTGTTGTCCCATATTTTGTTTACACTTGGGCAGATGACCTCTCTTACCTTCATGAAAACTGATTGCAATTAGACCTGAGTATGTCTTTGTAGGTATATCCTTTCCTTTCACGTCAGTCTTTTCTGATTTCTAAGATCTCAATTTTTTTTTCTTTTCTTGTCTCCCTTCATTTTTTAATTCTTCTCCTATCTATCATTCCTGAAGCCAAAAGCATCTAAACGAGAGTTTTTAGTTCACTTAAAATATCTTTTAGTCACTCTACTTGCTGAACAAGGACCTCCCGTCATTTCCAGGCCAACTTGATTCTCAAACCCAAGGCATTCTTGGTACAGGCATAACTTAATGTCTTTTTGACTTTTGGACTTGCCTTTTTTTTTTTATTAAATTTTCCTCTGCACCTCACTACAAGAAACTACTTCCCCCATGTAGTAAAGGCCTCAATTGTTTACTATTAGTGAACTTTACCTCTGTGCAGTGATTATGCGCATACTCTGAAGTCTCTGGAATCTACCACTGTGATTAGATGCCTGGCCAGTGCTCACTGAAGCTTCCTGAGCAAGAAAGCCATTACCAGGCATGCTTTGCCTCCTGGCTAGGCCTCACACATCATTAAGGATAATTTTTTGTTATCTTTTCTCCACAAATTTGTAGATTGGAATTTTATATGCCAGAACGTATAATATAGAGGAGACTCAGAAAATTTTAGAGAATGCATATGACACCCCTGAATTTTATATCACCACTATTATCACTTTATTTCTGGATGCAGGTTTAAAAAAGATTTAGGGGAACTCAGTCTGGGGGAGAGGGAAAGGAAATCCACCACAGCTCTTTCTGTCGAGGTATCCTGATTTACAGTTTGTGTGTGAATAACCGTCTTCCAATAGTGTCTCAAATTACAACATTTGAATCCTCGTGTACTTGGCTCAGTATCTTGTCATTTACAGCCTTCCTGCCTGATATGTTGGTAAAGGGTATAAAGATATTTTGTACCTGCCATTTTGACTACTGTTTTGAACTACTGGACCTTTTGATCCAGCTGCAGTTTGAATCCCCCCATCTATTTTGGCTATAAGAGCATTGGACTGTTTGTGAGTACAAGCATGTATATCACAATTATCTAGCAGGAACTGCTCATTTAAGTCCCTAATATATATCTTTTACTTCTTGCTTAGTAACACCTATTTTCAGCTGCACTCATTGTCGCTTGGCTAAAAGACTACATTATCCAGCTACTTTTGTTGCTAGGTATGGCTATGCACTAAGTTTTCGCCAATTAGATTTAAACAGAAATGACATGGCAACTTCTCTAAATTGACCTTAAGAAGAATAGTTTTCTTCATCCTTTCTACTTCCTTTTTGGTTGGAATGTGGACTTGATGGCTGGATTTCAAAAAAACTATCCTGCATTATGGGGTGCATTTCACTGATGGTATAGCAGCTGGGTAGAAGGAACCTGGGTCCTCATGACCGTGGAACTGCCTTCCCAGTCCTGAGCTGCCCCTACTTGGACATGTCTTTCTTTTTTTTTCAAAGATTTATTTACACATACAAGAACTGGGGTACAGGCCAGAGGTGTAGGGGCTGAGAGGATTCACCAGAGACAGAGTGGGGAACAGAACAGACAGATTGACTGAAATACACTGCTGAGGGGAGCAGCGGGCGAGTCAGGAGAGGTCTGCTGCGCCATGTGGGTTGCTCCCTGGCCGGGGATTGAACTCCTGCTGCAGTGTCTGCGGACAGCTTCATAGGCTGTATCTTAACCACTTGCATCACTAGGGAGGCCCAGACATGTCTGTATTTCAAGAGAGAAATCGCTCTCCATCTCTTTAAGCTGATCATTTTACTTTTGTTGCCATCAGTATATGGAACTGTATCCTAGTACATTAATGCTGATGATTTTTTTATTGAGCAAATTTTTATTGAAACAAATTCCTTTAAGCCTACTAAAGTCCTTGACCATCTGGATTGATTAGTTTCATTTTAGCTCTACAGTCAAAATTTGCTTTATCAATATTTTTCATAGTAAAATTTACTTTGCATTATAAATTTTTATTTGTAGACATTACTTTTATTAAGGTCAAATTTTAGACCTAATGTTTTCAAAAACATTTTTCTGTGAAATTATAGATAAAATTATAACAAATTTTATCTTGTGCAGTTTCACCGCTTGTCATTTTTTCTGGAGTGGTTATTTCCACCAAGTCTAAAATTTCTCAGGTTAGTTTTCACAGTTTCCAATGTTACAAATGACATGGGGTTTTCCGTTGTTTGTTTGTAATACATTTTGCCATGTGCAGTTTTAGACACTGACCGTTTTATTTCATGTTGATTAGTTCTGCCAGTTATATTTATAGGACTTAAAAATTGATAATTTCTTGGTGCTTCCAAAAGGACATTATGAGCAACTCCACTGAGGTATTCCAGAATTTTCTCATGCATTAAGATGGATCTGCTATTATTGTGCACCCAGTAATTTCCAATGCATTCTTTTTCCCTGTGATTTCTTCCTGGTAATTTTTTGTAGTGCAAATCCTCCTAAGTCAGAATTGCAGATTACCATTATTTTAAGTGGGAAAAAGATTATGCATCCCTGAGCCCCCAAATTGACATCCGCTTTGTTAAAACATCACCAAATTTCCATTAAAACAGACTCAAGTAGTTTAGTAATTAACATTACTTATCAATACAACCTAAGTAGAAGTTGGCAGTTTCTCCTTACAAATTATAGTTCTTTACCTGTTATCCTTAAACTCTTTGTAGCTATTATACACTCAACATATAAAACTACCTTATATCCCCACATCTTAATTATTATTATGAAAAAGTACATCCTTCAAACTTTAATGCATAATACATACATACAAGTATGAACACAAACAACAAAAAAGAGAAATGAAATTAAAATGCATTTTAGGGGTGTACTAGTGCCCTTCAGCAACAGCTCACCAGGAATACAGCTTTAGTGGCACAAATTGGTTTTATTATCTGTTGCAAGGAGGAAGTTGCAAATCATGGAGAAGCACAGGATCTCACAGGGAGGTGAAATCAGAGAGAAGCTATTATAGGATCCGTTCTTTGGTTAGGTAGTTGGGGGAAAGCGAGGGTTCGTTCTATATTGACTTCTGTCAGAAATCAGATTCACTAATTCTAAGGCCGGCTGTGTCAATACAATTTACATGGAGGTTTGACTAGAGAAAGGAAAAAGCTGTAAGTAGCAGTTATTCATTTTAGCTGAGAGGGGGCAGCGTTTGGAAGTTTGTTGGGATTGGGCCCAGGTGGGAGCACAGTGATCTTGATTTTGTGCTTAAGACAAAAACCATGAAGTGGCCTTTTTTGGTCTCACAGTCTCATGTTCTCAAACCTGGTCTGAAGCTAGTATTTGGTGAATTGTTAATGTCCAATAGAATTACGCGATCCAGGTTTTTGTACCAGGCCTCGGATTTCAGAAGCTGCCTTTTTCCTGCCCTTTCTCGGGCACCATGCTCAAGATGATCATTGCTAATAAACTGGTAAAGAAGGAATAGTCTAAGAGAACCTAACACAACATGTGCCAACCCTATAAATAGGAAGATCCACACAAGTGTCATTCCATTCATCGACTCATCTGCTTCCAAGGTGTCAAATCCCTATTTATACATCCAAAGATATTTCTTCTAAGTTGAAATAGAGGTATTAAAGTAAACTAGTAAAGTTGAATTCTTGTAACCCGAATGGTCCATCTTCTCGGAGGAATATGCAGAAAAATATGTGGTGGATTATGGTGGAAAAAGCGAAATACAAAATGTAAATATCCATCCCTGGGGTCAAAATGGCAGGGTCACAGTAGGCATATTGAGCAAAAATGGCCTGGGTTTTTTGGGACTACCCCAAATTCAGGCCTAATTACTTGGGTCCAGCGCCATTCCTACTACATCTAGCAGGCCCTTGAATAACATTGTTCCATTAGATGTTGTGTAGTTGTGTCATGCTGATGAGCATCAAACGGCCCCACTGATGATGGATGATGTGACATTATCTGAGAACCTGCTTTCCATACACACCTTTTGGTTAAAGTTGTGGTTTCCAGGAACCAGTGGATGGTAATTGGGGACTTCATGTCCTCCAATCCTGACCCTGGGTCAGAACGCAAACAAGTTCTTTCAAGATGGAAGGGACTCCTGGCTTTGGCATCCTAAGCTGTTTGCTCCAGAACAGTGGCCCTTGACCGCCACTGCTGCCATTGCTGGCTTGGACTGCACCGCCATCCCTGGCTTTGACTGTGCGGATGTGCCGGTGGCGAGCACTGCCGCCACCGCCTCCTGGCCCCTCAGCGGGAACCCCACCAGGACATCAGCCTGCAAAGGTGCTCCGGGAAAAACTGGTCTGGAATTCACTGGTGTCCTGTTGAAGCATTAACTAACTTCTTCAGGACACCAGAAGTGCTGGGGTGGGAAGGGTTGCTGGGTTTGCCGCCTAACTGATCCAGTCCTTCTGCTCGGACTAGCATGAGGCTGTCAAGTATGAGGCAGGGCCTGGCCTACCGCTGCCATCTCTTTTTACTCTCATAGTGATTTGATTTCAGAAGTGTTGCCTTTTCTGCCACCGGGCCTTGGTTAGGCCCTCTTTCCACCCTGACAAATGTTACTAACTTTTTTCATTTAAAAATGTATTAGTCATTCATTCTTTCATCATTTAATTGGACCTCAAGTTAAACCCTTGGGAGAAGAGGTTTTGGGCCTGACCCCTTCTCTGACAGAAAACCCTTCACGCTTTGCATCCTTCAGGGCTTTCTTTCCGTCCCCATTGATCTGTGTGTATTTCTTCCTTTCATTGTCTTTGTCTCCCTCATTGACTCTGTGTCTCTCATCTCGTTACTCACCTTCACCTGCTCTTACACTCAAACCTAATTTAAACAGCCCCCTCCTTGGGCATTCTGGTAACTCACTCTGACTACCTAAGTAATTTCTTACATTTAAGACATTGTAAGGACACCTGCCAGCAGGAAGCCAGGTTTCATGATGTCTCTCTCAGTGTCCCCATCGCTGTCACTCCCACCAGCATTCTGCTTCTCTACTTGTCTATGGCCTTAATGGATAGCATCCTGATTTTGTTTCTTGGAACCCCAGGCTGCGGCAATACACTTGGCTTTTGTTGATCCTTTGCCTTGCCGTGATACTTCACTGAGCCTTCACTTCCTCAGGGAGGTTTTGGTAAAAGCTTTAGCTGTCATTTCTAACCCTTGCAGCCTCCAGATTTTTTGAGAGGGAGAATCACAAGGGTACAGATCATCTGCAGCACGGCCCGCTGTAGGTAAGTGGTTTGACAGACGTGGCTGCACCTGGGTCGGGGAGGCCTGTGGCTGGAGGTTGAGGGAAAGCGATCAGAAAGTCGGCGGCGCAAGCAGTCGAGCATGCAGGCGGGCCGACTGTGATGTCTGTACTCACTTCTGTGTTTAACTGCTGCCACTGTGTCCAACCGGAGCTCCTTCCAGTCTCATTTCCTGCCAGGTAAGGACTCACTGCTACCTGCATCAGTCTTTTTGTGTTTCCTAACTCAAAAGTCTTAAGACTAGGAATCTGATTGGCTGGCAACGGGTATCTTTTTGTGTCAAGCCAAGTCCAGGGTTGCTGGCTGGCCTATGGATTTTCAGCTTGTGTCTTGTGGGTCTACACTGAGTCTTGTTGGCTGTGGTCAGTGAAAGGCTGAGCCATGTGGCACGCAGGTTGACTGTGGGGCAGCAAGGGCTGAGTAGTCAAAGGGTCTGGGGCTTGGCAGACAGTGATGGACATTTTGAGGACAGTGTATTGACTGGCAGGGTTGATTTTCAGGTATAACCTGCCATATTGGTTATTTTCAATAATAGGGTGTTGTAATGGCAGGATAACACAGTGCAGGTTTTCTGTGACTCGAGCAGACGGGTAAAGGAGGAGAGAGAGAGTCCTCGGTGGCTTTTCAGGCTTTTATTGGGATTTACCAGTTTCAAGGCAGGCAGGGGTGCTGGGGGACCGGAAGGCTGGCAGGCCTCCCAGCCCCCAGCAAGCCTTCACTCTATCTGGGCTCTCCAGCCTTCTCTTGTGTTCTCTCTCTACTCTTCTCATGGTTCTGTTTCTCGTGGTTCTTCTCTCTGCTCGACATCTCTGCTTCTCTTGTGGTTCTTCTGGTATCCCCATGATGCTGCCCTTATAAGTCTAGTCTTAGCCCAGGTGAATCCCATCTACACATGCCCACACCCTACTCCAGGTGCCCGCCATCAGGCTTGCATTTGGGACCACAGGGTTCCCTCCTCTATCCTAACACGGGAGGGCAGAAAAGCCTGCTATCATTTACTTACCCTACAGGTGCTATTTAACATAAAATTAAAATACAATATACCTGAAAATGTTTTACTTAGAGATACTGAATATCTCTTAGTGATTGGTAAATTGTTTCTTTTTTTTTTAAAGATTTATTTTTATTTATGCATATGAGACCTGGGGTACAGGCCAGAGATGCAGGGGTGAGAGGATTCACTAGAGACATAGTGGGGAACAGAACAGGCAGACTGACTGAAATACACTGCTGAGGGGAGCTGCGGGGGAGACAGGAGAGGTCTGCTGGGCCATGTGGGTTTCTCTCTGGCCAACTGGGGATCGAACTCGTGTTGCAGAGGCTGCGTATTGCTTCATAGTGCTGTGCTTAACCCCTTGCGCCACCAGGGAGGCCCTTAAATTGTTACTTTCTGGAAGGCCCTAAGTGGCTCCCCTTTCCCCAGCAGACATGCTCCCTCCCTGGAAGCCCCATGATCATCTTACTACCCAGCACTAAAGAGTCCATTTGTGGCCTAGCAGAGGACTCAGAGTTCTGTTTCAGTCACTTCTGTGACTTGCATGAAAGAGGATCCAAAACCTATGTTCCTGAAGACATGTACAATATTTTCTATTTGTACTTCCATTTGTTTAGTTGTAAATAATGTATTCCATAGTTTGGGTGATATTTTCTAAAGTGATTTCAGCATGTGTTTCTATACATTTTGCATTTTTTAACACTCAGTTTATTTCTGTGATAAAAGAAGAAATCACGTCTTTAAAAATGGATTTTTAAAATGATAATCTTTCCTCAAGTTCACTCTTTTCTTGCCAGAAAAAGAAATTTTGATTTTCTGTAGGTTATTCCAGTAAAACTGACCTATGAGTGAGGGGGAAAATCCCCTTTCCTTTAGAGAAAAGAACTGATTTCATAGCAGAAACAAATTCATTAGAATCTCCTACAGGGCTGTAATGGAAAACCACCTCAAAACAAACATTGTTGAATGTTTTCATTCCCAGTAGAGATTTGGCATGATGTATAGTGTCTGGGTATAGTGCTATGCAATGGCTGATCCAGGGATTGAATAAACAACAGGATCCTGAAATGAACATATGTTCATAGAACATATGAGGTCTTGAAATAAGCTAGAATTCATCAACCGATAGTAAAATGTGTAGGATGCAAAGTATTGCCCAGAACTTCCACAGAACACAATTACATTTGGTATATTTTTCAGCAGTTGTAATGTATTTGCTGAAAAGGAACTGCATTATGTAGTTCAGACGTAAAGAATACAGACTTTGAAAAATGCAAAGGGAGCCAGGAGAATTATTCAAGAATTGTCTCCTTTTACTAACCCCTTTAATGTATAAAGTAATAAAAATGTCCCACTCAGATTTATTAAGATAGGAAGTATGACTCTAAAGCAACAAGTCTACTTTTGTATGACTTGTGGAATGTGGGTCATTACTTTAGAGTCGTAAACAATGGTTATTCCACTTTGGGGAATGAAGTAGTCTATTGAATAGCCATTGGACTAGATGTCAGGAAACTTACACCCAACTTCCCACACTCCTGCTGGGCTTTAGAGATAAAGGCCAGGTATGTTGGTATGGTGGATGGAGCACTGGTTTGGGGAATCAAAGTCATCTGGGATTTAGTTCTAATTTCTCCCATGTGAGCTCAACACATGAACCTCTGTGATCGCTCATTGCCCATCTGTAATGAGAGGGTGATATGCTCAGGGCTGACATTCAGCTGATAGCAGCATGGACATAGCAGTTGTTTGTACCTGTGTCAGTGTCCACTCTGATTGGGTCAGTGTCCACTCTGATTGGTTGTTAAATATTTTGACTATCATTCCTAATAAGACTTAAAGAGATGAAGGCCAGGAATGTTGGTATGGTGGATGGAGCACTGGTTTGGGGAATCAAAGTCATCTGGGATTTAGTTCTAGCTTCTCCCATGTGAACTCAACACATGAACCTCTGTGATCGCTCATTGCCCATCTGTAATGAGGGGGTGATATGCTCAGGGCTGACATTCAGCTGATAGCAGCATGGACATAGCAGTTGTTTGTCCCTGCGTCAGTGTCCACTCTGATTGGGTCAGTGTCCACTCTGATTGGTTATTAAATATTTTGACTATCATTCCTAATAAGACTTAATGGGTAGGGTTATTGGGAGCATAAAATGAAATAATACATGTGAAGTTCCTGACAAACAGTTACCACTTATGAAGTATTAGTTTTAATTCCTCCTGGTTTTTCTGTACAACTTAAAAAATGTTTTTCAATTTACATTAGGGGGGATAAAAATGCCTGACACTTGTTTTTACTGTGATGTTTAGAGGTGAAGGGGATTGTTTATATGTTATATTTACTCAGGGTTCATTAAACAAGAGAGTCTGCTCTCTGCCAGACACTGAGACATGCTGAAAGTAAAATGATGAATAATGCACAGCCCCTCCCCTTGATTAATTCACAGTCTAGGAGGAACATTAGTTGAGTAAACTCTGATTTCAATCCAAATAACTGTAAAAGTGGGTATGAACTTATCAGATGCTTTTGTGCAAATTTAATTAGGCAAGTACAGCCTGGTTTGGGCAGACTTGACCTTCCAAGTGTTCCATCATCTGGGTATCTTTGCGCAGTGCACAACCTGCATGACTACACACAGTGGCCCTGGGAGCTGTTATGACAGAGGTATATGCCCAGTGCTATGGGTCTGCAGTGGTGGGAGGCACAGTATCTTGCTGTGTAAATGGTATTTTTTCCTACCAGATAATGTATTTGAACTCATTTTAAAGAAAGGGAGACCAATGTAAGTCATATTTACAACTTCTCTAAGTAGAGTTTACCATCACTACAATTAAATATTAAAAGTACTTTATGTGTAAATTGATGTTTCTCCATTGTTCTTGATAGATAGTATGCATCCTGTCATAAAATTTCCATTTATATTAAAAAATACTTTTGATTGATGAGGATACACTGTCCTCTAAAGTTAATTATTTGAGGTCATCTAGTGCTTTTCCAACCGGCCCTGAGGCTAGACAAAGACCATTGATCAAAAGAGGCTAGAACATTCAGTGAGATTTTATTTTAACAAGAGAATGTGAACCTTTTATCACTAAATTATGAATCTGTGTTTGTTTCATAGAGCATTAAATCATAGGCTTTTAGAGTGTGGAGATCTTTGGAGACCTTTGAGTCTAATTGCTTCATATCCAAATGACTTTATTTTTTATTCTAAAAATGCTGCATGCTCATTATTTAAAAATTCAGGCAAATTAAAAAGTGGAAAGCTTAAACCACCTCAGTTGCCACCAGCAGCATACAGCCGCCATTGATACGAAGTTAGCTGACTAGATATCTTATTGCACACATATAGATGTGTGATAGACAAGTAAAGCCAATATTTGATGAAACTTAGATCAAATTATATATATTAATGAAAATTATTCAGTTTATTTTTAGTAAAATTTACTGTAATAAAAAGAAAATGAGGTCACACAGGAGAGACTACACTTGGGAGAAATATGTATTCATCATAAAACATCAGTTTCTAATAGATGCTTCTAGGGGAAAAACTGATGAAAAACATTAAGGTGTTGGGGCTAGTATATTCTATTTTTTCTCATTTTAATTTTAATAATATTGACTTACTGCTATGAAAGATGAAGACATTGTGTATATATTTTGTTCTCCCCTTCCAATTTTTGTTTTATAAAATAGTATATAACATCGTCAAGGTTTATAACACTTACTTCATGTTCTAGGAATGGATTAGAATTTGTGTTTGTCTGCCAGTTAAAGAGACTGACTCTAGTGACCAAGACACTGCTAAGAGTGTAGTCTCTCACCTGAAAGAAGACTGAAAGTAGGCATCAAGGCATTTGTCAGGATGCCATGAACTCACTAGGAACCCAGTTTATTCTATCTTCCTGCTTTGCCATGTTTAGTAGGTGACTTTCATCCTCATTGTTACAAGGTGGCTGCTGGCGTTCTAGCCATCATGTCTATATTCCAGGCAAGAAGTGGAAAAAGGAGAGAGAGGTCAAAACACTCTTCCAGGAGCCACAAGTGCCATTTGTATGTTATTGCCTGTCTCCCCCTATCCATACATACATATCTTCAGAGGAGACTGAGGTGTGTAGTTTTTCCCCCTGATCACATTGCCTAAGGTGCGAACTCCCTGTAATATCAATTTCCATAGCTTATATTTACATGGACCTAATGTGTGGAACACCATCCATGTTGCCAAAGAATACCTATTTGTAAGATTTTTATTTTGCTTATCTCTTGTCTGGATGTATTTTATCTCCCTCCCTTCTTTGTCCCACGCTTCCTTTGTGTCCTGTTTAAGAAGTTTTCTATCTTTAGTTATGAAGATGTTCTCCTATTTCTAATTCTAATTTATTTTTTTTTCCTTTTCACATTTACGCCTTTAGTACATCTTAGAGTTTATGTTTGTGTATGTTGTGAGGGATCTAGTTTTATTTTCCCCAATATTTGGGGATGACAAATTTACCCAGCACCATTTATTGACCAGTACTTCCCTACTAATTAGGTACTGATCATATTATAATTTATGGGAACTTGGTTATGTATCCAGTTCCCATATGTAGGTGAATCTGTTTCTAGTCACTCTAATCTGAACCACTGACCTATTTCAGGCTTCAGTGTACTATGTCCCTCAGGCGAAATCAGGACTGCAGTTACTGCTCAAGTTGGCTAGTAATGTAAGTGATGAAGACAAAATACCCTCATATTGCCAACCTGCCTCCGCTGCCTGTCTCACCCTCTAGTGGCCACATCTCTCTGATACCCAGGGCCTGCTCTGGTCTCTGCCTACTTGGAGGCTCTGCTGTTGGCAAGTGCTAGCATGGAGCAGTAGTGTCTCAATCTGAAAGTTGGGAACTTAGTGAGTCACCTTCACCTCTTGCCCTACTCAAGTTAAAATGGCCAAACTTTCTGGAAAAAAAGAAGGGTGTGCTGGGGTCCAGGTGTTGCTGAAACTGTGCAGGCTGCCTCCTTCCCATCATCCAAGACCACCAGGCCTTTCTTCTTCAGATAGAGACCAACTATCCCAGATTTCTGGAGATGGAGAGGATTTACCAGGGACGGGACTTTCAGGGCTAACACAAGGCAAGTCACAGGCAAATCAGGACGGTTGATCAACCCTCCATACCCTCTAGCTGGTCGCTCTTCATTTGCAGAATTTCTCCAACAGAGGACCCAAACCTTTCTCCCCACCTGGAATAGTCCACCTCAGGCAAATGGGGTAGGAGGTCGTGTCTTATTATCTAAGTACTTACACAATATCCTCAGTTTTGCCTCAGCATGAAAAGCCTAAACCTTTATATAGAAAAAGTTTGCCAATCTCTGATCTATTTCATTATTTTTGTGCTAATATCACATTGTTTCAAAATTAATATAGTTTTATATTATATTGATATCTGGTAGGAACAATCACCCCTCCTTCTTCTCAAAAGGTTCTTAGCCACCCTTGGCCTATTACTCTTCCTTATTAAGTTTAGAATCAACTTGTCAAGTGTGTGAAATAAAACCTGTTTAGAAATTTGTTTGGAATAGAATCAAACAATAATTTTCTCCATTGTGTTTCCATACATATTTGGTTAATTTTATTCATAAATATGGTTTTTGTTTCCATTTTGAGTGATATTTAGAAAAATATGGTATACTTTCTAACTGATGATTGCTGATACATTGAATTTTGTATGTTTATTTAATATCCATAAACATTGCCAAATAGTGCAAATTCTCTAGGTTTTCCCTGTAGTTTATCATATCATTTGCAAATAATGGCAATTTTCTTTCTTTAAATTATCCTCTCTCATTTCTCTAATTTTACTGTCCTGAAAAGTACTTCCAGTCTTGGAATATAAAGAATGATAAGGATCTTCTGATTCTAAAGAATTTAATTCTAATATTTCACCATTTAAGAGTGTTTATTGAAAGTTTTTGATAGTTGCCTTTTGTCAAGTTTAGAAAGTTTCTTTTTGTTCTAAGTTAACTATTTTTTCTTTTTATATAATCATGGGGATCAGTGTTGAATTTATCAAATACTTTTTCTGAAGCTAATGAGTTTTGATGAATTTTCTTCTTTGGTGGATTTCTCAGTTATTTTCTATTGTTTCCAGGTCTCTATTCAGCTGTGTCTAGTCTGTACTTTTACTTCTCTATTCAGTTTTTTTAATTTCAATGACTATGTGTTTTATTTCTATAAGTTCTTTTTGCTTCTTCAAATTCTTCTTTTTCCTTAGAAATTTACTCTTAACTTTTTATAATATTAAACATACCAATTTTATAATCTTCAACTGCTTTTTCTTGTGTGCAGTTTTTGAAATGATGATTCTGCTGTTTGTTTATTGTGACAGCTGGCTCTTCCTCACAGTGGTTAATTTCCTCATGTGGTCTCTATGTTTTTATTGCAAACTTCGAGCTGTCTTTTCTATGCGGGGGTTCCATACCCCCTAGGATATAGAAGTATCACTACACAATAGGTTTTGATTCTGCAGGAATCTGACCATTTCTGGACCAAGTTTTGTGTTAATTTATTGTCTTATTCTATGTAATAATGTAGATAGAGACACTCCTAAATAGAAATGTGTCAGACTTAAGAGTATGCCTTCTTATGGAAAACTTTATTTTCAATCCATATCCTCCTGAGTATAGCCCAGAGTGTCGTTATTGTTACCCTGAAATCATGTGTGAAAGAGTCCTATTCTTCTTTACACAAAATGAGTAGATTTTGAGAATCCTACTTTTAAATAGGAGTCTCAATTCTGACATTCTGTTTTGTGTTAGTCCAAGACGGAGCACTAATTCTCTCCATCTATGTTCAACTAATAGCATCCCCACTTCAAATAAACTCAATGCAACATACATCAGGTTCAAAGTGTATCTCTTTACCAATTGTTTATTTACAACAGGGTCCACTTATATTTCTTCAAAATAGTCTGTCATGTATTGCACTGATGTGGTTTAATTTGTAAAAATTAAGCCCACATAAAACTTTGCATAGTACTCAGCTAGTATTGAATGAATGAGTGACTGAATGAATGAATGAATGTAGAACTGACTACTGTAGCATGAAATTGAAAATGCCATTTTATAAAAACCTATAGGATAAAAAGTTTCGATACATATTAACAATAGTAAGTTGGAAAATCTTAAGTGAAAGGGGAAACTATTAAATAGAAACCATAATGAGTTGCCAAAAAGCCAATGATTGGCACTTAGGATAGAATAGTTCATTATGGTGAAGCTAAATATAAAACTGCTTCCTGAATATTCAGCCTGTGAAAAATCATTCTGCTGGTTTGTGGTGATCTTGGAAGTTAATTTAAACTTCACATGGGGCTATATATTAAATAAAAGACATCTTTATGGCATGTGTACAATTCAGCAATTGATGCATACTCCATTTCTTGAGCTACAGTGGAGTTTACCAGTGTTAGAAGGGTCAAGTGATTTTTCTTACAAAGAGAAAGGACTGCAAGAAAGATAAAAGGATGTTTAGAAAAAGCAGGAAGGGAACATAAAGGGAAGAGTAATATGTTCCAAATCTTTAAAATGTAGAAATGGGGAGGGGAAGCCATTTTGAGTGCTTGTTATGTTCTGCAACATTGTGTTATATTTTTTAATAACAAAGGGGAGATCAGCTTAAGATTTCCTTAATGTACATCAAAACCAATGGTTTATAAACTACATAAAGCATCTTTGAATACAAGGCAGAACAAAAACTGGGACAATGCTATTTTTCTTTCTTTGGATAAATGAGGCTTAGTGTTGGCATCCCATGGGTTTTATATTAGCACAATGGTGGAAACAAAGTTCTACATTTACAAGGTAGGAAGGACAAATGGAATTTAATCCACAACTATATTGTGTCTCATTTAGAAATGTATAGTCTGATTTTTTCAGCATAGTCAGAGTTGTGCAATGACCACCACAATGTAATTTTAGAATTTAGATTCTCCCTAAAAGAAACCTCATATCCATTAAGTCATTTCTTAGTTCCCCCTTCCGTTGCCTTAGCCCTAAGCAATCACTCATCCACTTTTTTTGTCCTTATAAATATGTTTGCTCTGGAAATTTCATATAACTGGAATTGTAGTAGCACGTGGTCCAATGTGACTGTTCTTTCATTTGAGAAAATATTTGGAAAAATATTTTCTTTTTTTCTTTTATATATTTTTACATCATTTTTCATTTTTGTACAATGTATGCATTTTCATCTTGGTTATAGTCCCGGTAAAATTCCCACCATACTTGTTTTGATCCTACTCCCTTATCCCCACTATAGTGTGTCTCTGGTTTATAGTTGCCTGTTGATTTTGATTTTGGAAAAATATTTTCAAAGTTGATCCATGTTGTAGGGCGTGTACCTGTAGTTCATTCTCTTTCTATGATTGAGTAGTATTCCATTGTATGTATATGCTATATATTATCTACCCTTTCATGAGTTGATGGACAATTAAATTGTTTCTAATTTTGGGCTATATGAATAATGCCACTATGAACATTTCTTTGCAAATGTATGTATATGTTTTGGTTTATCTTGGGTATGTTAACGAATGGGGGAATTGCTGCGTCCTATGGTAACTACATTTAAACATTTGAGGAATTGTAGGGGTTTTCATTACAGCTGCACCAATTTGTATTCTCTCCAGAAATGTATGGGGATCCCTTTTTCTCCACATCCTTTCCTACATGTATATTTTTTAATATTTTATTTTATATAATTCTTACATCATTTTCATCTTTGTACAATGTATGCATTTTCATTTTGGCTATATTCCCCACACAATTGCACCTCCCCCCTTATTTTGACTCTAGTTCTTCCTCTCCCTGCCGCTCCCTAATCCCCCCACCCCTGTAGTGTGTCTCTGGTTTATAGTTGCTTGTTGATTTTGATTATTACTTTGCATTGATTAGTCTTTTTCCTGGTCTCTTATTTAGGTTTTCTAAATTCCTGCTATGAGTGAGACCATCCTGTATTTTTCTTTTTCTTTCTGACTTATTTCGCTGAGCATGATCCCTTCCAGCTCCATCCATGTTGCTGCAAACTGCATGTGTTTATCTTTTTTGAATGCTGATCAATATTCCATGGTGTATATGTACACAGAAACAGTAATTCCAAAGGGCACCTGCACCCCTATGTTTATAGCAGCACTGTTTACAATAGCTAAGCTTTGGAAACAACCCAGATGCCCAAAAATAGATGACTGGATCAAGAAGATGTGGTACTTTCCTACATATATTTTTAATCATTTTTCTTATTATATCAATCCTAGTGACTGTGAAATGGCATCTCATTGTGATTTTAATTTGCATTTATCTAATGATTACTGATGTTGAGTATCTTTTCATGTGCTTATTGGGCACTTGTATATCTTCTTTGGAAAAATGTCTATTCAGATCCTTAGACCCTATTTTAAATTATTTGTCTTTTTTTAATTGTTGAGTTGTAAGAGTTTATATAGTCTGGGTACAAGTCCCTTGTCAGACATATGGTTTGCAAATATTTTCTTTCATTCTGTTGGTTTCTCTTGTCATTTTTTCATGGTATTCTTTGAAGTATACATGTTTTAAATTTGATGAATTCAAATTATGTATTTTTTTATTGTTGCTGCTCATGCCTTTGTTGTAATATCTAACAATCCTTTGCAAAATCCGAGGTCATAAAGAGTCACCTCTGTTTTATAGTTCTAAGAGTTTTATAGTTTTAGCTTTTATATTCAAGTTTTGATCCTTTTGTATTAATTTTTGTGTAGAATTGTGAGAAATGGGTCCAACTTCATTTTTTTGCCTGTGGCTATCTAGCTGCCCCAGCTCCATTTATGGAAATGAATATGTCCCCCAATTGAATGGTCTTGGCACTCTAGTCTAAAATTCCTTGATCTTAGACACATAATTTTATTTCTGGTATCCAGATTCTATTCTGCGTGATCTATCTGTCTATCCTGTGCTCTCACCATATGGCCCTGATCACTGTTGCTTTTAATAAGTATTAAAGTTGGAAAGTTTGAGGCCTGTTTTGTTCTTATTTATTTATTTATTTTCCCTAGATTTTTATTTATTTATTTATTTATTTATTTATTTATTTATTTATTTACGCAAGCACTGGGTACAGTCAGAAGCGCGGGAGGGTGAGAGAATTCACCAGAACCAGAGCGGAGAGCAGAGCAGGCAGAAGGACCGACGTACACTGTTGAGGGGAGCAGGGGGCAGCAGGAGAGGTCTGCGCGCCATGTGGGACCCTCCTCTGGTGGCCGGGGAGCAGCCGGGGATCAAACCAGTGCTGCAGAAGCTGCGGGGAGCTTCGCAACCCAGTGCTCAACCGCTGTGCCACCGGGGAGGCCCTTATTTATTTTTTTTGTGGGGCCCTCGCTGGTGGCCAGGGATCGAACTGGCACTGCAGAGGCTGCCGGCAGCCTCACAGCCCAGCACTCAACTGCTGCGCCACCAGGGGAGACCCCTTGTTCTTATTTTTGATGTTGTTTTGGCTGTTCTGGGAAAATCAGGATTCCATATGTATGTTAGAATCAGCTTATCAATTTTTATAAAGAAGTCAGCTGAGATTCTGATAGGGATTATGTTGAATCTATAGATTAATTTGGGGAATATTGCCATTTTAACAATATGAAATCTTCCAACCCAAAAGCATAGGATATTTTTTCATTTATTTAGCAAGTTAGTATCTGAAACCAATGCTTTGCAGTTTTCATAGTACAGTTGACTCTTGAACATCCCAGGGGTTAAGGGTGCCCCAATCAGCTGAAAGTCCACGTATGACTTTTGACTCCCCAAAAACTTAACTACATTTGACACTTGGTATCTAAAGGGAATTGGGTTCAAGACACACACACACACCCTCCATACCCAAATCTGCTGATGCTCAAGTCCTTTATAGCCAGTCCTCCATATCCACACATTTGCTGTTTGTGGATTCAACCAACCAATATCTGTGTTGATTGAATCCATGAATGTGGAACCCGCTGAAAGATAAAATCCACATGTAAGTGGACCCACGCAGTTCAAACCTGTGTTGTTTAATGATCAACTGTATACGTTTTTCCAGTTCTTTTAAAATTTGTTCCTAAGTATTTTATTCTTTTTGGTGCTATTATAAATGTAATAGTTTCCTTAATTACATTTTTTGATTGTTCATTACAAGTGTATAGAAATACAATTGATTTTTGTATATTGAATCTTATATTCTACAACCTTGCTGAATTTACTAGTTAAAAATAAAATCCAAAGTCCAGATTTTTACTGGATTTTTTAGTGACAGATCATGTCATCCAATTAGAAAAGAGATAGTTTTCTTCTTTCCATCTAGATACCTTTTATTTCTTTATGTTATCTGATTGCCTGGGCTAGAACTACCACTACAATATGGAATTGAACTGGTGAAAGTGAGCATTCTTGTTTTGTTCTTGACTTGAGAGAAAAGGTTTTCAATCTTTTCCTTTAATATGATGGTAGCTATGAGTTTCCAAGCTCTCTTTCAACAGATCTCAACTGTTCTAACCAATTTTTCTCCCTCCAACAACCTTTGCATACCTATTGCCCAGCTCCATAATCCCATTCTTGCTCAAAAAGGCCCACTAGTCCTAACAGCCTGATTTTTAAAAATCCTTTTTACCGCATGCCTTCTTCATTCTTGCCTCTGTACTCATTGGTCATGAGGTTACAGAGAATGCCCCATTTCTTCCTACAATAGAGCTCAGACGCTTTCCAGATTATTGCACCACCACCTCCCCAAAAGACACATGTACCTGTGAACGCACACACACCATGCAATTCCCTGATCCCCTATTTCCTAGGTGCTTGAAGTTAATTTACATTTTATTTCAGCTCATACCGTTTTGAAAGTATTTGTTTGTTTTTTCACGTATCTTGTCCTGGCTCTACCAACTATTGTTTAGTTTTATCCAGAGCAAGGGTAAGGAACACTGTATTTTTTAAAATCTTGATTCTATTTTTTTGTTTATTTATTTATTGAGGTGACTTTGGTTTATGTGATTAAGAGGAATAGGCTCACACCTCCTCATATGTGCATCACCATGCCACACCAACCCCAGGGCACCCATGTCCCTTTATCATAGCACATTGGGCCACCTCCCTACTTTGTTCCTCTCCCACCCTCCCCCTCTAGCAGACTCAATTATACAGTCATTTCTAGACTTTGTTTTGGTTTAGTAGGAACCCTGTGTTGTAATTCAATCCACAACAAGGCCCAACACAAAGACTTGTAGCCACAGAAGATGCTTAATAAAAATAGACCAACTTCAGTTGAACTTTGTCCTCCTGGAAGGACCCCCTCTTCTTTCTGGGCCATTATGAAAATCAGAAATTGCCTGGATGCCACTCATTCCTGTGTTAATGCCCCATTTCCATTTCCAAGTCATTTCTTTTCTTCTCTGCCTGATATTGGCTGAGATTCAGAGGGAGATAATTGGCTCCATCAATTTTTATAGCTTAATGAAACTCTCAACTATGTTTACCTGGTTTCCTTTCAGGGTAAATGCATCACAAGCCAAGGCAAAGTCACTCCCACAACCCTTGTTTAGAAAATGTATGCTTTTTATATTGTCCCCATTAAAGCAATACGGTCTACTAGCTATGACCTCAAACATAACCTTCTTTAAAAAATGAGTACCTCTCAGTGTGAAATGTTTATTCTCAAGGCCAAGCCCATGCTGAAGTTTGAAACAAAGGTCCCAGGTTCCTGAGCATGGTCTGTGACGTTGCTTTATTTACTGTGGCATTTGCTTATTTTTTATTTTATTGCAACTAAAATATTGACATATCCCTGCCCCACCCCATTAATATGGCAAATGCCATAGAATTAGAATTCTTTGCAATAAGCATACCACACATAACAGAGTGTAGGGCTTGGGTCTTGCTGCTTTAACAGCTAAAAAGGCAGGCTGCATACCACTCTCCACAGGAAAAAAGTCTTTTGTTAGCATTTGCTGAGCACGTAGCCTGTGTTAGGCAAGGACAGAGGGATAGGCAAGCAAATGCATAGTTGGTGCTCTATGGAGTCTACTGTCTCACTGGGGTGATAAGAGTAGCATGTCTCAGAACTATTAAGTTAGAGGAAGTGTGTGGTAATTGCTAGCACAGTGCAGAGGAACATACCATCAGTGTAAACTGGGGTGAGGGAAGTCCTTTGAGATAGGGTCCGCTCCTAAGTTGGACTTGGAACAATTTTTATGGACAGAGTAGTAAAAGGGATGCAAAGAAACTAATCAGAAGTTGACAGTGTAAGGAGGCTGACTGATATGGTTGAAGGTCCATGCTAGGTCAATACCAGGAACCACCTGGAGATAATATTGGCAAAGTAGGATACATTTAAATTGGGGTGTGTTTTGTATCACAAAATATTAGAACTGGAAGAAAGTTGCTAATATAAAAAGCTGGGATTGGAATTCCCAGTCCTGTATCTAGTTCCTATAGTTTTCATTAAAATTGGTTTTTTAATCCATGGAATTTTTTTTTCTTCAAATGGAATCTTATATAAAGAAGCCCTATATGTAGATCAGACAAAGCAAAAGTATGTTGGTGAATTTGAGATCAAGGTCAACGAAACCCTTGTATTTTAGGAGCGAGACAACTAAAATCCAGCACCAAAATTATTCCATGTCACTAAATCCCTTGGATGCTTCTTAGTCCCCATCTTGCCTGGATTCTCAGCAGCATAATGCATTGTTGGCTACTCCCTCATGCTCAGCACATGCTTTTTCCATGTCTTCTGTGATACAACTCTTATGAATGTTTTCTTCCTGGCCTCTCCCTCGCAATATCATTTAGGTACTGACTCTTCTACACATGGACTTTATTTATTTATTTATTTTTTTTTTTATATAGAGGCATGCTTTATTTATTTGTTTGCTGGTTTCTTTGTTTGTTTTGTTTATACATGCACTGGGTACAGTCAGAAGCGCGGGAGGGCGAGAGAATTCACGAGAGCCAAAGCGGGGAGCAGAGCAGGCAGAAGGACCGAAGTACACTGCTGAGGGGAGCAGCGGGCGGCAGGAGAGGTCTGCGCGCCATGTGGGACCCTCCTCCGGTGGCCGGGGAGCAGCCGGGGATCGAACCGGCGCCTCAGAGGCCGCGCGCAGCTTCGCAACCCAGCGCTCAACCGCTGCGCCACCGGGGAGGCCCTACACATGGACTTTAAATGTTGGATTATTAGGACTTGCGCCTCAGCCTTTTTACTTATTGTCCTGTTGGCTTCAAGTATAATCTAAATGATGATCTTTAAGTTAATTTCCAGCTCAAGCCCCTCCTCTTTGAGGCAATTCTGAAACTAAACATCTCTTTCTCTTTCCTACAGCACTTCAGGTTTGGACCTTCCTTTGGACTCTTTATTTCAGTGAATTCTATCACCAACCACCCAGTGTCCTATGCCCCAAATTGAAGAATCATCCTCACTATCTTATTTTTTTTCTTTCCTATATTCATTCACCAAGTCCTAGTCATCTTATCTCCTCAGTAGCTCTTGAATCTGTCCAATCTTCTCCATTTCCATAGCTGCACCGTAGACTAACATTGCCTTCCAGGCTACCATCATTTCTCTGGCTTGGAAGGGAATGGTAGTCCATGGACTACTGCAATCATCTAGTCGATCTAGATTGCCTATTCTTTCTCCCTTCTCCAGCCAGTTTGCTTTGCAGCTGGAATGCACTTTTTTTAAAAAAAGAATTTTTAAAAAGATTTATTCATTTATTTATACAAGCACTGGGTACAGTCAGAAGCGCAGGAGGGTGAGAGAATTCACCAGAGCCACAGCGGGGAACAGAACAGGCAGACTGATGAAATACACTGCTGAGGGGAGCAGCGGACGCGGCAGGAGAGTTCTCTTGTGCCATGTGGGAACCTCGCCAGTGGCCAGGGATCAAGCTGGCGCTGCAGAGGCTACGGGCAGCTTTGCAGCCCAGCACTCAACCACTGCGCCGCCAGAGGAGGCCCTGGAATGCACTTTTTAAAGCACAAATATGATTATGTCACTTCTCTGCTCAACAACTTTCAGTGGCTTCCCATTGTCTTAACACATTTCAGAAAATCTGAAATCTGCTATCTGTCCACTTACCTAATCTTCCTTTTTTTTTTTTCTTTACCAGACCTCTCTGTTACATGGCTACTCCAACTGTACATCTATTGTTGGTACGAATGTAATTTGGGAAAGCCTCTATGGAAGGTGGTATGAGATTCCTAAAAAAAAATATGATGTGATCCAGCAATACTACTAATACCACAATTAGTAAAAACTAATGTAAAAAGATCAATGCACTCCAATTTCATAGCAGCATTATTCACAATAGCCAAGATATGGAACCAAGCTAAATGTCCAATTGTTGATAACTGGATAAAAAAATTATGGAATGTATACTCAATGGACTATTACTCAGTTGTTAGAAAAGATGAAATAATTTCTTTTGGATAAAATGGATGGATATTAATTAACTAATTTATTTTTGCTACAACACTGGTTTACATCATTGTTTCTGTATCAGAAGTACAAGATTTCCCCCCAAGGTGTTGTTACCCCATCACACCCACCACCAAGACACCCTCAGTCCATCACCATAGTAAAGTGGATGGATTTGAGGTGATGGTGTTAAGGGAAATAAGTCAGAAAGTGAAAACAGCTACCAGATGTCTCACTCACTTATGGGGTGTAAAAAACCACAGAGAACAACAGAATAATTCCTAGACTCTGTGAATCATATACTGCTTTTCAGAGGGAAAGTGGGAGGGCAACAGATTTGTGATATCAGAGCTTTGGTGGAGGGTGAGTGAGGGTGTAAAGTTGTATTCCCCAAATCACACAGTTGTGTGATCTAGTGGAAAATAAAACTTAATGAGAAAAAAAAAAACAGCAATGGATTTGGCATCACTGGGAACGAGGACGACACTTGGAACCAAGATAGCGATGATGGGGTGTATGTAAAAATGCTTGAAAGTGGACAGTGTGGTGGTTGCATTATTTGAGGAGTCTTAAACTTGTGAAGGTTAAATACCATAACTTGTCCACTTGTTCTGAGTTCTGATTCTGAAAAAAAAAAAAAAAAAATCTTGGTTCAGTTCCCTGCCTGTGCCTTACACACAGCTGCATGACTTTAATCTGTGGTGTGGGTTCCTCCTGACTGGAACTCCCATCTGCCTGCATACTGAAAGACAAACTCATCCTGGTCACAGCTGAAAATTTCACCAGCCCTGGGGAGCCTTGCTAACTCCACTGACACTCCCAGGTTCACACAGAATTTCCCTCCATTGCGCTCTCCTGGCTGCTAGTGAGTTTAGCTTCTGGCAGAAGACAGCACACATTATTGTGATGTCTGCTTTGTGTATCTCCCTAGTTAGCCTCTAAGCTCAATGAGGGCAGGGTCCAGTTCATCTTGTGTTCTACTGTAACACAGTAGCATGGTCCTTACGCTTATAGTAGGGTCTTCAAAGATATCTGCTGAACAAGTGAATGCATCCCATCATACATCAAAGCTTATGCTACCTTTCGAAAAGGTTGACAAAATATAGTGGCAATGCTAAACTTTGCTGTAATTCCTTTGTCTTCATTTTTTTTTTTTATTTAATTCTTCTTAAAGGGACATACTTTTAGATCTTGGGAGAATATTTGCAAATGCCTAGGGTATGATTGCATATGGTGATTAGATATTTGGTCAAGATGATTATGCCTGGAAATCTTGCCAATTATCCTGTGGGGAAGGCCTTTCTTTTGACTTGTAATTATGGTTACCTAACTTCTGCAAAGATTCACTGGGGAAATTAAAAAGCAAAAGATAATTAAAAATAAGATGAAACATTTTAAATTTATATAGCCAACGAAGGCACAGGCTCCTTCCCTTTTAAGCTATTTGTCATTCACAAACCTCAAGGTATTTTGCTGAGAAGGAGCCATTTCTTTTGCGTTATGGGCACGCTGGCAGGAGGCTGGAACAAGGAAGACATAGATGAGAAGTGAGACCACTAGAGGCCAATTCAGCAAGTGAACATTTCACCCTCAAGAACTTCAAATTCTGTGAATTTCATTTTTAATGAAAAGGAAGAGCCAATTTCAAACCCTGAGCAAGAATCTTGCCTTTTCAACCACCAGGCAGGTCAGCAGGTCACAGGGTAACTTTGCGGTCAGGCCTCCATGGCCTCAGCCCAACTTGTAGACAACAGCTGCTGCCTGAAGGATCTTGGATCCCCAAGCTTGTGGTCTGCAGCAAAGAAGGCACACCACGGCAGACAGATGTGAGCCCTGCCTCGTCTGTCTGGGAAAGGTGGGTTGAATATTCCTGTTTATTCCAAATGCCAAAACTCCTACCTAAAGGGCCTGCTGCTCTTTAAAAGACAGATATCAGCCTCCAGTTAAATACCCTGTGAACTGAACACTAGACGGTACTTCACGATGCGACTGGGTTACTTAGAAATGGGAGAGCCTGCCTTCCTCTGATGGTCCCCCTCAAGCACCTTTTTGTGTCCCAAAGAGGGTCTCTTTAGAGGATCAAAAAATAATACCAAACAGGAGAAATTGTGGGTCACATGGTACTGGGGAACCATCAGATAGCTCCCAAAAGAGAATCCTTGGAAACACTAGGAAAATGGCAGTAAGTGGGCTGACATTGAGAGATACCCTCAGTCCTCCAGGAGCATAAGAGCTTCACAACACCCCTGACTGTATCTCCCAACTTACGTCCTCTACCAAAGCTGACCTTCCCAAAAGGGCCCTATACCCTGAGTAACTTGGTACACAGAACAATAAACTAGGACATTCCATCAACCCTCCTTTGCCCTTCAAACTTCCCTGTCCTATTTTCTTGAGTAGGTGACCTATTTGTTTCCTAGTGCTGTTGTAACAAAGTACCATAAACTGGGTGACTTGGAGCCACAGGAATTTATTGTCTCGGTTCTGGAGGCCAGAAGTCTGAAAACCAGGTGTTGGCAGCGCCACGCTCCCTCTAAAGGTGCTAGCAAAAGAGTCTCTTCCAGGGATTTCTTGTATCCCGTTTGTCCCAGGGCTTGTGGGACAAAACTTCAATATTCATGTGATCTTCTCCCCGTGTGCATCTCTGTCTCTTCACATGGTCTTATTTTTATTGAAGTGTTATGCAAGTATCGAAGTGCTGGCATTACACAAGTTTCAGGTGTTCATCATTGAGAATCAACATGTGTATATACTGCATCAAGTTCATCTCTGAAAGTTCAAATCTAGTCTTCACCTGTTCACATCTGTGTAACCACAACTAGAATGTTCTGTCAAGAAACAGTATGTTACAAGCACCCGTTAGGCCTCTTTCTAGTCATCACCCACCCCCTTACAGGAGGAACCACAGTCATAATTTAATACCAGGTAGATTAGTGTTGCCCATTTTTGATTTTTGTGTGAGTGGGATGATATCTGGATTCTTTCACTTAACATATCTCTGTATTCATCTTTATTGTTGTGGGCAGTTCATTATTCTTGCAACATAGTGTTTATTGCATGACTATACTGCAATTAATTTACTTATCTATTCTAATATTAATGGACATTTGAATAGTTTTCAGGGTTTAGCAATAAAAAATTAGGCTGTTTTGAACTTTCCTGGATATATATTCAAATAGACATATGCCACATTTCTGTTCAGTATATACATAGGTGTGGACTTAGCAGATCATAGGGTATGCGTGTGTTTAGTTCTGGAAGCTCATGTCAATTTCCCAAAGTGTTTACACTTCTCCCAGCTGTGTATGAGATTTATATTTGCTCTGCATCCTCACTGCACTGGTATTTTTCTCCCTTTTTTCATTATAGTTATTACAGTGAATATGTAGTGGTATTACGTTGCTGTTATGATTTATGTTTCCATGATGATTAATGAAGTGGAGCACCCATCCTTAAAGTTTTAAGATTAGTTCTGTTCTATATCGTTTATAATTCCCAATTTTACGTGTACTTTAGCGTGAGTTATTTAGAATTGTGTTCCTTAAAAATATGCAGGTGTAAAGATTTTAAGAAACTATCTTTTTTGTAGGTGATTACTAATTTTATTATAGTAAGAACAGTGAACGCAGTATATAGGACATTGTTCTTGGATTTTAAAATTTCCTTAAGGTCCAATGAATGATCATTTTTTTCCTATCCAGCATTTTCAAAGATTAATTTATTTTCTTATCTCGTTGTTAATTTTTGGACAGTATTTGATTTGTAGTCAATGTACATCTTCCACCACCCTATCACCTGTGACCCATCACCATAGTCCCTTGTGCTCTTCCCTTCCATGTTTTGACCCTAAACTCTCCCTGCCCCTTCTGTATTCTTCAGATCTATGGTCAGCTTGCAAGTTTTGCCTTTTTCCTGACCCTTTGTTCAGTTCCTCTATATGCCACATATAAGTGAAACCATTCAATATTTATCTTTTTCCTTTTGACTTATCTCACTTAACATGATCCCTTCCCGCTCCACTCATGTTGCTGCAAATGGCATGAATTTATCTTTTTTAATTGCTGAGTTGTATTCCATTGTGTATATACACCACATCTTCTTGATTGAATGGTCATTTTGGGGGTGAATATTTGTATGTGTTTAAAAAGAAAATACAGTTTCTATTTGTTGAATACAAAATTCTTTATATTAATTCTGTCATTCAAATTTTCTTTATTCTTAATTTTTGTCTGTTTGATCTCCCAATTTCCTAGAGAGATGTGGTAAATTGTTGTGATTGTACTTTATATCGAGTATGGCTTATTATTGTACAATTGTCAGTTTATATTTATTTTGATCTTGTATTAATAAGTACAGAAAGGTTCATAACTGTTATATCTTCTTGGTGGTGTATTTTTTTTTTATCAAAATGATGTTTCTATCTTTCTTGGAATTATTTTTACCTTGAATTTATATTTTGTCTGTTTTTAATATTGCTGTAACATAATTTCTCTTTATTATCATTAGTCTGGTCTCTTTTCTCTAGCTCTTTAAGTCTACATGATTCAGTTTGTTCTAAATATCTCTTGTACAAAACATCTAGTTTTCATTGTCTTTTAGTAGAGAAGTTTAATTTACATTTACTGTGATTACTGATCTATATAGTTATTCCTGCTTTATTATTTCTTGTTAAAAACCATGCTTTCGCTTTGTTAATTATTTCCTTTCTGCTTTTTGTTGAATGGATTGAGATTTTTAATTTTTCTCTCCCCAATATAGTTGGAAATTTATATTTCACTTCCATGTTTTATTGATCACCCTGACATTTTTAATATACACATAACATTATATTTTTTCTAACACTTGATTTAGCATCTAATTCATCTTCTTGAAAAGATAATAACCATAGCAGGATTTTTCTCCGATCTCTGCTCTTCATCCTCACTTCTCATATTGATAGCATTGTATTTGAGTCTCAATACTGCCTTTTGGATTCAATTTTCTTCTTCCTATAATCACTAATAATTGTTTCAGCATGAATTTGTGGTTGGCAGAAGTTTGTTGCATAGCTAAAAATGTCTTTATTTTACCCCAGTTCTTGATTGCCAGCATTCAGGGCTCAGAATTATTTCTCCTTAACACTATGAAGTGCTCCTTATTTTCTTGCATCCCATGGACATCTGATATCAAATGGATTGTCATTTCTTTCCAGTGATCTGACTTCTCTGCTAATTGCTTTTAGCTTGGTTGTTGAAATTGTACTACCATGTGTCTAATGGTGTGTGTGTGATTTATCCCAAAAGCACTTGATGGGACTTTTTAATCAGACTCATTATCATTCTTTAATTCTAGGAAAATTCGGGGTATTTTATATTGAAATATTCTCTCCTTATCTCTCAGAGTATCTTGCAGCTGACTTATTTGCTTTCTCCCTGAACTTAACCTGTTATTTAGCCCATCTGTTGAACTGTTTATTTTAAAAGTCACAACTTTCAAGTTCTCTAATTTGCTTTAAGAATAATCTTCATTTCTTTGGCCTCCTTGGTGGTGCAAGGGTTTAAGACACAACCTCTGAAGCTATTCGCAGCCACTGCAGCACGAGTTCGATCCCAGGCCAGGGAGCTACCCACATGGTGCAGCAGACCTCTCCTGACTCGCCCGCTGCACCCCTTAGCAGTGTATTTCAGTCGATCTGCCTGTTCTGTTCCCCACTCTGTCTCTGGTGAATCCACTCACCCCGCCCCCACCACACCTCTGGCTTACACCCCAGTTCTTGTATGCATAAATAAATAAATCTTTTTTAAAAAGAATAATCTTCAGTTCTTATTCAGAATATTTATTCTTGTTTTATGAATGTGATAGGGTTCCATTTCTCCCTGAGTGTGTAAACCAAAACCCATGTAAGTCTTGTTATGAGTTTTCTAGTAATTTAGTTTTGTCTAAATTATATTCTTTAATTTATTGAGTTTGTTGTTTCCCTTCCATGGTGTGAATTTTCCTTAAATATTTGATACTTCTTGCCTCTGTGTAATGTGCTTGAGGGACAAAATGGAAGTTGCTACTGTTTACTGTGACTATTTTATTTTTTCCATTGAGGCATTTTATTTCCACATGTGTTTTGCACCCCTAGAAAAAGAATCCCAGGATTTTCCCTCCTGTGTGTTTTCGTCTTGCTTCTTCATGGTCCATGATGCCAGCTGGGATTGTCAGTACATTGAAACCAAACTGACGGGATGGAAGCAGATTATTCTGCCATTTTTCTAGATCTTTGAGTTGCACATCAAATCTGGGGCTGATCACTCCACACTTGTTTAACCTGCCTGTGAGGTTCACAACAATTTTCCCAGCTCTGTGATCATCAATGATTTCAAATTCACCAATGTAACCATGCTTCATCATCACAGTTAGAAACCGGACGATAACTTTGGAGCACGGTCTAATACGAACCTGGTGTTGGCCTCTTTTTTCGGCATTGCTGATGCTCTTGAGGGCATCAGCCAGGACATTCATGCGCACCTTTATGGCGGCACGGAAAGATGGCGGAAAGAGGTTCTGTGACTATTTTAAAGGAGAGTAAAACATAGTACTTGCTGGAGTATGTGGGTGTCTATTCTTCTGTATGTAGTGTTCTTTATTTCCTTTGGGGACTGCTAGACTCCTGAATACATTTGTCAGATTTGGTAAATAAAAGAATTCTCAGTTTAATTTGAATTTCGGACTAGCAATGAACTTTTTCCATGTAAGTATGTCCTATATATTCCTTGTCAAAATCTTAAAATGTTAGAATTTTTAAATTTTAATTTCTTTTTAATTTCAATTTGGACAAGCAACAGATCATTTTTTTGGCATGTTCCGTGTAATATATGGGACACAGTTATTGTAAAAAGGGTTCATTGCTAATCTGAAATTCAAATTTAACTGGGTTTCCTGTATTTTGTTTGACAATCTCAAACTTAAAGGATTGCTGTCTCTGATTCAATCTCTCATGCTCACCTCTCCCACCAGAGGGAGAGGCTTCTGTTGCTGTTGTTGCTACCACAAAGGCCTGTGGAGGGGGTGAGGGAGGGAAGCATGCAAGGCCATTACCTTGTTTGATCTTGTTATCCTTCAGCTCTTCCTGTTTCCTCCACCTGAGGGCTTGAAGCATCTTTTGTTCTGCTCTCAACTCTAAGAGCAGAGTTTCACTGCTTATGTGCAGGGCTTGAAATTTCTCTTCAGTACTATCTCACCTACTTCATATTTCCTCTGTATGCTCCCTCTGTACTTCAATGGTTTCGGTGATGGATAGAGAGACTGCAGCCTGTCTTAAATATCTTATGTCTTGAAATCAGTGCCTCTGCACCTTTGTCTATCAGGCTATACTGGCTCTACTTCCTGGCATGACCATTAATTTGTGATTGTTCCATGTCTTCTGGTAGGAAGAAGTAGGGTAGTTTGTGTCCCCCTACACCTGGGCTCTAGGACTGAGCAGAACTCCATGAAACAGTGGCTTACGGAGTTAATAGGCAACCTATGAAGCTATCCGCAGCCACTGCAGCACGAGTTCAATCCCCGCCAGGGGGGTGACCACATGGTGTAGCACAGAGGCTGGAGCATGAGTTCCTTCCCCAGCCAGGGAGCTACCCACTTGGCACAGCAGACCTCTCCTGACTCGCCTGCTGCTCCCCTTAGCAGTGTATTTCAGTCAGTCTGCCTGTCCTGCTCCCCACTCTGTCTCTGGTGAATCCTCTTATTCCCCACACCTCTGGCCTATACCCCAGTTCTTGCATGCATAAATAAATAAATCTAGAATGCAAGGTGGCATCTGGGGAGGGCAGCAGAGAGGCGTCTGAGGCCAGTGGAAAAGGAAGTAAAGAGATGGTCTTTCTATAGCTCAGATTAGGCGCTGGAGTCAGTGATCTGGCTTTGAAGCCCACTCACCGCTTACTAGCTTTGTGATGTTCCACTGGTATTTAATTTCTCTGGGCGTCAGTTTCCTCCTACATAAATGGGGATATTACCTATTTCCTGATTGTAACACTTTAATAGCCTTCTGTGGTTGATATGTATGTTTTATTTAGTATGTCTGAAATATATAGGATTTTTAAAATGGATAGTGAATCTTAAAGTCTATGGCATCTTAGATTCAGCACCAGGGTACTATTGATATTCCCTATTTCATAATTTTTTTAATTTGAGATATAAATGATATAACATTCTATTAGTTTCAGGTGTTCAACATAATTATTTGATTATTGTATATATTGTGAAATGATCACCACAATAAGTCTAATTAACACCAATCACCATACTTAGTATCGAATGTTTTTTTCTTGTGATGAGAACTTTTAAGAGTTGCTGTCTTAACAATTCAAACATATAATACAATATTATCAACTATAGTCACGAGGCTGCATATTACATTCCCATAACTTATGTATTTTAAACTGTAAGTTTGTACATTTTACCCCCATCTCCCAACCCCCCATCCCTGGCAATCACCAATCTCTTCTCCTTATCTAGGAGTTCAGTTTTTTATATTTTAATGTGTAAATAAGATGATGCATTATTTCTTTCTCTGTCTTTTATTTCACTTTGCATAATGACCGCAAGGTCCCTCCATGTTGTCACAAATGACAAGATTTCCTTATTCTTATACTGTTTTCCACAGTGGCAACACCAATTTACCTTCCCACCAACAGTGCACAAGCATTCCCTTCTTTCTGCATCCTCACAAGTACTTGCTACTCCTTGTCATTTGATAATAACCATTCTAACAGATGTGAGATGTTACCTCATTGTGGTTTTGATTTGCTTTTCCCTGGTAAGTGATATTGAACCCCATTTCATGTACTTCTTGGCCATCTGTCTACTTTGGAAAAAATGTCTATTCAGATCCTCTGCCCATTTTTTAATTGGATTGTTTAGTTTTTGCTCTTGAGTTGTATGAGTTCTTTATATATTTTATATATCAGATACATGATTTGCAAATTCATCTACCATTTTTCAGCTTCCCTGTTCATTTTGTTTATGGTTTCCTTTGCTGTACATAAACTGATTGGTTTGCTATAATCCCACTTGTTTATTTTTTGCTTTGAGATCTAAGGACTCATCACCAAGACCAATGTCAAGTAACTTATCAATTATATTTATATTTTTTAGGAGTTTTAGAGTTTCATGTCTTACATTCAAGTATTTAATCCATTTTGAGTTAAATTTTGTGTTAGTATAAGATAGTGGTCCATTTTCATTCCTTTGCATGTGATTGTACAGTTTTCCCAGCACCATTTATTATTTTTTTATTTTTATATTCCCCATACAATTGCAACCCCGATTTTGACCCCAATCCCTCCTTTCCCTCTCCCCCAAAAGTGTCTCTGGTTCATAGTTGTTTGTTGATTTTGATTTTTACTTTCTTATAGTCATTCTTTTTCCTGGTCCATATTTAGGTTTTCTAGATTCCTGTAATGAATGAGACCATCTGGTATTTTTCTTTTTCTTTCTGGCTTATTTCGCTGAGCATGATCCCTTCCAGCGCCATCCATGTTGCTGCAAATTGCATGCGTTTCTCTTTTTTGTTTGCTGAGTAATATTCCATTGTGTATATGTACCACATCTTCTTGATCCAGTCATCTATTTTTGGGCATTTGGGTTGTTTCGAAAGCTTAGTTACTGTAAATTGTGCTGCTGTAAAATAGGGGTGCAGGCCAGCACCATTTTTTGAAGAGACTTTCCTTTCTCTATTGTGTATTCTTGCTTCCTTTTTAATAAATGAATTTATTACTTATACATGGGTTTGTTTTTGTCTTGCTATTCTGTTCCATTGATCTATATGTCTGTTTTTATTCATAGATTTTTGTAAAAGTTTAGTGAGATAAAGCATATGAAGTGCTTACCTGAATGCCTAGCACACAAGTTAGTATTCAGTGAGTGTCCTGGGAGAGCATGGGAAACTGACCTGGGGCTTAAGCATAGAAAGGCCTTTGGGCACCCCGAAAATGATAAATAGTAAAAATTTTGGACACTGTGAGAAATTCATGGAGTCACATTTTTGATTGGGGAGAGGGGCTGCATTGATCTTCCCCTAATAAAATCAGGCTAGCTATACCTGAGGGCTCTGCATCAGAATATTCTGCTCATTTATACTTCCTAGGATCTATAGGACTGTTCAGCATAAAGAACTATATTAGTCACTTTCTGGACAAGTGGCCAATCAGGAAAACAACCCCTACTCTGGTCTATGGATTCTTTTAGTTAAAATTTAGGGCAGTTTTTACAGGAAGAGAGGTGAAGAGTGAACATGTTTGCACATTCTTTTTAAAAGTTGACTTCTAACATGGGGGGTGGTGGTCCTATAAGCCTTGAGCTCAACGCAGTTGTATTTGGGATTTATCTGCATGATATAAAGCCTACAGTGTCAGGAGTGATTGGTTTGCTTTTGGCTTTGTGTGATTCCAATCAATAATTACACCTATTGATCAAAGGCATATTTTCAAAACATTAATTTACATTGAACACCTTAACTTCATAAAATGGCAACAACTGAATCGGCTGAAATTGATTTCTCCTTTGTCTTCAAAAGAAAAATTCTCAGTGCTGTGGATATCCTTAGTGTGATTCAGAGCTCAAAGGTGGTTAATTATTCACTAATATGGAGAAGAGAGCCCTGCAAACATTATTAGGGTGCAAATTGGAGGGCCAGTGGAGGTTGTTTGCGTGTCATTTCTAAAGTTCATCTGCTGAGGCTGGGGTATCTTTCTGACCTTGGAGGGAATTAAATCTGTGGAATGGTGCCATGGACAGTGAAGAAGACTCTTTGGCTTCATAAGATGGCTGAGCTGGAGGGTGAATTTTCCAGAACTAGAGCACCTTCACTCCAAAATGAACTTATTATACTTCCCTTAGGAAACTGGATGAAGAGCCTGGCCCTGCTGACAATGCTATGTGGCGATTTCCCAACTGTATTTGGTAGAGACTGAGGGTTCCATGGATGAACCTCAGAGGTTTTTGGGTACACAGGCAGGGGAGGCTGAGTTTATGGCATGTTTGTCTCTATTCTTACTTTAAACAATGACCTTGCTGTCATTTAAACATTGTCCATAAAGAAACTAATAGTCTAGGGCCTCCCTGATGGCACAAGGGGTTGGGAGGCAACCTAAGAAGCTGTCCGCAGCCACTGCAGCAGGAGTTTGATTCCCAGCCAGGGAGCTACCCACATGGCACAGCAGACCTGTCCTGACTCTCCTGCTGCTCCCCTCAGCAGTGTACTTTGGTTAATCTGCCTGTTCTGCTCCCGTTCTGTCTATGATGAATCTTCTCACCCCCCCACACCTCTGGCCTGTACCCCAGCTCTTGTATGCATAAATAAATAAATCTTTTTTAAAAAGCTAATAGTCTAGCCTGGTTCTGTCTTTGCTGATGTAACAATGCACACACACACACACACAGTCCATTTGGCTGATTCTTCTCTCCCTGCAGAGTCTCTCTTAGCTAGCAACTAAGGCCCTTCTTTCCTAAACCTGCATATCTGAAATCTAACTGTCACAGGTTGATTGCACTAATGAATCAAATACTTTACTTCTCCTATTGTAGGAAGTCTGTTCTGCTGCATCTCTATCTGGAATGGGCCCTGTATTCAGTCATGTCACGTCTTTCCCAAAAGGGTGTAACTAAGCAGGCAAAGGCTTGGAGAATGCTTGCATATTTCCTTTTGCTCTTTCTTGCATCTCTGCTCTTGCTCCCTTGCCACATCCATAAGAACATGATTAGCCCAGCCTGCTGGAGGTGAGTTAGAAACACACAGAGCAGATCCACATCACCCCTCTCTCAAGTAGAGGCTCTGCTAGATCAGCCAATAGCTAGCTGATACCCAGACATGAAAGACTTGCTGACTAGAGGCATTCACGAAGTCCAGCCAAGATGATCAGAAAGTCCCAGCTGAACTGTAGGCTCCAGAGCAATAAGAGATAAATGGTGGTTGTTTTGAGTCACTGAATTTTGGGGGTGGTTTATTACACAGAATTTTTGTGGCAACAGATAAATGATACATTAGCCAATCACTGAAGCTTAGCATAAATCAGTGCTAAGCCTTCCCAATAAACTTTTTAAAAAAGATTTATTTATTTATGCATACAAGAACTGGGGTACAGGCCAGAGGTGTTGGGGGGGTGAGAGGACTCACCAGAGACAGAGTGGGGAGCAGAACAGGCAGACAGCCTGAAAACACTGCTGAGGGGAGCAGCGGGCGAGACAGGAGAGGTCTGCTGTGCCATGTGGGTCACCTAGGGAGGCCCCCCAATTAACTCTTACTGAATAGGATGCTCACTCCTCAGAACTCATTTGCTGCCTGGGCTAGAACTTTTTGATGGTCTGCCTTATACTGGCACCAAATTTCATTGATTCTCAAGAATACACTGGTACAAAAACTGCATCATTATGACTTGCTGAGGCAAATAAAACATCAATTATATCATTGGAAGACACACCCTAATTTCAGAAAATTTAAAATGTGCTTCTTAGAATCAGTGAAATAAGGCAATTAATGAGTTTTGTATCTTAGTACTCCAACAAGATTGCCATTGAGGACAAATATGGGGTTTTCATCTTCTTTTGGGGAGCAGTATAATTTAGATAGCTTTGGAGTAAGACAAACCATTGTTCAGATTCTAGTTTGCTCACTTAACTAGCATGAGCTGAGGCAAGTGATCTAAATTCTCTGAACCTCAGTTCTCTCTCCGTAAAAATAGAGATAGCAGTTTTTACCTCGAAGGGTCATAGTGAGAAGGGTCATAGTGAGAATATACTAGATCATGCAAAGAACATGGTGGGCATTTAAAGCAATGTTTAATTAATTGTTTGACTATGCAATACCAAATGCATGATAAAAAATTTCAAATGTACACAAGGGAATGTAGTGCAAAATAATCCACCTCCTCACTCCATCCTTCAGTCAGTCACTCAGTTTCCTCAGGAGACAGCCCCTGTCACCAGTTACTTGAGAATCTTTTCTGAGATGCTCTTAGTAGTCAATTAATAAATGTTAGTCAAAAAAGACTAACATCTACTACACAGCATGGAGTAGAGAGCTGGGGCCTTGGTAAGGGTCAAGGTGCTGATCTCCCATTACTGTCTGGGTATTACAGGAAATTGGACAAAACAGAGCAGTGTCAGACATTTCCGGGGGGAAAATATTTGTCAGTCCTTCTTTGCGTAATTGCCTCTTTTTTTTTCATAAGAGCTAAGTGCAGAAAATTTTCAATTAACAGAGGACTCATTATTTGGGTATAAGTTAATATAAGTTTTACTGTAACTGCCACTTCCTCAAAAGTGCTGAGACAGGGAATGCAGACTTCACTTACCACAACTGAAAAGCTAGCCAAGCAGAGGAAACCAAACTAATAATGTGGCTGATATTGTCAACTGCTATACATACGCAGATAGAGGAAACCTGTATTGACATAATAATAATAAATATGTAAAGAAAGCTCATGGTTTACCAATAAAATCATTTACCATGTTGCTGACTTTACTGGAAAATGATGCTTTATTACCAGTCTCTCAATGTGATTGATACCTAATTAAAAATTCACTAGACTCAACTTCAAGCACCTCAAGCTATATTAAAGTCACTGCTGTACCAATGGAGGCATAATATCATTTGAAACCAAAGCAAGTATGATCATTTATTTAAAGCTTAGAAGTAGTTCTGAAAATTGCAAAGTTGCATAAAATCTGTGGTCACATACAGAAAAGCAGCAGTGTGGGTTAGTGGAGAGGCCCAGGGATTCAGGAGGATCTGGTTTCAGTTCTGGCTCTGCCGGGTTCACACTGCATGCTCATGGGTATGCCACTTCTCCTCTGGCCCCCAGTTGCATCATCAGCACAATAAAGATATTGTTTTTTGTTTTATTTTTAACCTCACTGGATATTTGTGAGATTCAATAAGATGGTGTACATAAAATAGTTCAATGAGTACCAGGAAGCACTCAAATGTAATAGCAAAAACATTTAGTGAGGGTCTCCCTGGTGGTGCAAGGGGTTAAGATGTAACCTATGAAGCTGTCCGCAGCCACTGCAGCATGAGTTTGATCCCCAGCCAGGGAGCTACCCATATGGTGCAGCAGACCTCTCCTGTCTCGCCCGCTACTCCCCTCAGCAGTGTATTTCAGTCAATCTGTCTGTTCTGTTCCCCCCTCTGTCTGTGGTGAATCCTCTCACCCTCCCCACCCCACAAACCTCTGGCCTGTACCCCAGTTCTTGTATGCATAAATTAATAAATCTTTAAAAAAACATTTAGTGGGCTTTTACCGTGTGGTAGGGATTGCTGGTGCTGAGACTATGTAAGTGAACTAGTCCAAACCCCAGCCATCATGGAGCTGCAGGACATGCTCCTGTGGAGTGTCCTAAGAGTTGTTCAAGAAAATAGAGGACAGTTACTTAAGTTTGAGTTTGAGATGAATAATAAATATATTTTTTAAAGATTTATTTTTTATTTATACAATAGCTGGGGTACAGGCTAGAGGCATGGGAGGGTGAGCAGATTCACCAAAGACAGAGTGGGGAACAGAACAGCCAGGCAGAAGGCACTGCTGAGGGGAGCAGTGGGTGCGACAGGAGAGGTCTGTCACACCATGTGGGAATCTCCCTGGCTGGCTGGGAATCAAACCCGCGCTGCATAGGATGCGAACAGCCCCACAGCGCTGTGCTCAACCTGCTGCACCACCGAGGAGGCCCTAATTTTTTATATAATTTATTTATTTCTGTTTATTTTACATCATTGTTCTTTTTTATTTATTTTATTTATTCATATTTCACACCATTCTTTATTTATGTACAATGTGTGCTTTCTCCTCTCAAGTGTAGTCCCTGTCAAATTCCCACCACCAGTCACCCGTGCACCATCACCATGGTCCCTTGTGCTCTTCCCTCTCCTGTTTTGATCCTTCACCCTCCCCTGCAGAATGTCTCTGATTTATAGTTGCCTAAATCTGTCCCCAAATCACATGAGATATACTTCCATTAAAATTATTCACTATTTATTTGAAATTCAAACTTCATTGGGTATGCTGTATTTTTATTTGTTATATCTGGTATCTCTGTGTCACACGAAGTAGGAATTTGTACATAGTAGAGAAACTGTGTGGTGGAGAAATGAATGATTTCTGTCTCAAGATATCAGGGAAGGCTTCATGAGGGAGGTGAAGAGAGATGAATAGGCATTTGGCAGACGAACTTGATTGTGTGGGTTGGGGAGAGGAGGAGAGGGCATTTCAGGCAATGAGAAAAGCAACAGCACAAGACAAGAAACACGTGGGAAAGTAGAAGCAAGTCCAGGCTTTTCAGTGTTGCTGAAATTTCAAATATGAGGTGGAGGTGACAAAAATTGAAGTCTCTGGAAAGGGACTTATATGGACTCCATGAAGTGTCTCATATGGACTTTGAAATGTTGAATATATACCCCATGGTGAATTGGCCAAAAAGATTATGGGATAAATTTCAGCCCAAAAGTTGAGATTAGACAACACACTCACACACACACACACACAATTTTCTGAACCCATTAAATTAATGCCTGGGCTGTATGGCAGAGAAAACATTTGAAACCAAGTCTTCTGGAAACCTCTTAAAATCATCTGTGTGAAGCTGATCATAGGTCAAAGTTATATCAACTAAAGAAGGGCTGAAAATCACATTAATTCCAGGCTTTCGACACAAGAACAAAATATTAGGCTTCCTCTAAGTGGAGAAAGTATGGCCAACAGGATAGAGATTTCTGTTATCAAGAAGGTGAAGGGGGATGGGGAAAAGGGTTGTCTCTGTTGACTCCTAGACAGGCTGTGGAGGGGGTCTTTTCTAAAGTAGGAAGATTAATGAGACCATGTTAGAGTAAATAAGGAAATATGGATGTCACCCAGTAGGGAGTACATAAGGATTTCATTACCCCAATGGGCAGTGTAGGCTGAAAAGATAAATAGAAGTTTTAAAAAAGTGCTGATATATGGACAAAGATCCTAGGGTGGAGGACAAGCTATAAATATCCAGTTAACTCACACATCTCGAGGGTTGGATAGGTGGAGGCAAGGTATTGGTTTACAGAAAGAAACAAGGAGTTTGTTGGGAAAATCAAATAACTGGCTCACATGAATCAGTTATTAACTTTCAGGAAATATTGCAAGCTAATTTTTACACATAGCCATTAAACTCATTACTTCCTAATTATTTTACTATATTTAACTTATATATGCTCTTGAGATAATTTTCTTCTATTTATATGTGGATGTTCTACTGCATGTATTTTCCCAACTCTGTTCAGTAAGGTCAAGTTGGAGGTTTGAGATTGGTCGAGGGGTGAATACTTGTACCATGGAAATTAGCAAATACTATAAAGAAGGGTTTCTCCCTGAGAACAAGTTGGTAAACATTTAGCATCTAGCCATTGGGGAATAAGAGGTGCTGACCCCTTCCCATTCACCATACTGCTGTGGTCATAAGTGCTGATATTCCATCCTTTTTGACCTAATACAAAATGGTACCCTTACCTTGGGCTCACTGAGCCTCGAGCACACTGATTTAGGTAGTGGGCACTGGCTAAGTTTCATCTCTCTTTCTCTCAACTTTTCTACATCTCCAAACTTCGCAATCAGATGTCGTGGTAGAGATTGCTGATTGTTCCCCAAATATATTCTCCTTTCTTCATCAGCAACAGAAGCCTGGTTCTTTAGCCAACCATATGATAATCAAGAATAAGGACTACATTTCTCAGCCACTCTTGCAGTTAGTATGACCGTGTGACTAAGTTCTGGTCAATGAATTATATGCAGAAGACATATGTGTAACTTCTAGGAAGTGTCCTTAAAGGAAGGAGGAAATGCCCTTCTCATTCTTGTTCTTCTTCTGCTGGGAGAAATGGGATCGTCATGGTCAAGACCCCAGCAGTCAAGCGGAACCATGAAATGACAGTGAGAAAGGAAGCAATGCACAAAATAGCTGTCTAGGTCTCTGACATGAACATGACAGGAAACTGAGCCCCATGTATTTAAGTCACTATCAGTTTCTTATCATTTTATTTTTCCAGGCAATACTAATAAGAATTGCCTAATTGAGTGGTTTTGAAGGTCCTGTGTGATAATACAACTATCACAGTGCTTGACCACGGAGCACTTACACAATACATACTAACACTATTAGGAGCTCACCTTGGCAATAGAGTTGGCGTTCACCAACTTGGTATAGGACAGTGCTAAGATGTGGAGATTATCAAGGGTAGACAGATCCTTGATAGACCCTTGATAATATCAAGGGAGATTATCATTGTGGTAGATAGACACTTATGTAAGTTGCTGGCATATTCCTTTGGGACAAATGTCATAGTCTGTGGGACCGACCGGGGGTCCTGTGTAGTGTCTGGAATGTACCAGCACATTGTAATCTGTCTGTATGAGACTGAGAATGCCAATGCACAGAGGCCTGCTGCCGTGTCACCGAGGTGCAGAGCTGTGACAGCAAACAGTACGAGAGTCTCTGGGCCATGTCATAGACTTTGGAGGCAGTGATTAGGACCTGATTGCCAAGAACCCTGTGGAAAGACCTAAGATAGAGCTGCAAAACACCCCAAGTGTTCTTTCTCCTCTCTCCTTCACCATAGCTAACCTGAGCCAGAAGGAAGAATTTGGATGGGCCTAGAATTCCTCCAATTCTGCAAGTGGGAACTGAGCCAGAGAAGGACTATTTTGTTCCTGTTTCTTTGTGTGTGATTCTGTGCTGCCCTAGGCTGGGGGTCTGGGCAGCACCTGTTTCTTGGAAGTCCAGGGATGACAAGGTAAGGGGAGCATGGAAGGTCAGGATGTAGGCTTGTCGTTTTTGAAGTGAAGGGCATGAAGAGAAATTTCCATACTACTAAAGCTTGCTAAAGAGGCACCGTGCTACCCTTCCCAATGCAATTCTGATGCAACTGGTTCCCTGAGGAATGTGAAGTTTGTAGGGGTGGAAACTTGTAATGGTCTCACCTTGATTCCAACCTTGATTTGTTGAGTTCCTCTTTATTTTTTTAAAGATTTATTTATGCATATAAGAACTGGGGTACAGGCCAGAAATGCAGGGGGTTAGAGGATTCACCAGAGACAGAGTGGGGGGCAGAACAGGCAGATCTACTGAAATACTGCTGAGGGGAACAGCGGGTGAGACAGGAGAGGTCTGCTGCACCATGTGGGTAGCTCCCTGGCCGGCCGGGGATCAAACTCGTGCTGCAGTGGCTGCGGGTAGCCCCATAGGTTGCATCTCAACCACTTGCACCACCAGGGAGGCCCTGAGTTCCTCTTTTTTATTCATAATCTTTTGGTCCCTTTCAGTAAATAAAATCAATCTGTTAAAAAAAATTCCAATCTCATATGTGATTCACAGACTTCTTATTCTGTTACCGTCTAGATGGGTAGCGAGGAGACTAGGAGTAGGCATGGTGTTCTCTGCCATTCTTCTTCTCCTCTCCTGCTTGTTGTTTTGCTCGCCTGTTACTGTTCTCTAGCTGACTATTAGGGGTGGGGTCTTTCCCCTTGCTCTTTCCCCTCTTGCTGCTAGCTCTTGCTGGTAGCTTCTGTTGCTGGACTACCATCTGCGTACACAGGCAGCACTTGTGGCTTCCATCGGAGTGGTAGCTAGCTTCATTGCAGCATCCTGTGTTCTTCTCCCAGAGTGGGGCCTGGTATCTTGCAGTCCAGAAGTCCATGTGCCCAACCTCTCGAATAGGTGGGTTGTCATGGCCATTGGCTCTGAAGCTGCCTGGTTAACACTAAGGCTTGTGCTGGTCTTCTGCTCCATTCTCCATCACGTGCAGTCACAGACTGCTTAGTCTTTTCAGTGACTTTCAAAGGGGGGGGGGTATGGACTCAGAATCTCACCCCATCCTCCTGCAAGTTATGTTACACTATAATCCTTTTGTGTCCTATTGGAATGGGCTGCTCCAATGAATCGACTACCTTCAGAAATTCTCCAGATGAAGAGCAGGTCCCTGCTTCAATATCCACACACGCCCTCCACCTTTAGAGAACCTGTATCACATTCTCTTAAGGATACTCACCTTGTTTTGTTCAAAGATATAAGGGTAAGTGCGGAGGGTTACAGATGTACAAGCATTCTGCTGGGGAGCAAGATGCCAGTCACCTCTTCTTATAGGCTCTCCAAATATCTATAAGCGATTCTCTTGGGACCCACCCCACACTGCACTTAGCTTTGGTGGCAGGGGGAGAGGAGAGAAAAACCTTTTCCTCCTTTCCACCAGCTGAAAACTCCAATAACTTGCTCTTCTTCCTTCTTCCAGGCCTCTGGGACATAGATGGGAGGGGGCAGCAGTGGAGGATAGTAGACTACAGTATGTCCAGTAAGTCCTGGGGAGAGTATCTTGCCCTGTTCGTTGGTGGCTCTCTAGAATATGGGAGACTTTAGGCTACAAACTATTTCAAGCATGGATCTAGAGTGTCTGAGTTCAAATCCCCACCCCTTCACTTACAAACTGTGTGTCACTGGGGAGCTCACATACATTTTCTGTCCTTCAGTCACCTCCTCTCAAAAATGGCATTACTAATAGTATCTACATGATACGGTTAGTGTGAGGACTAACTGGATTAAGATTTATAAAGTGCTTACTAGTACACCTAGTACATAATAAATGTATGTGTATTCATTGTTTATCATCATCCTCATCATCATCGTCATCATCACTGCTTGTCTTCAGTTTGGGAACATAGTCACCAATTTTAGGGAAATAGGAAAAGTCTCCTATATTCTGTTGTGTTTAGTGGATGGATTATGAAACCAACCTATGACCAGATAACATTTCTAATTACATTGAAGCTGAGCAAAGAAACAAGTTCACTATATGTCCCACTAGAAAGATCTGGAAAATGATCTTGTGTGGGTCATTGATCCATTCATACCAAGTTAGTCAATTAAGCAGTCTCCCCTTCTGGCAGAGGAGATTTTGTGTGTCACAGGAAAATAACCATTCAAATCGGGAGGCTACCTTCTTAATAAAGGATCCACATGCACTAAAGTGCATTATCATGCTGCGTAAACGGTGGAAGGGTTTTGCTAACTTTCCACTGCATAGAAAAGCTTGTTTTATTAATATATTGAATAACAGCATTGTGTAAACAACTCGTACTTTTTAGATTTACTCCTGTTAAAGAATGCCATACTTAAGTGCTTGGAATTGACACTTGAAAATGAAATACTGCTGCAAATAATGGGGAAATTGTAGATGTATTTTATACCTCTCTTTCCCAAATCAAAAGGTCTCATAAATACAGTCTCTAAAAGTGTCGGTGGGGGAGTTAACATAACTGTACAAACAATAAGCCTGACCTTTCGATGTAATTTATTTTCGATTTGCTCAATCCTTTTTTATTAAAACTAGCACATCTGAAGCAGAATTAAATCCTATTATAACAGGTGTGTGATCATATCAGGTTCTCCCTGCCAGAGACCCATTTTATTAAAAGTTACTTTGTTTCAAGAAGGATAACCTGATCAGGGCAGTGGGATGCCTTTGCAAGACTGGGGACAGCGAAAAAAGATGGTTTTATTTTCCTGTGAGCACCGCTGTTGCTAGTGAACTCAGAGAATATTTATGAGCATTTCTTTTGTGTTTGAAAAGTCACGGCGGGATGTAATCTTTCCTCTGTGTTTATAAAGGTCACTTCTCTCTGGGTTATTTAGACCCAAGGACAGGTGGGTCATCAAGCTATTCTGTATCATAATGAGGACATTACTAGCTTGCAATCATTTTCACGTGCAGTGTTCTTACTCTGGAAAAACCCCCCAAACTTTGAGATTCTACTTAGATCCAGATTGACTGGGTAGAAACGAGTTTTCACTATTTGGCCTGTGCCAGGGAAACTAATTCTACTAGGTCTTTGAGAAAGGCTTAAAATTTTTAAAAAAATCATTCCATTCAAGAGTGACTTCTATATCTCCCCCCACCCCCCACCCCCAACATCTTTACCACCCAGTTCAATTTCACCTTTTCCTAGAAGCTGTTCCTGGCGCACCCCGCCCACAGTCACCTCCTCCTTCCTCCCAAATCTGATACCTAATAACTTATATCCATGCACTGGACACTAATCAGAATGGATTTGTCATAACTCCCCCATCAACCCAAGAACTTCTGGCCGGCAGAAAGTCAAGCCAAGCTAATTCTCTTTGTATGTTTAGTTTGAGAGCATATTGGGGTTCCTTAAGGAAAAAAATTTATATGACCACAAGGTGGCAGTAACACACAATTTAAAATTTAATTGGGTGCTAATTTGACAGGTTTGCATGGGGGAGGCGGGGGAGATGTTCCTTACCTTCAAGACCTTCCAAAGACTGTAATACAAGGGCCACCTCCCAGAAAGGCAGGAGGGCAGGGAACTTCCAGGGGAAAAGGGAAGTGGAAAAGAAGCTTACATGTCTGCGTGACATTGCTCGGCAGCACGAATGGGAGCCTCTGGGTACTGAGAGCTCTGGAGGGCAGCTGTGGTTTGTGATCTTTTATAACGACAAGGTTTATCTTTTCTATGGCTGGCAGGGGTTAGAGGCAGTTTTTCAGGGTCTGCAAAGCAGGTAGGCTCTAAATGACTAAAACAACACAGGACTAAAATAGAGAGACCATGTTGGTTCATTTATATAACATCTTCCCGAACTGTTAAAGGCTACTATTCAGTGACTGAGTAAAGAAGGTGAATTTATTTTGTGGCTTATACAAGGGAGAGCTTCTCTTATATAGTGTAGTTTGTCCTGTGTAGGGTTTTGGAAAATGTGGAATTCAGGGATTGGGGAACTTCAAAAGCAGAAGCCTTAGGGACTTTACATCTTTAGCTATGGCAACTTGGTACTGGGGTGTGTCTGCTGTTTACTGATTGACCTTTGAGCCTGGGGCTACCACTGATTGGCTGGCTTTCAAGAGCATGATTACTAATACAAACTGCCATTGACCAAAGAAATGGGTTTAAAGCTGGTTCTGGTTTTTACTTTATTATAATTAGTCTTTTTCCTGGTCCCTTATTTAGGTTTTCTAAATTCCTGCTATGAGTGAGACCATCCCTAATTATGATAAAGTAAAAATCAAAATCAACAAGCAACTATAAACCAGAGATACACTACAAGGTTGGGGGGAGAAGGGAGTAGGATCAAAACAAGGAGGGTGGGAATTGTATGGGGACTATAACCAAGATGAAAATGCATACATTGTGCAAAATGAAAAATGATGTAAAAATATATATAAAATAAGATAAAAAAAAAAAAAGCTGGTTCTGGGACTGGGACTTGTTGCTATGGCCGAAGAATGAATCAGACTTCATTTAGGAGAATGGGATGTGTTACTGCAGTGCTTTGTAAGCAGGGAGCACTCAGTCAGCATTTGCAGACTAAATGAGCGGCATATGTGTGTCCTTTGAAAACAGACATACCTAGTATCGAAGCTCCTCCCTGGGGCTTAAATGTGAAAAGAATCATAGCAGCTAGCACGTGTCCTTATCTTCTTTATTTCCAGCAAAGCACCCTCATCTATCATCCCATTGCATCCTTACTTTACACTGTGATGCCAGGCAGGAAAGGAAATTTGCTATCTCCATTTGTAAAGAAGAGGTGAAGTGCAATGTCCAAGGTCACACAGTGTTGGCTCTCTGGACTCCAGATTTCTTGGCTTCTTATAAATCCTTTGCAGAGGTATTTGTCCTCTTACCCTCAGGTAGGGCAATGCCCAGAGTGGCCAGGACCCTGCAAGCAGCCTGGTCCATTTTCCGCAGTGTACTAACAAACATTTTCACTTTCTGTGTGTTTTCTGATATGAAGTGTGGGAAGCGCTGCATGGGAGGGCTATTCTGGTGTGTGGGGGTCCGCACGGACTGTACAGAACTCACTGTGGAATAACAACACCTTAGATGAGCTCGTTCTGTGAGTGTTCACCGAGCACTTCCCTCTACGCTGGTCCCCTTTAATCCTCGCGCTAAGCTTGTTATGTAGACAGGAATTAGCACTGCTTAAACCTGTCTTTTTAAAAATAGATAGTGAGGAAAATAGCGTAAAAGAAGTAAACCTTCATGTCATCTCAATCACTCTAGCCATTTTTTCAAAAACAGGAATATCTGTTTCTAGCATAATTATAATTGTACTATACAAACCACTCACTATCTAGTTACAGGGTATTTCCCATGGACAGTAATACCTTTAATATTGTAACTTTTAATGGTACAGAATATGCTAACAAGCAGATGTACTATACTTTACTTACCAATGTCTTTATTGTTGCTAACAAATCATGCCCTGCCCAACTCATAGGAAGCTTGAGAAGAAGAAACAAACAACAAAAAAGAGATGAAAGCATTTTTGAAAACCGGGAAAGGCTACAGACATAAGGAATTATTATATCCATTTGTTGATATAATTTGTAAGTAGTGACTGTATATATTCCTTCAGGTCTTGCCTTTTCCTTTCTGTAATTATTATCAAGTGCATACTGTATATCCAACAGCCTCATATTCCTCGCCATCCCCCCCACTCGCCCCCCGGCAATGCTTTGTGCCCGTCTGCCCTCTCTAGCAGTGTGCCTTTCCGCATGAGAGCGAGCCTGTCCTTTGTCCCGTGGCGGTCTGAGAGAGGTAAGCAATAGCTGCAATATGGCATGAAATCTGTCTCTTTAAAAACCTCTTCAAAAATTCCATATGAGGTTGCTTTTTGGTACAGCAGAGCTTTGGTTCAGACCAGGTAGGCTATCAGATATACAGTCCTGATCAGTGTGACAGACCCTTTCATGATAAAGTGGTAGTGACTAATTTTGATGTAATATATTTTCAGTCTTAGAAATTTCCTCTTTAGACTATAACTTCTGAAGTCTTAACACCTTAGGTCTTTGGTTCTCAAACTGTAGTATGCAGACTATGGGATCAGAATATTTGAAGGTGAAACCAAGGAGTCTGCATTTTTATCAAGCCATGACAGGTGTATGTGATGCTACAGGCCCAGGGATCACTCTTTGGGAAACAGTTTTAGACATTCAAATGTCATGGGACACTATGGAATATGTCTGTATCCCATGGTCTCTGAAGAATATATTGGATTAATCTATCTGTATGATTCTTGCTCCTTGAATGAAAATCTGGTCAACGTTTCCTAAACAACCATGACAATACCCTGGAAATTGACCAAAGGAATGCAGATAAATAGTTGAAGAAATAAAATTATCAATGAATTCCACCAGGATGAATTCAGGAAAAGTTACACCCAAACACATATTCAAGTTGATGAATGCCAATGACAAAGAGGAAAATCTTTAAAAAAGCAACAGAAAAATGACTTAACATGAATAAGGAAATCAAAATAAGATTAATAGCTAACTTCTTACCAGGAAATAGTGTGAGGCAGGGAGTTGACATCTTCAAAGTACTCAAAGAAAAGTAAGTCATCAATGAAGAACTCTATATCCAGCAAATTTTCCTTCAAAATGAAGGTACAATAAAGACATTCCCATAAAAACAAATTAAAACTTTGTTGCAAGAAAACCTGCCTTACAGTCCTTAAGACTGAAAGGAAATGATTCCAAAATTAGCTCAAATGCAAACAAAAACACAAACTAAGTATATATATACATATATAGATATAGATCTTGTTTAAAAGATAATTGCATAAAATACTAATTATAAAAATTGTATTGTTGGAAACATATCAAGATGCAGATGACAATAATAGCACAAAGGAGAGGAGATGGAATAGATCTATATTGAAGCAAAGGAATGATACCCGACAATAACTCAAATCCACAGGAAAAATGAAGAGAATGATGGAAATGGTATATATGAAGGTTAATATAAAGACTATAAGTATAGGCGCGCAGACCTCGCCTGCTGCACGCTGCTCCCCTCAGCAGTGTACTGATGTCCTTCTGCCTATTCTGCTCTCCATTCTGACTCTGGTGAATTCTCTCACCCTCCCATGCTTCTGACTGTACCCAGTACTTGTACAAATAAATAAATAAAAATCTTAAAAAAAAAAAGACTACAAGTATATTTTTCTCCTTTATTATTCTTTTAGATATTGTTTATTTTCTTAAATAAAAAGAAAGATTATTTAAATAAATAATTAACTACATGCTTGTGTTTATTACATATAGGTATAATATATACAAAAATAACGGCACAAATGAGAGAGGAAGGAGGGGACAAGTTTCTAAATTTTACTGGAATTAAGTTAGTGTAGATCAGTTATGTAGATTCTGTTATACTAAGATGTATATTGCGAACCCTAAAATAACCACTAATATCTTGAAAATATAGTTACAAATCATTACAGGAGTCACAGTGGTATATTAGAAAATATTCGCTTAAGACAGAAGAGGGCAGGGCCTCCCCAGTGGTGCAGCGGTTGAGCGCTGGGTTGCGAGGCTGCCTGCAGCCTCTGCGGCGCCGGTTCGATCCCCAGCTGCTCCCCGGTCACCGGCGGAGGGTCCCACATGGCGCGCAGACCTCTCCTGCCGCCCGCTGCTCCCCTCAGCAGTGTGCCTCGGTCCTTCTGCCTGCTCTGCTCCCCGCTCTGGCTCTGGTGAATTCTCTCACCCTCCTGCGCTTCTGACTGTACCCAGTGCATGTGTAAACGCAACAAACAAACAAACAAATAAATACATAGATAAAAAGCATGCCTCTATAAAAAAAAAAAAAAAAAAAAAAAAAAAAAAAAGACAGAAGAGGGCAGTATAAGGGAGTAACAGCAATAAAAAAGATACGTAACACTACGGGGGGGGGAGGGAAGGGGAGAGGAAGGACTAGGGTCAAAATAAGGGGGCGTGCAATTGTATGGGGAATATAACCAAAATGATAATGCATACATTGTGCAAAAATGAAAAATGATGTAAGAATTATATAAATAAAATATTAATAAAAAAAGTAAAAAAAGAATCATAGCATAGAAAACAAATAGCAAAATGGTAGACATAATTTTGGATGAATTGTTTAGTTCATTTATATTTATTGTAATTACTTATTTGGTAGTGATATGGTAGTAATTATAATAAATGTAAATGAATTAAACTTTTAAACCAAAATTCAGTTGTTAAACTAGATTAAAAAAACAAGATCCAACTATATGCTGACTATAAAAAAAATACCCTTTAGATTCAAAGATTCAAATAAATTGAAAGTAAATGAATGGATAGAGTAATACCATTCAAACATCAATCACAAAAAAAAGTTGGAATTATAAGATGGTTGAAATGACTTTACCAACATCACAGATAGAATTTAAAACAAAGAATATTGCTAGAGACAGAGGGTCAAGTTTTTATGATAGAAAGGTTAATCCATCAGGAAGATAAAACACATATAAACATATGGAGACCTAACGACAGAACTCTAAAATACAGCCAGCAAAAAATGACAGAATTAAAGTGAAAAATAGATAAATTCAACAGTAATTTTTGGAAATGTCAATATATGGATAGAACAAGTAGGCAGAAAATCAACAAGGTTATAGAGGACTGAACAATACTATCAACCAATTTAGCCTAAGTGACATCTGTAGATTAATCCACCCAACAACAGCAGGAAAATCTTTTCATGCTTAATATTGGGTGCCTTGTTTTGTAGTGCTTTGCAACTTGGTAAGGTCAAACTTATTTTATGCATTTGACTTTTCAGTACTTCTATTTAATAGGCAATTTTCCATTTCTTACTAACATTTATAGAGATATTGAGATTACTTTTTGTATTGTTTGCATATTTATTTATTATTTTAGAGACAGGTTATGTGTTTAAGTGTGGTCTTTGTCCAGTTTTAGACTAGTGATAACCACCTTGCTGGGGTGAATGCCTACATGAAAGGGTGTGCCATTCACCTTCTCCTACTGTGATTGTTCAATGTAAATGATGTATTTCTTCCTGTAAACCTGGATACATTGCCAATTTGCTGCCCTTATAGTGTCCTCAAACAATCCAAACTTCTTCATCCTTCTGGATGGGCATGGATCGGGCACTGCATTTCCGTCTCAGTTGTATGGAAAGAGGTGAGGACATGACGTGCCTACAAATGTGGGAAGGTGCATTGAGTGCCTTTTAGGGTTTTTGTGCCAATCAGAAGTCACAAAGGGATTGAACTTCATTTTGGCAGCTGGAGCTTCAGCAATGACTGCAAAAGGGGCTCCTGGGAGTATTTGAAAAAAAAGTATTTAAAAAGTAAAAAACAAAAACAAAAACACCTCAGGTGATTCACATGTCTTCTAAGACAGACACAATGAGCTAGGATGGTCTGATGGTTAATTTGATGTGTCAGTTTGTTTTATTTTATCCAATTATTTAATCAAACAGTAATCTAAGTGTTGCTGTATTTGGTAGATTTGTTAACATGTACAATAAGTTCACTTTAAGTCTTCCAGCTTGCCCTACAGATTTTGAACTTGTCAACTCTCATGATCACGAGACCCAATTCCTTAAAATAAATTTTTTTTAAAGTAGTATGTATATACTACTATTGGTTCTGTTTCTCTGGAGGACCCTGACAGATAGTCTTCTCTTGTATTTCTAAGGTTTTCTGGCTCCCATTAGATATCTGTGTTTCTGTCAAAACCAGTCTTGCCTTTCTGAAAACTGTCTCTGGCAGTTTTAAGATTTATTGAGAAGTTAGTATTTATTGAACAGTTACTGTGTGCTGGGAAGGATGCTTTGAGCCTTTTCACTTACCTCCCTTGGTGGTTGTATTAACTAAGCTAACTTTGTCAATGTTCATAATGGAGCACTTGCAGATATCTCCAATAGCAGATAGTGTAAATTTTACTCCTTTTTTTCTTCTCCAGGCTTGTGTTATATGGGTATTAGTGTCTTGGGCCAGAGAACATTAGTAACATGGGAGGTAATATTATGCCCAAATTGTTATTGTTTTTATTGCCTATAGCTTGATTTCTTTGCTCCAGATGTATTTCTCTTAGGCCTAGGGAGAAAGGATTGTTTGTAGTGTGTAGTGCGCAATAAAAAGCACTTAAGTATAATGATAGCATGGAGTAAAAATTGATTGCCTTAAATTCAAATTGCACCTTTCCTTTGAAATCTCAAGGGCTCACATAGGAGCAATCAAAATTGAGTGAAACCAGGAGGTGAGCATTGGGAAGAAGAGGTCTGGATCTAGACCTGTGCTACTCATATGTAATCTTTGGATCAGTAGGTTGAGGTACTGCCAGGGTGTTTATTAGAAATGCAGAGTCTTGGGCCCCACCCCAGACCTATTGAGTCAGAATCTTCATTGTAACAGGGTGACTCAAATGCATATTAAAGTTGAGAAGTACTGGCCTATTCTTTTTTTTTTTTTTTAAGATTTATTTATTTATTTATACAGGCACTGGGTTACAGTCAGAAGCGCGGGAGGGTGAGAGGATTCACCAGAGGCAGAGCGGGGAGCAGAACAGGCAGACTGATGAAATACACTGCTGAGGGGACCAGTGGGCATGACAGGAGAGGTCTGCCCACCATGTGGGACCCTTGCCGGCAGCCTGGGATCCAACCAGCACTACAGAGGCTGCGGGCAGCTTCGCAACCCAGCACTCAACCGCTGCGCCACCAGGGGAGGCCTGAGAAGTACTGGTCTATTCTGCATCTTTTACATAATTTTAGCCATCCCTCTTGTGGTCGCCCATTCACTTTGTGATGTAACTTTTGGGTTAGGGCTTTGACTATAGCCTTGGTTGGGAACTCAGGAAGGACTGGGATCAGGGCTCAGTCTAGGACCATAAAGTCGAACAACAGCAGCAAAGCTGACCTTGGAATCAGAGCTACTGGCTTCCAGAAACCTGTTTTTTCAATTCATCCCAACTGTTTGTTTTCTCTATAAAAGAATGATTTCAAGTAATACTGTCTCATGTCCCTTTCTTTTTAGATCAGCTTTTGTTCATTTCTCATCTGCTAAGACCCCTTACCCTTGGTCCAAGTATGGTCCTGTGACACTCAGGCCTACTTTAGGATTGGCCAGTGACTGAGTCAACAGTTCTTCCAAGTCTGATGCAAAGTGAAATGCCTCTAGGAAGGCCAGCCCTTCCTTTGTCATTGCTATTCCTGCCTTTTAATCTCTGAGGAAGGCCAGGTTCCCCTGCTGCTGAGATACAGCCTAGTTTACGGAAGCCACTTTAGAAAAAAATGCAAGCATAGTTCATTGTCACTACTAATTGTGGCAATTAGCCTTAGGAAAGACCAGGTCCTTCATGAAAACTCCTCTCAAGCCCTCCACTGGACCTGGTAAGCTGAATCTACTTTCTTAAGTGGGTATTTGAGCTAGCATTGCATGGGTATCTTTCTGGAGCATATTTTTACTCAGTGTTAATTACTCAGTGTTAATTCAAAACATTTTTTACAGTATAAAAGTTGTGTTGTAGAATATAACATTTATATGAACATTTAAAGTAGAATACGAGACTTCAAAAGTAGAATACGAGACTTTTGTTTGTGAAAGGTGCTTCAGACTAGGCCCCCATATTCCTTCAGGGGTCGGAATCTATTCTACCATTAGGGGTAGTTAGATGAGCAAGTCTGAGAAGTACTGAGCATGCCAAGACTTATGCCAGGTGATGGGGAAGCAGAAATAACTAAAATCAGCCTCTCGTCTCAAGGATCCCTATAAAGGGGAATAGAAAACACTCCCAAGTTGACACTGAGCCCCAGGAGGGCTGGGACCATATCTAATTGCCATTGAATCAATAAGACATAATCTTCTCCTTTATAACAATAACTTCATTTAACACACGTTGTGTAGCTCCTCATCCTAAGGGTTGGACCCTAGGCTGGGTTCTGAGGGTGCAGCGACCAGTCAGCAAGGCCTGATCCTCAGGTGGGCCTTGAGGTGGGAGTGCTCGGCAGTGCCGCAGAGACTAACACCAGGGTACTGCTTCCCTGCTGACAAGCACCTAAAGCAAAGGTTTTGGGAAAGAATGAATTTCACGTGGGGTGACATTTAAGCTAAATTAACTTTTGGAAATATATCACTTAAAATAACAAATAGTTAAATTACCAACCATTTAAAGAGCTGTCCTTTTGTTTGTTTCACTGAAGTGAGTTTTATATGTAAAGAAAAGTTTTCCTGCACCTCCAACAAACCCATGACAAGCCTTTTGAGACTGAAAAACTTGGTATGGGGAAAAGGAATGGGGGAGAAAAATTCAAGAAACTGCTCTATCTGTCACTGTGACTACCAAGGGATAGGATTTTATCCTCCAAAAGATAGTTCTGGATCAGAAGGCAAAAACAAACAACAACCAATATAAAAAAAGAAAGAAAGCCCACAAACACCTTGGTCCTGACACAATGACTCAACTTGCATTTTCTAATTAGTGAAACAGGTCTTAACAAGGGCCCCCTAAATCCTTTATGGGTTGTTAAAATGATCACAAAGAACTAAGCTATGTGAAAAATTTAAGATGCTAAGGATAAATAGTACTGGGCATTTCTATGATATGATGTCAGAGGAACACAAAGGAACTGACATTCCCCAGACCTTCCTCACCTATGGCTTAATAACAAAAGGAATTAGTCCTTCGCAAGAGGAGAACAAAATTATTATTTAGTATCAACTGTGTGATCGGTTGTGAGCTGGGAATTTTAACAGAACTAACTTAGTTAATACTTACAATATTTGCTGTTTGGTATGTATTATTATTCCCATTTTGTGATGAGTTAGCCTGAAGCCCATAGTGATAACTTTTTTAAGATCACACTGGCAAATGTTGGTGGCAAGACCAAAATTTAGGTCTGTCTGATTCTTAAGTTCATCCTGTTCATTATGAAGTCATTCTACTTCCTCAAGTAGTTACTTGATAAATTATAATATTCCCTGGGAAGAATACCTAAACCTCAGTCACTCAGTGTCACACAGCTGAGTGCGAAGGAGTTTGTCAAGTCCTCTGTCAGAGTGGGTTTTGACTGGGTTAAAACATGGAAGTAGAGGGCATTGGGTACCACTCAAAGTGGGTGGGGTGGCATTAAATATAGACGACATTCACCTGCTAAGGAAATAATATTGAGAATAAAAAATGAGAGAAAACATTAACCTTCAGCTTTTGACATTCAAAATAGAATTCTAAACCAGGAATACAGCTTGAAAGCTAGACATTGTTGAGAGGATTTTTCTAAATTCCCTAAATGTCTTTTGCATATCATAGCTAGGCTTAAACAGAAAGTGTAAGGGGAAAAGTTCTTCCCTTCTTGGTCTGCACTGTGAGAAAAACTAAGAGGTAGGAGAGTCATACACCTAAATTTCTCTTCTTTCCTGTATAATGGGCCCTGAGCCAAAATACAGCATGCTTCAGCATACTTAAGTGGCTGGAAAATGTAGTAAGACAGAGAGATCTTCCTTGATTCTCTGCGGTGTAAACACTGAGTTTTGAGCTGCGCTGTCTGCAAGGGGACACTTTGTAGTGGATGGGCAGCTTGCAGCCTACTGCATGGGCCAGAGAGCTGGATGAAGGATGTGGAAGATAGTCACCTGAGATCTACACCTGAACAGAAGCTGCAGGGAGCATTATCCATACTACGGTTGTCAGGGGTTCTTGCGTGTAGAGCATACAGAGTTGATATTGTGATTTGGGCTACAACTCAGATGGGTTCCCCAGTGAGTTGATAGAAGATGCCAGAAGAATCAAAGAGTAAAACGATTGACATTGTCAGCCTGCCACAAAAAGGACTGAAATTTTTATTTTTAAAGGAACTCAAGAGTGTTTGGAATTAGCGGTCAGGCTGACCTCCATCAATTGGAAAGCATCTCAAGTAGTCCACAAGAGTTTCTTCTGCAACCTTCGTAGGCATTCTTGGTTCATCCTCAGGTCTGGATGAATTGGCTTAGATGATTTTAGGTGTCCATTTTCCACCAATGTGCTATAGCCTTATGATATGAAGTTTTTAAGAAAAAAAAACCTCAAAGTGTTTTATTGGCACGATACCAACTCTTCTGCTCAGAGGTGAGTTGTTCTTAACCTAATTAGCCCAAGAGCCAGAGACCCAGCTCTATGCTAGGATGCTTACAGTGAGACTTATTTAGCTAGTACTATTCAATTTCATGACTCCACAATTTTTCCTCTTTGTCTGAAATGATCTAGTCAGGGACTCCCTGCAAATGTCAGGCATTAGGTATATCACGATGCTAATTCTTTTGACTGAAGCCTGACTTGATTTGGTGGAAAATGACTTCAGTGTATTGGATTTACGGTTCATTTAACAAGCACTGTGGATGTCAATACATTAGTGTAAACCTAATGCAGGGTAGTAATTTTATTTCTAATGAGGGGCTTGACCAGCGTCCTGCTATGCAAAGTAAGATGTTGTTCAGTAGGCATGCACCACACCTGTCTAATCCGACATAAGAGGTGTGCTAGTTGCACATCACAATGAAAAAAGGAGCACTTGACTTCGATGGGACCCAGTCTCCTTGTCTTCAAACTGAGCTGGATAAGGACCCTTATAGCTCTGCAATTTTCAGGATTTTATTAGCCATTTAGGAAACCCCACATCTTTGGGACATGTGCTTAGTAATGGACAGGGATTCACATGAGGCATTTGTGCTGTGATCTGCACCCCCCACCAAAGCCATGACTACTGAGTCTCTTGTGTATCTGAATGTCTTACAAGTGAGGCAGGACTGATGACTCAGTCCAATAGTTGTGGACTCTTTTTTTTCAAGGATATTTGTAAAGGGGAAAACCCTGCAATACAGACTGTCTCCCTCTGGAGCAAAGGGCAGGTACCTTTATTGTCCATTAGAAAAGACACTATGAGCTTGAGTTCCCTAAGCTCAAGGTCCCTCTTCTGTAATGCAACCTACTTCCGGTGTGGTTGTTATCTGGCCTTCTTCAATTGCCCTGTGGGAACTGGGACTCTGGAGCTGTAGAGGCAGGAATGGACACGGAGCAGGTTTTCTGATCCCATGCAGACCAGGTAAAGGACGAGTCAGAGTCCTCAGTGGCTTTTTGCAGGTCTTTTTATTGGGATTACCAGGCATATGGCAGGCAGGGGTGCTGGGGGGCCGGGAGGCTGGCAGTCCTCCCAGCCCCCAGCAAATCTGCACTCTCTCTGGGCTCTCTGGCGATCTCTCTGCTTCTCTGCTCTTCCGTTCGTTCTGCTGCTTCTTGGCTTCTGCTGGTGTCCCTGTGACGCCGACCTTAAAAGCCCAATCTCAGCCCAGGTGAATCCCATCTACCTATGCCCACACACTACTCCAGATGCCCGCCATCAGGCATGCATTCAGGACCACAAGGATCCATCATCTATCCTGATGGCGGGAGGGCAGAAAAGCCTGACATTTTTCCTTACCGTACAGGAGCCAATGCGAAATTTCCGAGACTCAGGCTCCTGCTATTGTTATGAGTAATACACTGTCCTTCATCTGTAATCCAGGAGACTTCTATTTTCTACAGTATCCATGAAACTGTGGCAGACCAGCTTGCTAGTTTGTAAATAGAGTAAAATCTCAGAGAGTTACAGTTCTTGACAACAACACCACTTCACATTTAGTTTCCTCTTAATGCTACAGCCCCTAGCCGTGCACTATCCAAAACAAAACCACATTCTGTCTTTTAGCTCATTGCTTTGTGTTAATCCCATCTCCCAACTGGATTGTAAGCACTTCAGACTAGGCACCCTGACAATAATTCTTCTGTCTGCCTTACAGCTGGCCCAGGGTTGGGTACATAGTAGAGGCTACAGGGGTGTGTGGTTTTCATTGACTTTGGCCATCGTCAGGCCAGCTGAGCCGAACTACGCCATATTTTTTGCCACTGAATTTTTTTGGTTTGGGTGTCTTATTTTGAATGAAAACTATAGACTTACTCCCTAGGAAAAGAAAAACTAATGACAAAGGGAGAAGCTGTTTGTTTTTCAAGCATCTAGGATGCAAGTAAATAGGTATTTCTTAATTGGAGGGCATGTGATTTAGAGGCAATTGCAAAGTTTTTATGAGCCCCACATGTCCAAAGATATCTGGGACAGTTGTTGTACTGGGCTGCTAATAATTATCATGTTTTCACTACTTAAGAACTAGAATACAGTTCTTAAGTGTTTTTGCAGAATTCAAGAGCCTCAGGAGGTAATCTTATGCCAGCCCACTGCCTTCAGCAACAGTGGGAGATCCTTTGACATTTGGTACAAGTCCCAGAGGAGGATTTGACTCCCCATGAATGCATTCTGCAAAGCCATCCACTTGCAGCTTGTATTCACATAGGCATCCTGTATGAATTAATAGGTATAGGTATTATTAATGATCATTGTACCAGAAAGAAAAATGTCTAGAAATGCATTTCCATTTGGCTTATCATTGTCTCCAATAGTCTGGATTATTGAATTAGTCTAATTTCAGATTACTCTGAGGGAGTAGGAAGACACAACTTAACTCAAACTCTCTCTTTTTCTCTGTCTGTCTCGTCTCTCATGCGCAGACTGCGGCACACTCTCATTTCAGTATTCCTGAGTACTACTGATATTATTTTATAATTGTGAAACGGTTATAATTTCCTAACTTTAGCTTCACAAATCTGGCATTTTCTAACTTTAGTTTTGTAAATTCAGGATGTTGCTTCTCACTTAGAAATAGTTCCTGCTATTTGAATTTGGGTATGCTGCCACCAAGTGGTTGCCAGTTCTTTGATTCACATGGTCTCATAATTCAAAGTACAGGCTGCTTTTTTTTATTGTTGTTGTTGGTGGTGGTAGTATATGTGTGAAGACTGGGGTAGTGTGATGCGTGTGGATAGGTGAACGTATCTGGTATCAGACGGAGTTGGGGATATACCTTCAAGAAGCAACAGTAAGATACTGAAGAACAAAAAATGGGTCATAACCTGAGGAAGGGAGAAGAGTAATTTGAGGTTCAAAGAATGAGATGAAGGGCAGAGGAGTTGTAGGGTGAAGGGAACAGGGATATAATGGGACAAAAAGGAAAATGACCTAGAGTTAAGTGAGCTTGATCGCTGAAACAATTGTCATCTTTATTTCTGTACTATTGTATGGCTCCTGTTCTTGGAGCATCTGAAAGGCAAGTCAGATGTGATATCTTGAGCAGGAGTGTGTCCTCTATCTTGTATATCTTTGTATCTCCTACAGTGTTTAGCATAGTGTTGGCACATAGTTGGTGCTTAATAAATGTCTGTTGAATGAATGACTCAAACATGCAAGTGTGGAGACAATATGTGATGAAGAATGTGGGTGGTAGCTTCAGGCACAAGTGTAGTTCCCAATGAGCAAGTCTTAATGATGTCTTGCTTTTTTATCATTAATCTGGGGCCCTAAACAACCTCAGCTGACTCCTGTGATCAAGCTTCCAAATTATAACCTTTTCTGAGTAAGGTACCAATGTACTTTTTTTTTTTCCTTTTATAATCTCAGATTCAAGGCCCTTGGAGTCCTTCATAATCTAAACCAGTCTGGTTTTGGAAACTTTGATTGGAGGACATGAGGCCTAGAGCTTGTTCTATTCATAAGGTGTGTAGGGAATGACTGGATATAGCATTTTGTTTAATGTGATGAAGAGAAGGCAGAAAACAGTTGCAAGTTAGATGTTTATTGGAATTAACACTGCCATCAGGCACAGTACCTCTCCAGAAGGCCTTTGCTCCTGTAGGATAATCCAGGTGCCATGGCATCATATGACCACATTCTTGTTTTTCAAAAATACACACACCTGGATTTCACCCATTACTTATATATTACAATTCATGAAAATCTGGTGAAATCATTCTTGGTGGGCTTCTCCTAGTGTGGAAATTAAATCTTTGAAGACAATAATTTTAGTGAGCCAGTTTGATGACCCACTGAGCCCCATAAACCTCCACATCTATAACACAGAATTTTCCAACTGGGGTTGTATGTTGAGTAGGAGAACGCAGTGGATAACAGCAAGGACTTTGGGGCTGGACAAACCTGGGCTCAAATTTTACTTTTGCCTTGTAGGATCTGGGAAGTCACTTAACCTCTTTGTGCTTTGTGTTCTATACCTGTAAAATGGGGTAATGTTAAGTATCTTACATGACTGTTATTAAAGTTAAATGACAAGATACATGTAGTGTGCTTAATATACTGCTGAGCGTCTAGTAAGCATACAGTCACAGGTGACTATTACATACATTCCTTCCTAGGATACAAACTGTAGGAATCAGTGACCCTGGAGAGTGTCTTGTCTTGTTCACCACTACGTCTTTGCCCTTGATTCTGAGGCTTACACAAATTCCCTGGGCACAACTACTCAGGCTATCTCCTGTCCCACGGGAGCACCGAGCAAGTGGGGGCTCGTAAGTTAAGTAGGATGTCATTCTGAGTCACTGTTGCTCTAATTTCTTTAGACATTTCTGAAGAACAATTGGATTCCCTTCAGTTTTAATTTCCCTTCCTTCCCAGATAAATTTTCCAAATGTCCACTTCCTATTTCCTCGATCAAGGCCAGAGTTGAAGAAATCTGGCCTTCAATCTCCAACCACGCAGAGAGCACCATTTGGGCTCAAGAGCAAATTATATCGAAAAAGTAGCAGAAGCTCTGAAATGAATTGTCATGAAATGAGGCTTCAAATGAAAACACAATTGGCAGTGGAGTTATCCAGGGAAGAGACCATTTCCAAATATTCAAAAAATGCAGAATTTTTATAACATGTGTGTAAGGGGCAGGACAGGACACGGAGCAGCTTTACTGATCCAGCAGACCGCGTAAAGGAGGAGTCCTGGAGCCCTCAGGGGGTTTTCAGGCTTTTATTGGGGTTTACTAGGTACACAGCAGGAAGGAGTACTGGGGGGCCGGGAGGCTGGCAGGCCTCCCAGCCCCCAGCAAGTCTTCACTCTATCTGGGCTCTTCGGCCTTCTCTCTGCTTCTCTCTTGGCTTCTGCTACTCCTTTCTCGGCTTTTCTTTCGGCTTCTGCTGGCGTCCCCGTGACGCCGCCCCTAAAAGCCCAGTCTCAGCCCAGGTGAATCCCATCTGCCTATGCCCACACCATACTCCAGGTGTCCGCCATCAGGCATGCATTCAGGACCGCAAGGATCCATCATCTATCCTGATGGTGGGAGGGCAGAAAAGCCTGACATTTTCTTTACCCTACAATGTGTTTCAACACCCTTCTCTCATTACTTCTAATATCTCATTACTTCTAATATTCTCTCATCACGCTCCCCCATTACTTCTAATATCCACATACAGCGTTTGGAAGAGGATGGTCATTGAACAAAGATAACACTGTTATTTCACATTTACTTAAAATCTCTAATCCATAAGCTATATGCAGGGACATAAAATGTCCGAATGATGATGCAATATGACATGATCCCTGTGTAGGGTGAATAATGGTGTTCCTATAGGTCCTCATCCTAATCTCTGAAAACTGAATGTGTTACCTTATATGCACAATAACGAAGTTGAGGACCTTGATATAGGAGGATTCTCCTGGATTCTCTGAGTGGGCACAGTGTAGTTACAAGGGTCTTCATGAGGGACTCAGCAGGAGACAGAAGCAGAGGGAAAGGTGATGTGATGATAAAAGCAGAGATTGGAGTAATGCACTTTGGAGATGGGCAAAGGAACAGAGGCAGCTACTAGAGGCTGATCGTGACAAATGAATGTATTTTTCCCTTAGGGCTTCTAGAAGGAGCCAGCCCTGCCTACACTGTGACTTTAGCCCATTGAGACACTTTTCATATTTCTGACCTCCAGCACCATCAGAAAATAAATTGGTGTTATTTCCAGACCAGTCCTCAAAATTCTCCCAAACATACCAGTGAGTCAGAAAATCCCAGTATTGGAATTATTACTTTAGGTGATATCATTGAAAGACAAAATAGTTAAAACTTACACTCAAATGCAAAGGAAAAGTTAGGCAACATCTATACTGTTATGCTTTGATCTATCTGTTTGATAGATCATGGAAGGGGCCCAGGGCCCTTGGGGCATGTCACCCCACAGATAGACTTCATAGTTGGGGTCTGTGTGACTGGATGCAGCAAGCAATGCCTGGGATGGCAGTGTGTCAAAAGACAAGAGAGCCTAAAACTAAATTTCATTTATTATATTTTTTTCCTGGGGTCAACCAGTGAAAAACTCAACATCGTGAGTATGAACATCATCTTTGTGACTAATTCAGATTCAAGCCTATTCTACTAGGCTCTTGGTGAGATGAAAGAAAGAAAATTTCTTGTGCTTGTGTAGTTCTACACATCTGACTTTGGGACCAACTCCTCCTAGGTCGTCTGCCCCGATGCGTTTGGTTTCTCACTGGTGATCTCATCTCCTGCCGTGGACTGCTGGACTCTCCTCTGACTTCAGCTCTCTGGGATACCTGTCAGACACTTTTCTATTTTTTCAGTAACTTGGGTTTCCCCCTCCCAGGAATTCTTTGCCCTAACCTTTAAACTTTTGCCCCCAAGAACCCTGGCACCAACCATTAGAGTGACCAGGAGAACTTCCAGATTCTTTATGTGATGATTCTTTCTGAGAGAATTCTTCTTCCCATTGCACTGCCCCCCCAGGTATTCTGGTCTTTATAATAAGAAATAACAGATGTATAGATGAAAGATCTTAAATCCATCATCACACCCTCTCAGTCTGCAACCATTACACTCAAACGCCAGCCTTCCTTACCTCTGATCTTGCTCTCAGAGCACTGTAAAAAACAAATAAAAAACTCCCAGAAAACTGAGAAACTTTGAACCCATTTGTAGCCTCACCCCCCCAACTTCTGTAATCTTCACTTGCAGTTTGATTACTTGAATAAGAGGAGCATGGACCCAATCAGTTGATCTTTAACCTACACATTTAGAGATGCATATCTGATCTACACAACAAATAGTCTTCAGCAACCTGGGAAGAAAAGATTTCTTGTTTCTCAGGGCTATTGCCTCAGAGTGAATACAGCACAGGTGACATCTGTAGTCTAGTATATAGAACAGAGTCACTTCCAGAAGGCCTCAGGCAAATTCATTGAAATGTGAGTGCTGAGTTCCCAGGAACTGGACGAGGGAGTTCAAGTTTATAAAGGAGCACCTCTGACTTGTTTACCAGACCCGAGTTGTATTATCATAAGAGCTCCAGGATATAAAATAGCCTACATTAAATTTTCAGACAGCAAGTCTTGTTGTGACCTGAATCTCAGGCTATATTTATTATTAAATGTTATAGAACTTCAATAATTGCTAAAAGGACAAGGACTTGGTAGGCGGTAGAATAAATGATTCTTGGGGATTCAGAAGGGTCAGGGTGAGGCTGGGGCTGGTGACAAGGATGCAATTCGAGGGTTTACTGGTTTGGTTATTATAGGCTTGAGTCCGTCATGGTTGGACACCAATTAGGGTAAGTTCAGAATTAAATCTAGATCCCTGAGAGCAAAGAGCAGGTAAGAGGTGGGTATAAGTATGACAAAAACAAACTAAACCTAGAACCAGGCTGCTGGTCAAGCAGAACTTGATGCAGCTGAACAGTGATCATCCAGTAATTGACAATTGACAGAATCCACATTCGCTGCTGGTCAATTATCAAGTGACTTCAGTAGTTGGTATTAGGAATTCAGATCCAGATTCAAATTAGGAAACAGACTTCTGTGTAGGAAATCTAGTCTCATTACTGGTAAACAAGGCAATGAATTGCAGGGGGGCAGAAAGACAGAAGGGCTCTGATTGTGGAGGGAACTGTATTCTGTCAGTAGTGGCTGGGTTATTTCTGTCTTCTACAAACTCCTGACTGGTGGCTTTCTACACTCTGTTACCCACAATATTGCCAGAGTGAGCTTTTTTTTTTTTAAAGATTTATTTATTTATACAAGAACTGGGGTACAGGCCAGATGCACAGGAGGGTGAGAGGATTAACCAGAGTCAGAGCGGGGAACAGAACAAGCAGACTGATGAAATACACTGCTGAGGGGAGCAGCGGGTGAGACAGGAGAGGCCCGCCACGCCATGTGGGATTCTCGCCGGCTGCCAGGATTGAACCCTCACTGCAGAGGCTGCGGACAGTTTCACAGTGCAGTGCTCAACTGCTTGTGCCACCAGGGAGGCCCTCTTCAGTTATTTTTGGTGCAAATTTAGGATCTACCATTATTTACTTCTAGACAGAGCTCCCACTGTGCCAATATCATTTGTTAACCCAAGAACTACTACTACATCATATGAAAATACACAAATAACTTACTTTTAAAATTGGCAAAAAAATGGTACATGTATTTCACTGAGAAAGAAATAGCTAATATATTAAAAAACAATGCCTATGTTTTAGTTTAAAACTATAATCAACACAATCAGATGATACTGTTTTTCACCTACAGAGTGAGCTTTTGAACATGTTAAGCTGATCTTATTTCTAATTGCTCTTAGGATAAAGGCTGAACTCTACCAATCTCTACAATACTCTGCAGGGTTTGGCTCCGGCCTACCTCTTTAGCCTCACCTTTTACCTTTTACCATTTTTCCTTTCACTCTTTGCACTGGCTTCTATAGGAGACACAACTGCTCTCTTAAACTTGTTGCACATGAATTCCTTTTGCTTGGCGTGGCCATCACTTCTCTCATCCTTCCAGTCTGAACGTACATGTCACTACTGTCTCTACTGTATTTGTCAAAAGTCTCTTATTCTTTGTAACAGTCACACTCACTATCATCACTTAAAAGTCACACCCCCTGATCTTGTGTGCCGTGAGCAGCAGGTCAATCCCCGCCCATATACTACTTCCACTAGGCCTTAAGTATCTTCATCATCCACCATAATTCCCCACTGTCCTGTTTACCACCACATGCTCTCTCATTAGCCACACCGTGTAGTCCCACCCAGTACTACAGGCCTCATCCACCCCTTCTATTCCCACACCTCTGTTTGCCCCCTTCCCCTGCTACTCCCTATTATCCACACTCACATCATCAGCCACATCATCCCCTGCCCATCCAGTAGCTACAAATAATCCAGTCCTACCTATACCATTATTAATGAATAAAATCCTTCTTCCCTACTACTGCTCCAGTAATGTCTTCCCTGGCCATTTAGTCTGGACTAAGTTTCTCTGTTTTCTAGAACACTCTGAACTCCTTCTTTGCAGTACCAATCACAATAGTAATTATATAGTCTTTTATCATTCTGTTTCATGGTTGTCACCCCCACGGGGTCTATGTCTATCTTGTTCACTGCTATTTTCTTTGTATCTAGATACACAGAACTCAAAATATATTTGTTGAATATTGTTGTATCAAGTGTTACAGATAAAAAAAAAAGAAACCTGAAGCTCAAAGTAGTTAAGTTTGGTACTTGGGGTTGACGGCTAGTAAGTGCCTGAGTTGGGATTCAAACTCAGGTCTTGCTGATTATAAACCCTGTGGCTTCTTAACCATTATTCCAGTCATTCCTGCCAGACCATCAGACCATCAACATTAGTTAACAAGTTGGGAACTTATTAGAGATGCAGATCCGTGCGCACTGATTTACTGAATCAGGAACTCTGGAGGTGAGGCCTGGCAACCTGTGTTTTTTTTTTTTTAATATTTATTTATTAATTTATACAAGCACTGGGGACAGTCAGAAGCATGGGAGGGTGAGAGAATTCACCAGAGCCAGAGCAGGGAGCAGAGTAGGCAGAGGGACCGAAGCACACTGCTGAGGGGAGCAGCAGGTGGCAGGAGGGGTCTGTGCGCCATGTGGGAGCCTCCTCCGGTGGCCGGGGAGCAGCCGGGGATCGAACTGGCACTGCAGAGGCTGCGGGCAGCTTCGCAACCCAGCGTTCAAACGCTGCGCCACTGGGGAGGCCCTGGCAACCTGTGTTTTAACAAGTCTTCCAGATGCCTCTGTGGTCTGCTCAAGTGTGAGAGCTACTGTTCTACACTGCACTACCCATTGGTTCCCTCTTGGTAGGAGTTTCAGATTGTTCACATCTATGCAAATAACCCTACTGGTACATAGCATGGGGCTCAGCTTACTGTAGGTGTTTTAAAAGTACATGTTGAATAATGAATGAATTGAGCTCTAGGGTACATTAGTTTTTGAAAAACATAAATAGGCTTTCATCATTCAAAATTGTAGGACAGTGAAAACACCATAAAAAGCCTACTATAAGGGCCATGACACTTGCCTAGAGAAACATTTTCAAGATGAAATTGTTCATGTATTTCCTTTTCCACTCTACCTTCTTCATTTCAGGTCAGTCATTTCCATGGAACTGTGTCTTACCCCTGTGGTTCCTATTGATAGCTCTCTTATTTGGCTTATTTATAGTATTTTTGAGTATCAGTCAAGTCATCCCTGGTTTATATGTGACAGTGCATTTTTTGAGTGTCTCTGATATATAAATCATGGTCTCCATAATGAAACTATAGTTGTTTTGGCACACACTCTGTCTTTCTCTTATATTTTTTAGTTTCTATCATGATTTTAAGTATAATAGTAACATGTTGCAATGTTTTAATAAATTATCATGTGTGTGTATCCTCATACCTAGCTCTTACCATATTCAGCAAATGTAGTCACCACCTTAGATAAAGGTTATTATAGAAGGACAGAAAATAAAATGAGTTAATGCCTAGATTTTTTTTAAGATTTATTTATTTATTTATTTATTTATACATGCACTGGGTACAGTCAGAAGCGCGGGAGGGTGAGAGAATTCACCAGAGCCAGAGCGGGGAGCAGAGCAGGCAGAAGGACCGAAGTACACTGCTGAGGGGAGCAGCGGGCGGCAGGAGAGGTCTGCGCGCCATGTGGGACCCTCCTCCAGTGGTCGGGGAGCAGCCGGGGATCGAACTGGCGCTGCAGAGGCCGCGGGCAGCTTCGCAACCCAGCGCTCAACCACGGCGCCACCGGGGAGGCCCTAATGCTTAGATTTTGCGTTTTAAAAGCCTATTTAGAGTATCAGGAACCAGAGTGTGAGCTTCGAAAATGTAAGCCCTGGGCCTCCCTGGTGGTGCAAGGGGTTAAGATACAAACTATGAAGCTATTCACAGCCACTGCAGCATGAGTTCAATCCCTGGCCAGGGAGCTACCCACATGGCACGGCAGAACTCTCATGTCTCGCCCGTTGCTCCCCTCAGCAGTGTATTTGGTCAGTCTGCCTGTTCTGTTCCCCTTTCTGTCTCTGGCGAATCCTCTCACCACTGCCCCCCACCCCATACCTCTGGCCTGTACCCTGGAACTCAGGACACATACTTCATTGCATACACAATAGATATGAAAGAGGACAGGGTCAATCAGGGGCAGTTTTTCCCTCTTAGACTATATAAAAATCCCACAGGATGTGACAGAACGAGAGTTAGAACAAAAGTTACTGCTAAGCTCCTTAACAGAAGTGTTGAGCTTGGCTCTGTGGGCCAAGACCCATGCCGAAGAATCAATGTAATTCTCAAACTAGGTAGTGAGGGATGGAGAAACTTAGCAGATGATTCAGTGCTTTGCCTCTCCCCATGTAGTGGGAGCCAGCAGGCCCTGAAGAGTTTTCCCTGAACCTAGCCTGGCACCAGAGCAGTAGTGTTGACTGCATGTGTTATCTCAAGATACGGCACTTGTGACAGACAGCTTCAAGGTATGGTGGGAAGAACCAAGTGTTCTCTGGACAGGCCCCGAGACCTGAGAAAACAAACCTGATTGCTTTCTAGGCTGAGGAGGCCCAGAAGTGATCTGAGTGCAACTGGAACTGAGACCTGGATGAAGTTTGAATATCCTGCAATACATGTACAGAGACAACCAAGGTCCTGCATGATGACGCGCCTCTCAGTAGGTTGATTCCAGGGTAGATAGCAGAAGACAACTGAAAATCAAATCCATTCTTCTTTTCTTAGCTGCAACCCAGAGATTGTGGTGGAGAGCTCGAGTTGACTGAGACTATTGTAGCAATGGAGGCTCAAAATAGATTCAGTTATAAGAAAAAATATTCTCATGCCTCTGAATGTGTAGGTTGACATATGTATAGGCCCACCCTGCCATGGAGATGTATGTTTGGTCAGCTGGATTGGTTTGATGAACCAGAGCCTTTGTCCTGAAGTTTATATTTAGGTGAAAAGTGAGTCAAAAGACAAAAAGCTTTTGTTGGGGGTTGGGTGAATGAGTAGGTTTGGAGTGTTCCCTGATCTGTCCTCACCAACACCTCTCATCTTATCTAGTCCTCAGTAGTAACAATGAATATAACCCATCTCTGGTTAGCCAATGGACTGTCTAGCTAGAGTCACTCAACTATTTACGAAAACAGGAGGGTGAACACAGCATTTCAGAGTTTTCACATGCGTTGAAATAAGTTTAAAAAATAAGCCTCAGACACCCAACTTTGTGTGTAGTTACAAATGTCTGACTTCATCATTGATTTTTTAGCAGGTAAACAGAACTGGACAGGTTCATATTTTTAACTGCACTATAGTCTGAGTGTTGCATTTACAAGGGTCACATTATTTATTAAAATGTGTGGGGCTACTGTGATTGTGCTATGGATAGGCAGAGGTCTCCAGAGTCAATTGGGGTTGTCGAATCACATTCAATGAATGTCCTAGAATCTCAATAGAAGAATCCTGCTATTGAGGGACTCCTCTGGAGTAATCAATTAAAAGCAGTAGCATTAAGCAGCTAACGGTGCTGGGAAATCAATACCAGCATGGGGAAGAAACAATTCCCTGCAATGATTTCTATGCAAATTTTGATTCTTTTACCTAATGACATTAGGATCCACTAATGACAAATAACTCAAGGAGGAACTTCTTTACCAGTTAGGCATGAAGCAAATTTTTTGCTCCTACAACCTTGATGGCCACTTGGGAGGCCTATTTTTACTGCTGGGAAGTAATAGATTAAGTTAAGGCAGCTCAAGTTTCTATTTTCAGATGGAAAGAATGACTTTCTGGAAGACTGGAATAGGTCTCTGAAATGGCCAGGATCATTTCTTCTTTCACTCACGGAGCATTTGTTCATACTGGCCTAACACCCTTAAGTACCCCTTCTTCACTAGTGGCTAAAGGAATCCTGTAAGAGACATCTTCAGCTCTGGCCAGATGTCTCTGATACTCTCTCCAGGTTCCATTGCTTCCCCCTGTATTAAATCTTGTACCCCAAATTATGGAATGAAGGGAGCACTGTATTTCTTTTATTCTCTGAACATGATTGGGTCTGTTTAGAGGCCAGTTCTCCATCCTAGATTTGGTGGAAAGTTCAATCTTAGTCACTATTGAGACCTCCAGGGACATGTTAAGTCCTGTGTCTTAGAGTCACAGGGAGTGCTCAGGTCTTCAGTGTACACACTATGATGTTTTTTGCCTCACAGTTGATCCTGGACCAAGGTGTGGCACAGAAGTTTCTCTCCAGATTGGGTGCCCCACAGTTCCCTGTGGTCTAACCTTCCTTGGATACCACACTTTTATTTTCCTCTGAAGTTGTTACCTTCCTGGGCACTGCCAGAGAACAGTGAACCTATATACTCTATTGGAGTTGATTTTGATGTATGGTGTGAGATTGTGGTCTAGTTTCATTCTTTTGCATGCAGCTGTCAAGTTTTCCCAACACCATTTATTGAAGAGGCTATCCTTGTTCCAGTATATGTTTTTGGCTCCTTTGTCATACATTAGCTGTCCATATACATGTGGGTTTATTTCTGGCCTCTCAATTCTGTTCCATTGGTCTGTCTGTTTTTGTTCCAGTACCAAACTGTTTTAATTATTATGGCTTTATAGTGTATCTTGAGGTCTGGAAATGCGATACCTCTACTTTCTATCTTCTTTGTCCAGATTGCTTTTGCTATTCAGAGTCTTTTGTGATTCCATATGAATTTTAGTAGTGTTTGCACCAGTTCTTGAAAAAATGCTATTGATATTTTTATTGGGATTGCATTGAACCTGTATGTTGCTTTGGATAGGATGGCCTTATCAACAATATTGATTCTACCAATCCATGAGTAGTGAATATTTTTCCATCTCTTTGTATCTTCTATTCTGTCAACATTGTCATGTAGTTTTCTTTGTATAGATCTTTAACCTCCTTTGTTAAGTTTATGCATAAGTATTTAATTATTTTGGGGTATAATTGTAAATAAGATCACTTTGTAAATTTCTTCCTCTTCTATCTCATCTTTTGTATATAGGAAGGCAACTGATTTATGTGTGTTGATTTTATACCCTGCTGCTTTGCTAAGCTGATTGATTCTTTCAGTTAATTTCTCCATGGAATCTTGAGGGATCCCTAGTATATTATCATGTCATCTACCAATAACGATAGCTTTACTTCTTCTTTTCCAACTGGGATTCCTTTTACATCTTTCTCTTGTATAATTTCTTTAGCTAGAACTTTCAATACTATATTGAATAGCAGTGGTGAGAGTGGACATTCTTGCTTGTAACAGATCCTAGTGGAAAAGCTTTCTGTTTTTCACCTTTGAGAATGATGTTAGCTATGAGTTTGTTGTACATGACTTTTATTATGTTAAGGTATGTTCTGTTTTTCCCCATTTCTTTTTTTTTACATTTATAAAAGACAGGTTTATTGGGAAAAGGAAAGGAAACAAAGACAGTTGCACAGACACAAGCAGGCAAAAAGAACTGCTGCATTTGCTTTGCAAAGGGGAAAGATTTGTGAAAAGAAATGATTGCATAGTCACAGGTGGGTAGAGAGCTGCTTAACCCATTTTTTGATGGCGTCTTGGACTCTTATACATTGTTGCTTGGAGTGTAAGGGTATGATTGCTTGGAAAACAAGCAGTAGCTATTCAAGTTGAATATATGTGTACCTAGTGACCTAACAATTTCTATCTATCTATCTATCTATCTATCTATCTATCTATCTATCTATCTATCTATCTATCCATCCATCTATCTGAAATGAATACATGTGTGCCTGAAAAGATATATGCAAAATGTTCATGGCAGCGTTATTTGTAATAGTACCAAACTGAAAACAATTCAAATGTACATCAACATTGAAATAGATAAATAAATTTTTGTATATTCACACAAAGGAATATCATGCGCCAATTAAAAAGAACAAACTGCATCAAATGACCTGATGAATATGACAGATATAAAGTTGAAAAAGAGTCCAGATACAAAAGGCAGTCCATTTATATTAATTTCAAACAGACATAATTAATCTGGTGATGGAAATAAGAATAGTCATAGAAAACCAGAAGGGACATGAGATAGGCATTGGGGATGCTGAAGTTGTTTTAAGACCTAACCTAGGCAGTAGCAACACAAGTACCACATTACAAAAATTATTAATTAATAATAATTAAGGTTTGCCTTTATTACATGCATGTTATACTTTAATTAAAAACTTATGAAAATAAATAAGACTAAATATATTAACAGACAAGAGAAGGTTATACTGGATGATTTCCAATGTTCCATCCAGCGCTAACATGTTATGGTTTTGAGTGAAAATGCTTTGAAAATAATAAAACTCTCTACAAGTATTACTAGCAGTCATTGACCTTGAATTCCTAGTGATTTCTTGGTTAAACTATGGCAAATGATTTACTTAAATTTCTCTTTATATATACACTTTTAAAAAAAATAAGGTAATATTGGTTCATAATATTTCCTGTTTGAAAATTTATGTTACCTCTCTCCTTTTATAGTTATTGTTCAGTTCCTAGTATCTTTTAACTTTTCTGTCAAGAGCCTGGATGAGAAACCAGAGATAAATATCATGCAGAGTAATCCTGAACACTCTTAATTAAACTTTGGGCTGGCAATAAACAATGGTAGAGCCTCTAACTGCAAAGTTCAGGTTTCAGGAGAATGGTTCATAATTCACGTGAGTAAGCTGTGGCTTCACATTCCCTAAACTAGGTCTTCTGCTTAAATGCATAATGTAATCGTGGAAATAATGATTTCCCTCCACACTTGACCTCTGTTAGGAGTTCATAATTTTAATGTCAGGTGAAAATAATGCTAGAAAAATAATAATAAACATTTGACATTCATTTCTAAAAGTAGTCATTCAACTCATATCATTTTTTTTTTAAATTGAGGTAACATTGGCTTGCAACTCTGGACATGATTTAAGAGAGTAAGTTCACACCTCTTCAGATTTACGTTACCACACCACTCCTGCCACCAGGATACCTATAGTCTTCACCATAGTCCATCAGGCCCCCTCCTCCTGGTGTTCCCCACCCCCATCATTCCCTTTGGTCCCCTCAATTCTACGGTCAGATTTCTAGGGTCTGTTTTGGTTGAATTTTGTGTTCCTTTTATTGTTTCTCTATATTTTACATAAAATCCATCTCATCTTTATCATTGCCATTACTGTTGTTCCTTTAGTCTTACCAGTAAAACTCTGTTAACGAATCGACCAGTAAGCAACACAGTTTATGGTTGACTTATTCTGAGAGATGAAGTTTTGGCTTTACTGAGGCCACTGAACTTGTTCAAAACAAAATACATATTTTTTTCCATTGGAAGTTTATCCCTCTTTCAGTTATTTACTAAGAACTTGGTTTTCCTGCTATCTAAAGGAAAAAAAGTATCCTTTAAAGGTATATGGTCTTTCTAATTCTTGGCCTGGGGAAAAATGTCAGAAAATTCTTTAAATCTATTTAGTGAAGTATTTTAAATGCTCATCTTGCACTTTTGAGTGAAGTGTAATTTACATTTCATAAAAGTAGAAGCTGAGCAGCAAGCTGTAAGTAATTATCATATAATTAAACGTCTACTATGAAGGGAATGAAAACGTGAGCGCCTTCGTGCTTTCCGTGACTGGGTTATGCAATGGCAAATTAAATTACAGCTCTTTATCTCAGGAAGGCTCCAGGGGACCCACTCAGGGTTTGAAGAGATACCTCTGAGTTGCCAATATAGTTTCAGTTGGAAGCTGAAGCAATCACTTCACTGTCCAAACAGACCTTATGGAAACAGATTCTGTAGCTTTGGTTTGAGAAATGGAAACTGGAGTATCTATTCTTCTCAGTGACTTTGAAAACCCCTTTTCCCTGTGTTAATATATATAAGTGGGAAACACCACCATGATAATTAATACTTAATTATTACCATGGATGAGTTTTATTTTTTCAAATTCACAAAGCTGTTGGCTTTGGGGATGATAATCAAATGCCAAGTGCATTTATAATTAGGTAAAATGCTCCTCCAAATCTGATTTTGTTTAATATTCAGTGAAAATGTGCATTGAGCCCCTGCTAAGTTCAAGATGTCATAGGGCATTCAACGGTGGAAAAACAACGACCACCACCCAAAGCATGTTCCCTGCTCTGAGGGAGATTATTGTGTGGAAGGGGATAAAAGCTAGGCACACAAAAAACTACAAAACAAGGCAAAATTGGATAGTTATCAGAGAAGGCAAGGTGTGGAAGAGCTCAGGGGAAAGAGCAATCACTTTTATTTCTGCCCAGGTAGAGCCGGTCAGGTTTCCGCAAGACAGTATTTACTCTGGTGGATGAGGGATAGACTTATTATGAAAAGAGATATTGAGGAGGCCATGCGCAGTGATAGATGCAGGAAACCAGCACAGGGGCTTCAGGGACTGAACTAGACCAATTTGGTTACTTATTCAACAGTCACAGTGGCAATTTATCTAAATTTGTGAATACAACTGTAGAGTTTTACAGATTTTCTCCCTAGTCAAAACCTATAATGTGATATTGTTGACTGTTTACATTGTTTGGAGCATCAGCTGCATGTAGGGTAGAGTGAGTGATACAGATGAAAATGGAGATCGGAGTTGGATTGCAGAGACGCTCAGGCACCAATCTAATGGAGATTGACTTTACTCAGAGAATCATTCATTAAAAAAAATCTTATTGATGGACTATTGTGTGCCAGGCACTTGAAAAGGCATGTGGAATACAGTGAGGGGCATTTTCCCTGCCTATAGAGGTTAGTTTAGTGGCAGATGGGTAGCAGGTGTGAGGACATCCATCTCAGACAGGATGTGAGGTGTCAGGAAAGGCATGCCAGAGCTGATAAAGTGTGAGTTGAAATATAAAGGAGAATATGGGTTTTTCTGAAAGTAGGCAAATGGTAAGGGTGTGAAAAAAAAGAGATCATGCAAGGTTACCGGGTTGTGTGCAGCCTGGAGAGTGCCTGGGAGTGCTAGGCTTGAGCCTCAGTGGTGAATTGAGTGGTAAAAAGACAAGGGTGGAGGTGTCGACAGTGGCCTGATGGTGAACTGCCCTAAGGTGTCTATTGTAATGTCTGAATTGGAGATGACACAGCTTTGAATTGAAAATATGGCAGTGGGAAAGAAGAAAATGGCATCTGGTAGAGAGGGAATTAGGGAGTAGGATTGGCAGAATTTGCTAATGTAAGTGATAAAGTGGGGAGTAGAGAGCCAAAGTGTGTCTCAAGCTTGAACTTGGGTATCAAGGAGTGCTGCTCAGAGGGCAGCACAGGAGGATGAGAACATTTGAGTAAAAGTCATGAGCTTTGTTTGTTTTTTTAATATTTTGGGTTTATTATTATTTTTTTTAATTTTATATAGTTTTTACATCATTTTTCATTTTTGCACAATGCATGCATTTTCATGTTGGTTATAGTGGTACATATACACAGTGGAATATTACTCAGCAGTCAAAAAAGATAAACTCATGCAATTTGTAGCAACATGGATGGAGCTGGAAGGGATCATGCTCAGCGAAATAAGCCAGAAAAAAAAGAAAAGTACCAGATGGTTTCACTCACAGCATGCACTTTGTTTTACCCAATTCGACTCTGAAGGGTGTCAGATACCAAACAGAATAACAGCAAAAAGTTGGATCTGTTATTTGGAGGGCAGGATGTCATTTAAGCTGCAGATATAATTTTGACAGTCATCAGAGTTAGGAGTTGCAGATCCAAATGTTTCCAGGATCTAGGCAGGTAACATGAATGTATGATTCTGGCTGGCGTTGACATGGGGTTAAGACAAAAGGAGGGGAGGAGCACACACCCTGCCTAAAGTATTCAAGTGTAAAAAAACCCAGTAAGCCAGCCAAAAATAAACCCAGCTGCAGGCCGTATAAAGCTTCATGCTGCCAGTTTTCCACCTTTGATACAGATAGTAATTAGTCATTAGAGTGAACGTAGTTTATATAGAAAGGGTATGTAGAGTACAGCAAAAAGCCAAGGACAAAGCTCAAGAGGAGTAATATACAGATTGCACACATACAAGAAAGGGAGAGAGCGAGGGAGAGGAGTTGGAAGAAAACCAGGCAGGTAATCATTAATGGTGTTAAATGCTATTAAAGACTGTAAGCTTTCCATCGGAATTTTGCACCACGGAAGCGATTGCTAACTTTAGCTGAAGACTTTTCAGTGGTTTGGTGGGGGCTAAAGGTGGACTGTGGTGGATTGAGAATTTAATGGGGGAGTAGAGGAGGTAGAGAAATGTGTGTAGACATCACTTTAAGAAATTTGTAAAGTGGGCCTCCCCGGTGGCGCAGCGGTTGAGCGCTGGGTTGTGAAGCTGCCCGCGGCCTCTGCAGCGCCGGTTCGATCCCTGGCTGCTCCCCGGCCACCGGAGGAGGGTCCCACATGCAGTGTACTTCGGTCCTTCTGCCTGCTCTGCTCCCCACTCTGGCTCTGGTGAATTCTCTCACCCTCCCGAGCTTCTGACTGTACCCAGTGCTTGTGTAAATAAATAAATAAATAAATCTTTAAAAAAAAATTGTAAAGTATGGAGAGGGCCCAGTGGACTGTGGTGGAGGGCTCTGTGTACCTTGGTAGTGGGTGTGGTGTGGTAACATACATCTGAAGAGTGTGTGTCTATGAATCATACACAGTGTTGTAAACCAATGTTAATGCAGTTTTTTTTTAAAACTACTGTTATCAGGAATATAGGGGAACCAAATAAGACATCAGTGTAAAAAAATAACAACAGTACAAAACACAACAAAGCAAAAACAGACAATTGTAAACCAGAGACATCCTGCAGGGGAGGAGGAGGGAGGGGGTGTAGGGGAGGGAGGGAGGAGCACAGGGGACTGAGGTGATGGTGCACGGGTGCCTTGGGGAAGGAAATTCTATGGGGACTACACCTGAGGGGGTGGGGGGAAGCAAATATTGTCTAAAAAATGTAAAAAATGATAAATGTTAAAACAAAGTCCAAAAAGAAACCCTAAAAAAAGAGTAAATAAATGCTTAAGCATCAAAAAAAAAAAAAAACAACAAAAAACTACTGTTATAAATAAAAAAATGAATAGAACTTAAGTAACTTGAGAGAAACTTAAAGGATTTTCTAACCAAAATCCATAGCCATACACAAAAAAGTAAATGAATGGTTCTGGTTGTTTTCCAGTAAGACTTTATTGACCAAAACACTTGAGGTCTGGATTTGGCCTGTGGGCCTATATCGCCAACGGCTACAGTAGAGCTGAGGAGAGCTGCTTCGTAAGGAAATGGACAGCACCATGGAGGGGGTAGGGGGATAGAGCTGTTGCATTGGTTCAGAGGAGGGTTAGTAAGGTTTGGAACTGGCATTGCAGCAGTGGGAATGAAAAGGACCGCAAAGGGAGAAAAGTATGGTGCCGGTTAAGGGAGGAGTCGATAATCAGGTCTGGAAGCTGAGACTAGCAGTGGTCAGTGGATTTGTTCTGGAGGTCAGTGCTGAGTGAGAGCAGTTAAAACAGATAGAGGCGATGGAGAACACCTGTTTTTGATCAAAAATCCTTCCCTTCCCTTCAAAAATTTATTACATTTCATCGGAGTAATACATTCACAAATGGTTAAGACATAAAATAGAAACAAAAGGCTTTCCAGTTAGCAGCCTCCAGCCTATTCCCTCCTGACCGCCACATCCAGCCTTCTCTTGACTATTCCTTCTGGCAGTTATTTCTTTGTATAAATAATATGCTTTCAGTGCTAATTCCTGATATATGAATTTTAGACAGTAGCTATTGACATTCTATTATGGAATATGAGTATTTAGCACTTCTGCATTACTCCCTACTCTTCTCTCCCTACAACCTCTCGATATAATTAAATCATCATTTTTGTTCAAATCAGTGTTCAGTATTTGCCTTATGATAATTAAACATGTAAGTGTATTCGCTGCTGAACCAAGTAGCATACCATGATGACTATGTCGTTCTGTGTACAGCTTTTACTTCATCTTAGAGCTAATAACTGCTTCATTTTTTGCTTAATTGAAAATTATTATTTTAATAAAAACTTTTTATTCTGAGATAAATGTGCAACATGAAAGTTGTTTGAAATAGTACAAAGAGATATTGTTTACCCTTTGCTCGGTTTCCTCCAGTGTCACCATCTTGCAGAACTTAGCACACTAGTGAAATCAGGATTTTTGACATCGATACAGTCAAGATACAGAACATTTCCATCTCCCAGTTGTTCTTTTATAGCCACTACCTTGCCACCCTCGCCCCTCCTTAACCTCTGGCAACCATTAATCTGTTCCCCATTTTTAAGATTTGTTATTTTAAGAATGTTAAATCATGTTAAATAAATGGAATGATACGGTATGTAACCTTTGGAATTTAAAAAAATAGTTGTTTTACTTAGCATAATTTCCTGGAGATTCACCCACGCTGTTAATAGCAGAAGCCTCCTTATTGCCAAGTGGTATTTTGTGGTATGGATGTAGCACAGTTTGTTTAACCATTCACCCTCTAAAGGATATCAGGGTGTTTTTTTTTTTTAATTTTAATTTTATTTTTATATTCCCCATACAATTGCAACTCCCTTATTTTGACCCCAATCCCTCCTTTTCCTGCCCCCCACTCCCCATAGACTGTCTCAGTTCATAGTTGTTTGTTGATTTTGATTTTTACTTTCTTATAGTTATTCTTTTTCCTGGTCCCTTACTTAAGTTTTCTAGATTCCTGCTATGAGTGAGACCATCTGGTATTTTTCTTTTTTCTTTCTGGCTTATTTCGCTGAGCATGATCCCTTCCAGCGCCATCCATGTTGCTGCAAATTGCATGTTTTTATCTTTTTTGAATGCTGAGTAATATTCCATGGTGTGTATGTACCACATCTTCTTTTTTTTTGTACCACATCTTCTTGATCCAGTCATCTATTTTTGGGCATTTGGGCCATATTGAAAAAAAACTAGCAACAACAAATGTTGGCGAGGTTGTGGAGAAAAAGGAACTCTCCTGCACTGTTGGTGGGAGTGCAAACTGGTCCAACCACTATGGAGAGCTGTGTGGAGATTTCTTGACCTACTGAACATAGAGCTTCCATATGATCCAGCAATTCCACTCTAGGTATTTACCCAAAGGACACAGAAACATCAATTCCAAAGAGCACCTGCACCACTATGTTTATAGCAGGGTGGTTTTTTATGAATAAAGCTGGTGCAAATGTTTGTGTACAGGTTTTTGCGTAAACATGAGTTTTCATTTCTCTGGGACAAATGCCTAAGAGTAATTTCTGGGTTGTATGACAATTGCATGCTTCCTTTATAAGAAAGTGTCAAACATTTTTGCACAGTGGCCGTATCATTTTACATTTACACAAGTAACATGAGCAGTTCAGTGTCTGCATCCTCACCAATATTTGGTGTCACTATTTTTCACTTTAGCCATTTTGACAGGTGTTTAGTGATATCTCATTGTGGCTTTAATTCAGAGTTCTCTAACAGCCAATTTGGAGTTCTCTAATGGCTAATGATAACCACTTTTCATGTGCTTATTTGCCATCTGTACATCCTCTTGGGTTAAACATCTCTTCATGTCTTTAGCCCATTTTCAAATTTGAGTTTTTCATTTTGAGCTATAAAAGTTCTAAATAGTCTAGGTGAAAGCCCTTTGTTGGATATTGTAATTTGCAAATATTTTTCCTACTCTGTCGTTAGTGTTTTCATCCTCTTAACAGGGTCTTTCACAGAGCAAATATTTTTAATTTTTAAAGTTCATTTTCTCTATTATTATCTTATGAATCATACTTTTATTGTCAAGTCTAAGAACTCTTTTCCTAGCTCTAAATTCCAAACATTTCTCCAATATTTTTCTAAGTTTAAGGTTTTATTTTTTACTTTTAGACCCTTGATCAATTTTGAATTAATTTTGTATAAGGTTTGAGATTTGGGTGAAGGTTCATATTTTGAGTATTATGTCCACTTGTCTTGGTGCCATTTCTATAAAAGGTTCTTTCCTCCACTAAATTGCATGTGTTCATTTGTCAAAAATCGGTACACATATTTGTGTGGGTCTATTTATGGGGTCTCCCTTTTGTTTTATTATGTGTTTATTGCTATGCCAATAGCACACACTCTTGATTACTGTAGCTATATGGTGAGTCTTGAATTGGGCTAGACTGATTATTTCCACTTCATTTGTTTTTACAAAATCGTTTTAATTACTCTAGTTCTTTTGCTTTCCATATAATTTTTAGAATATCTGGTATTTATTGTTTTGATTTGCATTTCCCTGACAATAAATGATGTTGGGCATTTTTCATATGCCTACGTCTTCTTTGGAGAAGTGTCTATTTAGCTCTTCTTCCCATTTTTAAATTGGGTTCTTTGTTTTCTTATTGTTGAATTGTGTGTGTTCTTTGTCAGTCGTGGATATCAGCCCAGACTCTTGTCAGATATATGATGTGCAAATATTTTTTCCTATTCAGTAGGGTGCCTTTTTGTTCTAATTATAGATTCTTTTACTGTGAAGAAGATTTCATAAGCTTGATGAAGTCCTATTTGTTTATTTTTGCTTTTGTTTTCTTTGCTGTTGGAGTCAAGTCTCCAAAGACTTCCCTGAAGCCAATGCCATGGAGTTTATTGCCAAAGCTTTCTTCTATGTATTTTTATTTTCTAGTCTTGCATCCAAGTCTTTGAACCATTTTGAATTAATTTTTTAAAGTTTATTTAAAAAATATGTATGGTGTGAGGTAGTGGTCTGGTTTCATTCTTTTGCATGTGGCTATCCAAATTTCCCAACACCATTTGTCAAAGAGACTCCTTTCTCCATTGTATGTTTTTGGCACTTTTGCATAAAATAAGTCCATATAAGAGTGGATGTAATTCTGGACTCAAAATTATATTCCACTGATCTATGTATTTATGTTTAGTCCAACACCATAGTGTTTTCATTACTATCACTTTGTAGTATGGTTTGAAGTCTCGGCACATAAAACCTCCCTTATTCTCTTTTGTCAATATTGCTCTGGTTATTCATGGTTTTTTTGGTTCCATACAAATTTCAGTAATATTTGTTCTCTTTCCTTGGAGAAATCTACCCAAAGATTGGAAAATAACTAAAAAGGGATATGTATGTTCACTGCAGCACTATTTACAATAGCCAAGTATCTAAAGATACAATGTAAGTATCTAAAGACAGATGAGTGGAAAAAGATGTTTATATACATGCTAGAATACTACTCAGCCATTAAAATTATGAAATATTGCCATCTGTGACATTATGGATGGAACTGGAGGGAATTATGCAAGCAAAATAAGTTAGAAGAAAAAAGATAAATACTACGTGATTTCATACCTACATGTAATATAAAAAACAAAGCAAAGGAACAGACAAAACAAAACAAATCCTTTAAATCTCATTGCAGAAGTGGGAAGAGAAGTTGGTGGGTTGAGGCATAGAGGGGAGGGAGGTAATGAACTGTGGTGGAAGATTATTGGGATTTTGGTGGTAGCAGGGTATGATAACAAACATTTATAGATGTGGCCCTATACCAATGATGGCCCTAAAATAATGCTTTAAATAAATGTCACCTCAATAACCATAATTTAAAAAAAAAAAGTTTACAGAGATGAGATAACTTGTCTAAAGCCATAGCTATCAAGTTTCAGAGCTGCAATTCAATCGTGTCTGGTGGTAAACTGAAATACTGTGTCCTCCACTACATTAATTCTTCTAATGACACCAGCTTGATCAAATTGAGCCTGTCTTCTTCTAGGTACTAAAATGCAGGCTTTCAGAATGTTGGATTTATTGTTCCAGACAACTCCTTCAGTAGTTCACAACAGAATGACTATACACCACCCAAACTGCTCAGTTTTAGTCTCTATTCTAATAACTTCCAAACTCTCCCCATTTGTTTTATCTTTTTTTAAAGTTTAGTTCGATTTTACAAATTCTTTCTATATCTTCTTTGCCAAGAGCTTTCACCACTTAAAGAACTTTGCTACTAGTATATTTCCCTTTAGCTATATTTATAACTTTTCATATTTTTTTGGACTCCAGCTTCTCTGTCCTTCTGTGCATATTGCCAGAATGATTTCATCTGAAAAACACATAGCTGCCTACATATAAACCACCCCCTTTTCTTCTTTACACTCCTCTCAAACATGGCAACAGTTTCCATATGAGAATTATGGCAGACCACTTCGAATGGCAGCCCTTCCTTGCTCCACTATTACTTAAACTACTTTGTTTACCCACCCATTGCTATGTCCTTTTTTGACTTCAATACATCTGGAAATCCATTTCTCAGCAAGAGTTTGAGAAGAAAATCATAAACCAAAGACTTTTCTTGATCCAGGCACATCTCTTCACCTTTGACATTTAAAGAATTTCAGAGAAATCCTAGTACTTGTCAGTCACATGCTGCCTATTTCTTTCTTGTTGTTTCTACCACTTTGAGGAATATGCATTCTGCCAGTTCCAGCACCTTCTGCAGCTGGATTCTTTGTGTCACCATGATGGCCATTTCTCCTTCCTCCCAGGTGCCATTGAAAACAGCAGCCTTCAAAGCCTTGCTGTAGCTTCTATCCTCCAATGTTGTGTTGAACTCAGCAGTGAGGCCAACAGGGCTGGAGCATTTCTCATCTGCAACAACTGGACCCTGCTGCTCACATCTGGAGCTGTCATGTCAGCTCATCTGTCAGCTGTCTCTTTCTCCTTTGATTGGTACCTCAACATAACACCCGGCCCTCCCTTCTCTCTGCTCCTAAAATAATTCTGAAAAGAACTCCATGATCCAGATTTCTCTTCTTGCACTCTCAATCTGTCCAGTTGGTTCACTAAGGTCACCGCCGGTCAGTATTCTTCTCTCTTCGTGCCCCATTCTGAAACGTGTATAGGTTCTGTCTTTAGTTTCGCTTAAGCTTTCTCTTCTTCACTTACCTTCTTGACTCTGTAACAAATTCTTTTCCTTTGTTCTTTGGTTTTTCCTATTTTGCTTTTGTTCTTTCTCTCTCTGCTCTCCATGAAGTACATCTGCATTTTGGAATTTGTGTTTGACCCTGTGAAGTCACTGGCGTGGCTATTTCCCTTGGGGACTTTTCCTTGATATGTTATTTTGCAAGTTATTCCTATTAAGTGCTCAGTGATTGGCTGTTATTTCTAGTATTTGAATCTTAAAATGTACATGAATGTGCCTTGAAGAGTGGAAAGTGACTGAGAGGTGATTGATAAATTTTGAAATGTATCATTCCTGTCACATTCTGAAAGTGGCATAAGATTTCTCGAATTTATTGATTAAAAAAACAGTAACATGTGCATGAAGATGTATGTGTGTGCAAAGTTTGAAGCATAATACTGTTTAAGTTGTGAAAAACTAGGCACAACCAAAATTACTATCAATAAGAGATTAAATAAATTTTGTTACAGCTTCATAATGAAACATAAAAACCGCATTTTACATGACAATGAAGAGCTATCTTTACTAATATTGAAATTTTCTATATTTATGGAATGAAAAAAAGTTACCGAGTATGAATAAATGATCACCATTTATGTTATATATATATTTAATATATGTATTAAATAGCTCTGACTCTAGTCAGGCAGATTTCAGTGTGAATATTGTCTGATTTTGGGCAATTTATTAACTTCTCTGTATCTTGATGTGCACATTTGTGAAGTGGGGATAATAATAGTACCTATATCAGAGGGTATTTGTGAGGATTAAATGACATCATTCCTATCAAGTGCTCAATGATTGGCCATTATTTCTAGTATTTGAATCTTAAAATGTACATGAATGTGCCTTGAAGAATGAAAAGTGACTGAGAGGTGATTGATAAATATTGAAATGTATAATGATAGATTGGTGATAGACCTAATAGATTAGTTGTGAGGAAGGATAAAGGTGTTTAGGAAGCTCCATGAGTAAAGAATGTGAGATAATTGCCAAAGAAAAGGAATGACAGTTTAAAAACTATTGTTAGAAATATAATAGCTAGAGAAAGAAAAATAACAGCTTTGCCTTAATTAGTGATCAAATTAAACTTAAAACATTCAGCTCTGAGACTTGAAGAATGAGGTTGACAAACCAAAATATGTCAGAAAAGGATGACTAAGATGGTGAAGGGACCTGATGGCTGTCATAGGAACAGTCATAGGACTTGATGACTGTCATTGGTTTGGAGAAGAGAAAGCAAAGGAGTATTCATGATAACTGTCCTCAGACATCTGAAGGGTTATAATACACTTTTTGTGTGTGTGGTCAGGTATCATGAATCAGAACTACAGCCAAGGGATAGAAAGAATCAGGGGAAATATTGTTGGCACAATATATTGAAAAAATACATACATACATACAGACAGACAGATAGATAAGTGGGTAGGTAGGTAGGTAGGTAGGTAGAGAACCGTGCCAATATGGAAAGCGCAAGATGCTGGTGGAATAATTAAAAAAATTCAATGCCTTGGGAAGCAGTGGCTGGCCTGGCTCTAGAATGGTCCAAGAAATGCCAAATGACAGCTTGTTGCCAGTGGTATAAAGGAGATTCAAGCAATAGATAGGCAGGTGGACTAGGTGAATTTTAAGCGTCACCCAACACTGAGATTCTTTGGACTTTTGGTTGGAGAAAGTTTGAGTGCATGAATTGTTAACAGTGCCCCTTCTCATATATTATCACCTTAAGCTTCTGGTAAAATTGTGGACCAAGTCCATGGAAAGACAGTAAATCTAATACATATATGTAGTCCTGAAATGGAAAAGAGACAATCTAAAATGCTTTCCAGTTACTGAAATTCACACCCAGAAAAGGATGGTGCTTCTCTAGATTCAGTCTCCACTGTTGGCCAGAGTCATATCTAGGGGATGGGAAAATGATTGAATTGGACCTTTTTCAGGGAGAGGGATGTTTTGGTTCCATCCTGTAGGAAAAAAGGAGGCTGAAACTATTCAGTGACTCATGCAGCAAAAGGTAGAAAGAGGTTCAAATACATCCTGTTGGCCCAAAGCAGAGTTACTTGCAACAATATGCAAAGTTAGTACTCGAGCATGTGGCCTGGAAAGAACTTTCCTGATTTTCCTCTATCTTGCCTCACACTGACTGTGCCAACTTTTCACCTTTGAATCAGGGGAGTGCTTCTTGTACACATATTTTGATTTTCCTCGGGCCCTACCCTTAAGTCGATTGTTCCTTATCTTCCTCTGACCTCAAAAAATGGTCAGAATCATAACGATCTTTCCAGGAGTAATCTGTTGCCTGGTTCATGGACCTCTCTGGAGCAAAGATGATAAAGAGGTTTAATCTTTTGGGCCAATTCTGATTCAATGGTAGGGGCTGCATAGAGCACTGGTGAGAAGTCATTTGAGACCTCATCTGATCACAGAAGGAAAGAAGGCCGTGACCGATTAATGATCTCTGTTCTATGGGTATGGGATGGGAGATTGACAGCATGCATATCCTCAAAAACATCCTGTCCTAGGGGTAGAGGAGTTCTTTATTTCTGCCCAAACTATTGTTATCTGTTCCTTGCCAGGTGTGTTCTAGCCCTAACACAATTAGGGACTACTAATCCCTAATTGTCATGTATTTTCTGATCATCAGCATCAGATAAATGTTGAACCTTGCTTCTGGCCACAGTATTGTTTTCTCACTATAGTTAAAGCTGAGTCCTGGCCCTAGCTACAGATCGTGTTCCAATGGGACCACAGATGGCACCTTAACTCCGGGCAGTGATTACACAAATGATCATCATCAGACAGTATAATGCAAACCTATTCTCACCATTGCAGACAAAGTTCAAGGCCTGGGCTTTACTAGAGGTGGGTCAGTGGCTCTGCCTTTTGTCTGTGAAGGACAGTGCATTATTGATATAGCAATATGCCTGTCAGTGTTTCTTCTTCAATTATCTAGCTGCAGAGAGCACAAATGCTTTATTGCCATGGTAGACAGTCTCTTCCTTAAAATGAAAAGAAAGAAATGAAACTCAAGTGGAAGAAGTAATTTCCTATAACTGTGAAAACATAAAGCGAATGCCTGAACATGATTATAAATGGGTCTGTGAATGTGGCTGATGGAAGGAAACTTTTTTGGAAGGGATTTGCAATGTGAGTACTGCTGGGTGCAGAACACATTAGGGGGCAAGGAAGCCAGGAATCATGTGCTGGAAGTCAGTTTCTATTAAGTGAACAGACCTCATATAGCTACCGAATCCAGTCTCGATAAGTGGGTTTTTATTTTTTTTAAATTTTATTTATTTTTGCATAGAAGAACTGGGGTGTAGGCCAGAGGTCCAGGGGGTGAGAGGATTCACCAGAGACAGAATGGGGAACAGAACAGGCAGACTAACTGAAATACACTGCTGAGGGGAGCAGCGGATGAGACAGGAGAGGTCTGCTGCACCATGTGGGTATCTCCCTGGCTGGGGATTGAACTCAGGCCGTTGAGGTGGGCTTTCATGGTGGTAGTGCTGAGACTTAACCCTTAGGCCACCAGGGAGGACCTGGATAAGTGGATTTTTTAAAAAGATTTATTTATTTATTTATACAAGCACTGGGTACAGTCAGAAGTGTGGGAGGGTGAGAGAATTCTCCAGAGCCAGAGCAGGGAGCAGAACAGGCAGACAGATGGAGGACACTGCTGGGAGGAGCAGCGGGCTGCAGGAGAGGTCTGCACACCATGTGGGGCCCTCGCCGGGCAGCCAGGGATCGAACCAGCACTGCAGAGACTGTGGGCAGCTTCACAGCCCAGCGCTCAACCACTGCGCCACCAGGGGAGGCCCTGATAAGTGGGTTTTTAGATGAATAATTTTTTAAAAATCATGAAGTGATTTTATAAGGTAGTAATAAAATTGTCAGTCTCCACTTTGACTGAAACGGAGATGTAATAGGGACTTAAAAAATATCCAAACCTTTAAAAATGTGGAGAAGGGGGAGCTGAGGAATTAGAACCCCATTTGAACCTCTTATGATGGCCTGGGGTGGTTGCATATAGGAGAGCAAACTGTGCAGTATAACTTTCCGCCATGATGGAAGTATTCTGTATCTGCACTGTCTACCTATAACTATTGAACACTTGAGGTGGGGATAGTCTTACTGAGGAACTTCATTTATATTTGCATTACTTGTAATTCATTTACAATTTAATAGCCATAGGTAGTAGTGGTGACTATATTGGACAGCCCAGCACTCAAATTTAAGTCAGTTTCCAGATTCAAGAACAACAAAAGCTTAAGGAAAAGAAATACCAACTAGCAAATGCATATGTCTGTGGACAGCTTATGCCTGTATTGAGCAGACCGGGCTTTTGCAAGCTTTATGTAGGCACTGGACCTTGATTTTTTAAAATTTATTTATTTTTATACAAGAACTGGGGTACAGGCCAGAGGTGCGGAAGGGTAAGAGGACTCACCAAACACAGAGTGGGGAGCAGAACAGGCAGAGGGACCAAAAACACTGCTGAGGGGAGCAGTGGGCGAGACAGGAAAAGTCTGGCTCACCATGTGGGTAGCTCTGTGGCTGGCCGGGCATCGAACCCGCACTGCAGATGCGGAAAGCTTCACAGCGCTGCGCTCAACCCGCAGTGCCACCAGGGAGGCCCTGCACCTTGAGAGCATGCCAGCGTTGGTAGAATATGTGTCTCTGTGGTCAATCTAACTATATGGAAAGTTCAAGCACAAAATCCTTGGTGATGGCATTAATGACTTTAATGAAAGTAATCTGTCTTGTTTGAAGCAGAGAAATGAATATTTTACAAAAGAAATGTAAATAAGATTTTGATTAAAGAATTTGCTAATGTTTCTTCTCTACTCTGGATTTAATAACCAGAGTTCTGTCTTTATATGGGACATTTATAATTTAGTCAAAGCTAAAAAATTTGACATCTATTTCAATTTTGGTGACTAGGGCTTCAGAATGAAACAAGAAAAAAATGATGTATTATAAACCAAATGGATTTCTTCGCGAATAGTTTGGGGAAAGCAGCAGCTCTTAGGCTTTACTGCCGTTCATGTAGCTCACTGTTCTTTTAATGATTATAACTTTGATGTATAGTTCTTGAATTTGCACTGTTTCCCTATGTCCTGCCTTTATGTATTAATTTTTTTCTACTTTATCACAGAGCAGTCATTCAAAAACCTTGAAGAAGCTTAGTTTATCTGGTGAATTGAATATAATGCTGTATGGTATAAATAATGCTGGTGGGGGCCTCCCTATTGGCACAAGGGATTAAGCACCACACTATGAATCAATCCGCAGCTTCTGCAGCACAAATTCGATCCCTGGCAGGTCAGGGAGCAACCCACATGGCGCAACAGACATCTCCTGTCTCGCCCACTGCTCCCCTCAGCAGTGTATTTCAGTCAGTCTGCCTGTTCTGTTCCCCACTCTGTCTCTGGTGCATCCTCTCACCCCCCGCATCTCTGGCCTGTACCCCAGCTCTTGCATGAATAAATAAATAAACATTTTATAAAAATTTAAAAAAATAATGCTGGTGGGAGATCAAGAAGGACTTTCTTTTTTAAAGATTTATTTATTTATGCATACAAGAACTGGGGTACAGCCCAGAGGTTTGGGGAGTAAGAGGATTCACCAGAGACAGAATGGGGAACAGAACAGGCAGATTGACTGAAATACACTGCTGAGGGGAGCAGCAGGCAAGTCAGGAGAGGTCTGCTGCACCATGTGAGTCACCTCCTTGACCAGGGATCGAACTCATGCTGCAGGGGCTGTAGATAGCTTCATAGTGCTGCATCTTAACCCCTTGCACCAAGAAGGACTTTGAAGCCATGTTGAAGTGTTTTGACTTTGTCCTAGGAGCAGTGGCAGTGTCATGAGATATTTTAGAAAGCTTCATTGCTGCAGTGTGAGGAATGAATTGGAGAGCAGGGATGGTGAAATCTTGATCAGTAAAAGATTGTGCAGTGATTAAGGAGAAATCAGTAATGAGTGGCAGTGGAAATGAAAAGAAGTAAACAGAACCAAGAAATATTTAAGAGGTGGCATTACTAGAATGCGGTGAGTGATTAGATGAAAAGTCAGACTGTACTGCCTTTGGGTAGCTTCCGCTCTCTCTTTCTGGTTTTCCTGAGACAAGGTTCAATACTCTGCCACTCATTCCCCACCCCCATATTAATCCCCAAAGCACTGCTGGGAAATGTGCATTTACTGAATATTTCAAGGGGGCAGGGAAGACCTGGTTACATTGCATACCTAGTGGAATTTATTTTTTTTAAAGATTTATTTATTTATGCAAGAGTTGGGGTAGAGGCCAGAGGCGTGGGAGGGTGAGCGGATTCACCAGAGACAGAGTGGGGAGCAGAACAGGCAGAAGGACCTAAAGCACTGCTGAGGGGAGCAGCGGGCGAGACAGGAGAGGTCTGCCGCGCCATGTGGGAATCTCCCTGGCCGGCTGGGGTTCAAACCCGCGCTGCAGAGGCTGCGGACAGCTTCACAGCGCTGCTCTCAACCCACTGCACCACTGGGGAGGCTCCAGAGTGGAATTTAACCTGAGTCCCTCATTGGATATATCTCTCCCAAAGTCTCTTTCCTATCTGACATTTTCCTGCTCTTTCCCCTCTTCCTTCTTTCCGCTACTATTTCTCTTTCCTCAGGCCCTCTGCCCTCTTGCCTGCTCTTAAATTCTTTTCCATTTCTATCCTTTATCCTGTATTGAGCATTTTAACTTTTCTCTGGATTTCTTCAATTTACATCCTAATATGGCAACCCAGATTTCCATTTTGCTTGGGATCAATATTTTTGGGATGCAGGGGACATTACAGATAATAATCAGTGATACTGGCTTTTTTCTTTTGCCTCAGGCTGCAATATGGCTAGATACTACCCTGTTACCAACTTGTTTTTATTCTAAATTTTGACATTCATCATGCATGCATTCATTTTTGCATTATTTTGAATTAAAGCTGCTTCACCAAAATATTATTTATCTTGATTTTGAATTTTTGCTTCTCCTTTCAATTTTTGTTCAAGGGGAGTGCCTCACTTGCCCTGGCCTTTGATAATCCATAGGAACTTTAGGAATAAATTTTTATGTACTTTTATGATTACAATTTTCCCAAAATGCAGGCTTTCTTGTGTTGCCCTTTATTTGATCTGACCTTTTGTACATGCTTGCTTCTTTCTACTCACCAGAAGGATATTGCAATGGAAGACATTTTTACTCATTCAACAAACATTCTTTGACCTCTTAAAGTATGCCAGGCACTGTGCTGTGAGCTGGGCTTAAGCAGTAAATAATACCTGTTTTTGTGGATGAGACAGAGTGGAAGTAAATATACCAAAAATCAAATTTAACAAATTTTTTTTTGGTACTGAGCAGCTATTGAGCCAAGGGTTGGGCATATAAGGCTTTGGCTTTATGGCACCGATATTTAAGGAAGAAAGCCACAAGTTTGATAGGTAGCAAGAAAAAGGAACCAAAGAGAAAGGGCAAGGAAGGCTGTGCTTACTAGGTGGTAGAGGAGGAAAAGTCAGGAATTGACTTTACTCCAGAAGACAGAAGGTTAGGAGGGGAGGGTGTGGTTAACTTGGTAAATGTGTAAGAAGGTCGAAGGATGGGCCAGGGCAAGAGAGATCTGAAACTAGGAAGTAAACCAGCATGTCAGGGTGATCCTGACTTAATAGCAGACTCAGCATTATATCCAGAAAGATCTAGCACAGGCAACAGAAAGCAGGGCAGACAGATGGCCAGCATCAGCAAGATCCATCGAAGACACAACTGTCCTGGAGTGGAGAACAGCACGGCAGAGTTTACATGTAGAAAAGAAGTGCATAGATATGAGAAGATATTCTGGGAGGTGGACTCCTGGTGACAACTGGGTTGAGTGGTTTTGTCGCTGAAAGGAGGAAGGGGAAATGAAAGTGGAGGATAATTAGCATTTTTGTCCCATATGGTGAGAGCAGGGAAGACCATCAGCTGAATCCCTGAGCTAATGTTCTTTCAATTGTCTCCTTGATTAGTAACATGTTGGTCCCAGAGTTTGTGACTCACTCTGCAGATAGCTTCAGCTGCAGGGAGTGGCTCACTGGGAGAGAAGACGAACCAGGCAAGACTCGAGAGCTAGTTATGGGAGAGTACGTGTGATGACTTCTCTCTGCGATGCATGTGCAGAAACAAAATTGTTAGCGGCAATTCTTTGTTGATGATGATGATAAGGTGATTCAAATGTAACATTACTTAGAGAAAAGCATCCAGAAAACTGCTTTTCTTTTATCACTAGAAAAATGGTCTTCTTCCAAAGCTTAACTCAATTAATGTCTCACCTCCCCCAATATGCCAGAACCACAAATTCTGCAGGGTGTTAGTTATGCATTAAATTCACCTTCTCATATTCACGAGGGCTAAATCATTTTTACTTTTATATTGCCTTCTTACTGATATTTTGCCAAATTCACATATGCACAGGAAGAAAGTTGATATTTTCTCTCTGTTAGCATGAGATGCTTTATTGCTGAACTCAATGGCACCACATTAATTCAAAGGGAGAGAAGCCAATGAGACTGGAAATCAAGCCCTTCAATTCCAAATTTCCACATTTATTGCATTGAGGATGCCAAGGCGTAATGATAAAGCATTCCAGCAGGCAGAACTCACGGTTTTAAACCTATTTACTCTGCCGTAGCTGAATGTCGCTGCATATGACAAATGTTGTGAATAAGTATGTTTCAAGGCCAAAGAGCTCTATGAGAAATCCCATCATTCTAAAGATCACAAAATCATCTCAGAAATTGAACAATATTACAGCAGCTTAATAGGAAATTTGAATCTTGTGTCTCCAACATGTCGAATCCTTTATAGTATCTGGCGGTTTGTGCACAACGCCCAGCAGGCCTCTCCTTTGCACCTTCCAGAAACAGAAACTTAAATTCTTTCAAGAAGGGAATCAACTGACTATTTGGTTACCAACAAAATGATCAAGGTTCTCATGGTGGAAGAACTCGGGTTGCTAGTGCATAAGAATCTTTTTAGGTTGGTTCAATGGAGGAGTGCCTACATCTTTTCTAATCAGTGTTTTAACACTCATTGAGTAAATACCTAGCAGTAGTATTGCTGGATGATATGGTACTCCCCAAATTATACAGCTGTGCAATCTGGTGGCAATCCATAAAACTCAAACTACCTCACAAATTAATAAATTGCAATTCAACTTAAATAAATAAGAATCCTTTTGATCGCATGTCAGACCCATTATACAGTTTGAAAAGAGGCAATTCGCTTCTGACTTTTAGAATCTAAATCCTTCATGTAAACTAATTACAATTATTACATTAAAACCATTTATTCTTTTCCAAGAAAAGGCTTAAAATTGTAACCAAAGCCTAATAAAAATAAATGCCAAGAAGCCCCTATTGTTTTATACGTGGATATCAGTCCTACGTTCTGAATTTTCTGGGATGGGATCCTTTTAAAAACTCTTCTCTTAGGCCTGATAAGCAACTGACATTTCCAAAACATTCCAGCATTTTCTCATGCAGACCCTACTTCCCTGACTTTTACATGCTGAGGAGGCATAAAAATCTTTTGTAAGACAGCGTGGGCCGGAGCTGGTGTCCATCTTATTTTCCACAGTTGGGGTTTTCATTTTCAGAAAACATAAAGAAACCGCTGCTTTGGAGCCTCTCCATGGAAGGAGGAAGGAGACAGAAGATAACCCCAAATTTACCTGAACTGCCTGCACCTAACTGAGACTGAAGGGACCCACATTTGGGATTGGTTTTAGGAAAGGGGGAAACTAAAGATATGGGAAAAGAGAAGATTGTCTCTGTGTGCTTTAATGAAAAATCCGAGCATCTTCCTCACATGACTTGTTTCATCCTGAACCTCTGCCTATAAAGCATTCTTTGGGCTTAAAGTCATGATTTTTAAAATTTACTGATAATAAAGTCTCCCCCGGGCCTCATCAGCTCTTAATTGTTAGAGCACCTCAGCGTTGCTAGTGTGGTTTGCACAAAACCTAACTGAACTGCTAACACACCCTGAAATCTCAGCAGGATTAATTTTTTCACAGTTTGAGTGATTTTATCAGATTAATTACCACCTCCTGTAGTCCAATCCCTCACTCTCTGTTAACCCACCCTAAAAACGTATATCTATTTCTGGAGCTGTGAGAAATCTAACTGTCATGATGCATTTAGTTGAATGCAATTATTTTTTGGATAAAGCTAGGTTCCTGGAACAATTTTTGCTAGGCTGGTGGTTGAAGATTGAGATGCTACATGTAAACAGGTACAGTGCTTTCAAGAAAACAGCAAAATGCCTTTGTTTGGATTTCAGGTTTATTGCTATGAATTACTACATTTGATGGGCATTGTCAGGTTAAACACAGTACCAGGATTTCCTGTAGATATACTTACTGTTTTTTTTCCCTTTGGGATACTCATGCCTTGTTTTGTTCTTCAAATGCCAAAACCCTTCTGCAAATATTTGGAACCTCTGCTGGATTCTGCTATATTATTTGAGCCAGTCCCTGTGGTGAATGACAGAGCCAGGTATAGGAACCATTAAAGTGCAGACCAATAATAAATATAAAAACAAATGAATAGGAGCAGAAAGGATTCCTTAGAGTACAATGTGAACGGATCCATGTGGAAGGGGGGTGGAGCTGGATAATCACAACTTTGTGGCCATCAGAGTATAAAGTTCAGGCAAGAATCACCAATGGATGCTAACTTTGACCAAGGATTTCAATGAGGAGCTAGATATATGCAAGGTCTCCTAGGTTGCTTTTTAGCTAGGAAGTGAAAAAGAGCATACAGTGGAAAAACTGGACAATGCCTTGAATGCACGATCATAGTCATGAACACTGATAGATGTTGCGGCCTCCAAATATGATGCTCTGAGTAGGACACATTACTGATGTAATCTTCCAGCCGAGAATGCATAACCTGAATCTAATCACAAGGAAACATCAGACAAATCAAAGTTGAAGAACCATCTATAAAATAATGGGCTTACATTTTTCAAAAATGTCAATGTTATAAAAGACAAAGAAGCTGAGATCAAAGGGAAACTAAAGGTACGTAACACTGAGGAAGTTCCCAATGATACTGGGCTGCTTCCTGTACTGGACAAACCAAGAGACCGTAAAAGATGTCACTGAGACAACTGAAAAAATAAGAATATGGACAAATTAACATGGAAATTAATTAATTAATTAATACAATTAACAATTAAATTAATTAATACAAATTAACATGGAAATTAATTACATATAATAAATTATATATACACATATGTATACATGCAGTCGGTGTGTTTAGCCACTAGGCTATCGGCATCCCAAAATACAGTTGTGTATTTGGAAAGAGCAGAGCAGGAGAACAAGATGGACCTCCTTAAAGAGTACACAGTTTTTTGGTAGTTTTCTTGCAACTTTTAAAATTTTTTGTTTGTAAACACTTTATTGAAGTACAGTTTGCATATCAAAACATTCATCCATTTTAAGTGTACAGTTCAATGACCTCTTAATTGGGTATAATAAACACATAACATTACATTAGTTTCAAGTGTATATTCTTGGAACGTTTAAGTTTGAATTGCTTGTTAAAGAATGATGGCACTGATTCCCTTATCTATCTTGTGGATCTCCATTTCTGTTCCTTCACTAACAATACTCCTGCCACAACTCCTCTCAACCTGGCAAGTCAGCTTCTCCAAATGCTACCTGGATTTCCCAGCCCAGATCAAATCTGCCCCCCTTCTATGTTATATACAAGTGCATTTCTGTAGCACTAGCCCGATCTTGTTGATCAGCTTCGTTTTGGGATGCAAAGCAGCTGAATGGCTAAATGCCCACATTGTGGAATCAGACGGTTTGGGTTCAAGTCTCAGTTCTACCACTGACAAATTGTGTGACATTGAGGAAGTTCCCTTCTCTAAGTCTCAGTTCCTTTGACAGGAAGCAGCATTACATGAGGCAAAGGGAGTCCTCACTGGTAGTCCAGAAGCTTGATTCTGGGTGTTAATTTTTTCATAGGTGACCTTTTGGGTAAAAGTTCTCTCACCTGTAAAATAAGGGTGTCAGATGAATAAGTGTTCTTACCCTGGGAGATATTAGACTCACCCAGGCAACTCTACAATACATATAGGATACAGCAGGGTATTCTGACTGTCCAAATTCAGATTTCACTGCTCAGGGTAAGTCCTAGGCATGGTATTTTCAAAAAGCTTCCGTGCTGAGAACCACTGAGGCAGCTGATTCCCAAGTTTGCTTCCAGCTTTAACAATTCGATGATTCTCTGTAAAAGTGCTGCTGTGAATTCTTTGTTGTTGGTGCTGAAGCCGCTTCTGTCTCCCTCACGATGTGTGTCCTAGGGCTTGATCGCACGGTAGGGACACATAATACCAATATGTTAACTAAAATAATGATCAGCTAAGATTTTCCTTTTTTCCCCCTGGCTAGAAAGAGACATCTTTGACTATCTCAGCATCTTGACAAGATGATTATTGCCTCCTAGAATCCCCTACTAGCCGTAGGAAATTAGGCCTAGCAGTGTATGCTCTTAACGGGACTCTGGCATGTCAATGGGCTATTTCTGTCATTGTGGTTTAGTCTGATATTCCAATATGCCCCTGCTGCTTTTCATGATACTTAGCAACAAAGAAGAGACGGCGGTTCCCCCTTGGTTCACATTTGACCAATTGCTATGCTTGAGGCAATCACAAAACACCATAGGTGTTGAAAATGATTAGGGACAATTAAGATAGTGCAGCCTCCAAGGAAGGAGCCACTATCAAGTCTTCGATCTCCCAAATGCACAGGTTGTGTGTTCCTGCAGCAACAATTACCTAAAAATATCTAATACTTAATTACTTCCAAAGTGTCAGTCTTCATAACCGGGTATTAGAATGTTCTAATTGATAGTGCAGCTGCAGCCTCCCCTCCTGATGCGGCATATGGCTTGCAATATCTTCTACCTTGATCAGTTTTCTTTCTTCATAAAGCTCCTACGGATTTCAGATGGCAATGTGATCTACCTAGGTTTGGGATTACTGTTCCTTTAGTACAAGTTGCTGTTTTCTGCTTTAGGCAAGAAGGAAACACCAAAAAGAAAAGGAAAAGAAAAGAAAAAAGAAAAGAAAATCCTATACCTATATAATCCAGGGTCGTCCTTATGATCCTTAAAACCTAAATAAAATTGGCCATTCTCACAGGCATGAAGTGATATCTCATCGCAGTTTTTGATTTGCATTTCCCTGACGATAGATGAGTGGCATTTTTTCATGTGCCTGTCTTGGCTGACTATATGTCTTCTTTGGGGAAGTGACACCACTGCCCACCAACTTCCTGTGGACAAGTCAGGAATTGCTCTTAAATTCAGATTCCTTAGCCTTCCATGCAATATCTCGCATGGTCAAATCTCTACTTGTTTCTTTAAACTTCTGTTCCTCTGCACAATTTCCTATTTCAGTTATGCTTGTCTTACAATAACACACTATGTAATGTTGGATGGGAATTCTTAATTGTATTGAAGGAATTTTACTAGGATCTACCTAAAAGGTGGTGGTAGTTAGGGTTGGACATTCAGGAGTTAATTAAGCACTGTTAAAGTCCTTCATAGTTATTCATTTTCTGTTTTCTAAATAGAATCACACGCTGATCATCCAAGTTCACTTTTACCTTTAATTGCACATAATTGATCCCAAACCTAAATCTGAAAGTTTTATGAACCCTGTTGAAGCCTCACTGTCTTGTTGAACAGGATTATTTTCTTCTGCTCTCACTTTAACTCCTTTCTTCATGAGAAAGAAAAGGCTCAGGTGATTGATCTTCCCTAGTGTGAGACAGGGTTCTCCAGGGGCTGAAGGCAAGCACCAAATCTGTAGTAGAACCACCGCAACAAGGCTCCCTGGGAAGACCTCTGAGTCCTGGCCCGTGGGGGGTTGGGGATCTGGGCATGCCTCAACAGGCTTAGTGTCTACCTGGAGTTTGTTCCAAGGACAGTTACATACCACAGAAGTCTGGCTGATTCATTGATCCACACTTTGATGAATGCTATCAATCAAAAGGTATGTTGCTTGCTCACTGAGTTTACTGTTGTCTTCCTGAAATGATTTCTTTGGCTATCCAGTCCCCAGACAGAATTCCATATTGAAGACCATATTGAAAACATTGGTTTTTTGTAAAATGGTAAAATTTGGCCCATCTGTCTCCTTTCCTGCTTACCTGTATGGTGGGAAATGGTCAGACACACCCCTTGTCATGCTGTAGACTTGTTCTGGTGAACTATGCCAGCCAGAGTCTCTCACCTCATTTATTTCTGGAAATTGTTTCCTTTCACAAGGAGGAGAACAAACTATTTTGGGAAAAGATTTGGTCACAGGGATTTCTCTCACTAGACCAAGAAGAGTGGAAGGATGGGATAGTGTGGATTAGAAGGAAAGAAGATATGGCTGGGGCATGCAGCCTGGCTGGGGCTGGTGTGCATCAGTATAGGTGCCTGGGTGTTTTAAAAGGGTTGGGGGGAAGGAAACCTGAAGAGCTCAGCCCATACTAAATATGTCTGTGTGTGCTAAAGGGTCAATTGGCAAAGAGGGTCTTCTCGATTATTTCCTTATCCTGACCAAGCTTACACGGCAGCTTCCTCATCCGTATTCATACCTTGACCTGGAAACTCCACAGGATTCCTGTGACAATCAAAAGTGATCATGATTGTGAAAGTTTTTTGCAAATGGAAAAAAAATGCTGTGTAAACATAGGGACTTGGCTAGAAAAAACATGGAATCTTAAGATTTGATGAGACTAGAGAGGCAATTTAGTCCAATCCCCTGACATATGCTTGAAGAATCCAGTATTGTTATTATAGTTATTTGAATATTTACAAAGGTAAGCATTTATTGGGGGGAGGAGGTAGTTGAGCCATTCAACAAATGTTTATTGAATAGTAAATATTTTTCAGGTGCTGTAGATAAAACAAAATAATATAGTTTCTTACAGGGACACATAGTATGCAGATAATTTGTGTTATTGGATAGAGAGTGACAGGGGAGAGAAATCTTAGATTAGGTTGTCAAGGAAGGTTTCTGAGGTGTTGCTTAAGCTTAGTTTTGAATGAGAAGAAGAAACCAGACTGCAAAGACCTAGGGGAAGAATACTCTGGGTAGAGGTCTTAAGGAGGGAAGGTAGGTTTGACAATTAGAGTGGGTAGGTCAGATTTCACGAAGAGAAGGGCGCCATGAAAGAGGCCATAGAGGTAGGCAGAGGCCAGAGCATGAAGGAAATTTTAAACAAACTGAGAAATCAATCAATCAAATCTGATTCCAAATGTGATGGGAAACCATTGGAAGGTTTTAAACAAGGGAGTTTGTAAAGGCAGGACAGGACACAGAGCAGGTTTTCTGATCCCATGCAGACCGGGTAAAGGAGGAGTCAAAGTCCTCAGTAGTTTTGCAGGTTTTTTATTTGGGGTTCACCAGGCATATGGCAGGCTGGGAGGATGGCAGGCCTCCCAGCCCCCAGCAAGTCTTCACTCTATCTGGGCTCTCTAGCGTTTGTTTCTGCTGCTTCTCGGCTTCTCTTTCGGCTTCTGCTTCGGCTTCTACTGCTGCTGCTGCTGCTTCTGCTGCTGCGGCTGGCGCTGCCCCCCCTGTCTCAGCTCAGCTGCTTCCTCTCCTGTGCCCACAGCTGCCTCCATCTATTGCTATGCCCGCCATGCATATGCAGGACAAGGATCCATCATCTATCCTGATGGCGGAAGGGCAGAAAAGCCTGACATTTTCTTTACCCTACAGTCCACCCCCTCAGGGTTTTCTGCCATATAGCCCACGTATATACAATTTTTTAAGCAAACATAAACAGTGCAGCCATGGCCCACAAAAGCAAATACATCACAACAAAATACAACAGAACACAAATAAGTCCAGGCAGGGCACCAACCTAGTGCAAAAGACAATTATTGGTACCAGCAGATAAGCCACCAAATCTGCTGCCGAAGGCACTGCTCATACAAGGGAGGGGAATCACTCACGGCATCTACTATATCACACCAGGAGCCGTCAGGCTTCCTGGCCTTCTCTGGCTGTCGTCTCGGCTACAAGCCACACACAGCATCCACCCCCAGGATGCACTAGCTCTGGGATTGGCAATTTTATTCTGTTGGGGGTAATCGCCAACCCTCAGGGTTTCTGTCTGCAGTTGCTCCAACACTCGGCCTTCATGGCCACCCATGCGACTCGCAGACCCCTGCACTCAGGCCAACCCACTGCACAAGCACATGGGTTGGGGATCCAAACTCTACATGCGGCTTGGGCTCCACCCCAAGCCACGTTCCCCACCCGTCCCCCAAGGACAGGTTCCTCAGCTCCTCACCCTCACTCAAGAATGAGCAGGGCATCACCCACAGGTGATTTTACGAGACTCACAGGGCTTCAGCATACCCAGGCTGCTTAACAGCCGCTTAGGGCTTCTCAACTTAGCATCAGTACCAGCTTTTGCCTACTTAGTTGGCTTTTCTCCTCCACCTGGCTGCTGGGCATGCACAGGCTGCTTTTGGCCATCTAGGCCCACTGGCCACCCCCAGATTCCCATCTCTTCGGGTTTACAAACAAAACTGTTCCACCCCCAGGGTCCCAAAACATATCAACCTGCAAGGTCCTCCGCCTTCTGGCGGGAATGTCAGTCCATCAGTCTATCAGTTCAAGTCCATTGGCCTCTCCCTGCGTCAGCAACGGCCTGCTGCCTCAGGGGTCATTGGCTGGTCCTTTCCGGTGTCGTTGGCTGGTCCTTTCCAGTGTCGTTGCCTGGTCCTTTCCGGTGTCGTTGCCTGGTCCTCTCAGGCGTCTCCTCCATGCGAGGTCTCGTCCCACAGCTCCGGACCGTATCCACCTTCTGTGCCGCCATGGCGCCTCCAGCGTCATCACAGGCAAACAGTCTGTTCCCCTTAGTCCCTCCAGGTCTTCCGAGGGCTCCAATACCCGTCTGCATGGATCTTGCCAACTTACGCCAATTGTAAGGGGCAGGACCGGGCACAGTGCAGGTTCTCTGATCCCATGCAGACCTGGTAAAGGAGGAGTCAGAGTCCTCAGTAGTTTTGCAGGTTTTTTATTTGGGGTTCACCAGGCATATGGCAGGCAGGGGTGCTGGCTGGGGGGCTGGGAGGATGGCAGGCCTCCCAGCCCCCAGCAAGTCTTCACTCTATCTGGGCTCTCTAGCGTTTGTTCTGCTGCTTCTCGGCTTCTCTTTCGGCTGCTGCTGCTGCTTCGGCGGCTGCTGCTGGTGTCCCCCCGTGACGCCGCCCTTAAAAGCACAGTCTCAGCCCAGGTGAATCCCATCTACCTATGCCCACACCCTATTCCAGGTGTCCGCCATCAGGCATGCATTCAGGACAAGGATCCACCATCTATCCTGATGGCGGAAGGACAGAAAAGCCTGACATTTTCTTTACCCTACAGAGTTACATTACCAGTTTTGATTTTTAATAATCTTCTGGCTGCTATAATGAGGAAAGATTAAAGGAAACAAGGGTGGAAACTGGATAGTCATTAGGAGACTGTGGTAATTGTATATTTCTCCAAAAATATTTTTTCTTCCTTGCTAAGATTTTTCTGTAGGCTGAGAATCTTTTCCTTCCCCATTAAATTTGGACTTGTCTATGGAACTGGATTTGGCTAAATATAAGAAAGTAACGGATATCCTATCAGAGCTGCGTATCATATGTACCTGTAGTAGTTGGCTCTGATGCCCTTGAACTTTAGCCCTCCACCATGAGAATAACACCCCCTTCATCCTGGGTCATTCATAGACATGTGGAGCTAAACTGTCCCTGCTGAGCTCATCAGACTTTAGTCAAGTTGCATCCTTCATGTAAGTTGAGCAAGAAATAGATTCTGGGACTGTTGAGACTATCACAAAAGAACCCCTCAAAAAAAAATAAAAAACAAACAAAAAAAAAAAAACCCAAACTAGTTGTAGGGTAAGTAAATGATATCAGGCTTTTCTGCCTTCCTGCCATTAGGCATAATGATAGATCCTTGAGGTCCAGAATGCATGCCTGATGGTGGGCACCTGGAGTAGGGTGTGGGCATATGTAGATGGGATTCACTTGGGCCAGGGCCATGCTTATAAGGGTGGTGCAGTGGAGTGCAGTGTGGTGGTGCAGTGCCCAGGATGGAGGAGTGCACTGAAGTGGATGGAGGAATACGGCGGAGAGTGGCAGAGTGTGACAGAGTACAGCGACGATGAACAGCGGAGAGCATGAAGACAATATGGCTGCTAGAGCTGGTAATGAACCTACCCGGTATGGGTAAGTTGCATTACACTGGTGGCAAAGGAAATTTAAAAAAGTGAAAAGGTGTTTGATTTGACAGACCTAATAAGACTTGCTGATTTTCACAAGAGGTGGGAGGAAAGAAGAGAGGAATTAAGAATGGCTTTACCAATTGGGAGAATAGGACATTCTTTCTGCAATGGGGAAGACTTGGGGAGAGGTAGCTGAGGAGAACCAGGAGTTGGTTTTTGACCATCTTAAGATTTGAGGTGATTGTTAGAGGTCCATATTTATCTACTTCTGTCTCCCAACAAATCCTTAGTTTATTGATTTACTTGTTTTATTTTACTTCTCTACCAAAAGGATATTTGCTAATTTAAAATACTGGTAAAACCATTAATGCCAGGGGATCCAGAGGGAAAATTATATTGACAAATTCTGGCAGAGGAAAACTGATGCAATTCAGTGCGAGTAGTTTTGAGATTCTTAGTAACCAAAATGAAGAGGCAAAAGCAGTGAGTTATAAAACTCATTTGCTGGGGCAGTGCTTCTCAGTCTTGGCTGCAGAGTATAATCCTGGAGTTTGGCCAAGCTCATTGTGAATGGCGACCCCTTTTGCTGCACAACTCAGCAGCCCTGCCCAGGGCCCATGCCTGGGAATTCAAATTTAACTGATCTAGGATGGAGCTGGCATGCAAATATATATACTATGAGATGATTTTAATGTGTAGTCACAATTGAGAACTACTAGTTTTGTAGAAGAAAGAGTACCCATTGATAGGGAAAGATAAACTTGTTCCTGAGCTCTAATTAAGATAAACTCATTCCAGAACTCTCATTAAATTAGTTTCAGGCATTTTTATGTAAGGGGTATTGAGCTATGTAATGAATGATGCTATAGATAGTCATTTCACATGCAATACAGAAGCTTCCCTCCTTTGCTGCTTACTGTATGTATCCTCGGTGAAAACTGAAGTCATGAGGTTAAAATTATAGTGATGTAAAATCAGCTTTCTGGAAGCCAAAATGATAGGATTCACTTATAGCTTTCTGGCAATCTGGCTTAGCAGAGTGATACAGCTTGGAGAATCATGAAGAGTGAACAGAGTCTTCATGAACACCAGTGGTCAGCAAAACTTTGCTCGTGTTGGCCACCAAGCCACTCTAGATTCCTCAAGGGGCTGAGCCTGTTGGCCTCTTTCCTCCTTTACTGAGACGCGCCTGTAGTTGGACAGGAGTGGTTTGTGTTCTCTTTCCCTTTTAGTTTTGTCACTAGTATGCTTTCCAATGCCAAGCAGGTTTTTCCTTTGGGGAAAGACACTTAGACAGAGAATGAAATTAAGAAATAATGTAATGATGATGGCGGCAATTCTTTGCGCAGCCTAAGAGCAGTTGGCTGCTAATTGTGGAGCGGTAATAAGGGGGGCCCTGGGCCATAAGGTTTGCATTTGGAACACCTGTAGTTTTCATTTAACACCATGGATCATTAAACAGCTGCTCAGAATGGCCTTATTAAAACAAACACAGTTGCACTGCTTTATGCACGTGTTCTATTGCAGCACGCGGATCAGATGCAGAGGGATCTTGTAAAAAGAAAAAAACATTCTAAGCATATTTAAAGGTGTGACTTCATGAAGGTAAATCTAGCTTTGTATTTTTATGCCTTTGTGAAGCTGAAAATGATGGAACTCACTGGATTTTGCGCTAAGTCCTCTTGCTGGGATTGAAGGCATGAAAAACCTGCTAAGAGTCTTCTATGGGGGAAGCCCTCACTGAAGTCACTGTGCTCTACAACTAACTGATCTGTCACTGAAGGTTTGTTCCTTTCACACAAGGAAGGCAAAATGCGCTGCCCTCTGCGATGAGAAGATGAACTGGGAAAAAGTAGTTTTCCGGAGTTTTTCTATCACTGGGGATATGCTCATTCTGTCACTCACGTTCTCACACTGATATCCCCTTACAAGCTTCATCACACATTTGCAAGCTAGCTAATTAAAAATAAATGCTGACTTTGGGCCCAGAGTCAGGATGTGGACTAAAGCAGGGATGTAGAATTTTTCCTGATTTAAAAATAATTGGCCTTTGGTGGAGGTATTTTCAAATTATTTGTCAAAGGACATTTTTGGATGTTTCTGAAAGCAAGAGTCTCAAAGATATAGATTGGAGAGGACATGTTGGTGTTTTTAAGTACATTTTTGAGAATGACAGTGAACAATAAATGAGAGGTGTGTACGTGTGTGTGTGTGTGTGTGTGTGTGTGTGAGAGAGAGAGAGAGAGAGAGAGAGAGAGAGAGAGAGAGATTAGTGTCAAGTTCCAAATCTGGATAAATCTTTTCTGTAATTGCACAAAGTCATGACTGTAAATGACAGTCTGTCATATTCTGTGCAGGAAGCCATTCATAGACATTATTTGTAGCCTTGATTTCATTAAAGGGCAAAAGCTGTACCCCATGTGCCCTGCTATGTTATAAACATATAGTCCTAAGTGTTCCTCAGACAAAAATAAGAGATCTTGGTGGGTCTGAGAACCTGTCTGGAGTGCAAGAAAGTGGGGATGGGGGGACACTGATATTTCCCATTGATCTGTATCAGTTACCAGAAAGAACAGCACATCAACCACATGAATGTTGAGCAGATGAATTTGACTTGCATTATCTTGCCGGTCTCCTCTCTTCTGTAGTTCCTCTTTGCTCAGGTGCCTCATGGCCCCCCAAAATTTCCTGCCTCTGGTATCTATAGCAAAGACAATCCTTGGCAAAATTGTTAAAGCTGGCAGTTGGCTCATGGTGTTCTTCACCTCTGTCCACCGTCTCCATTTTTTTTTGTTTGTTTCTCCCTTGCTGGCCAGCCTTTTCTCCACTTCCTACTCCCCTAGACTTCCTGGCCGGCTCCCAGACACCCTTTTCCCATTTTCTCTCTTCTATGCCAGTCCTGTTGAATCCCTCTCTAGGAGAGGATGGTGTGATGGCAGGATGGGCCACAGTGTGGGTTTTCTGATCCAGCAGACCGGGTAAAGGAGGAGAGAGTCCTGGAGCCCTTGCTGGGTTTTGCAGGCTTTTATTGGGATTTACCAGTGTAGGGTAAAGAAAAATGTCAGGCTTTTCTGCCCTCCCGCCATCAGGATGGATGATGGATCCTTGCGGTCCTGAATGCATGCCTGATGGTGGGCACCTGGAGTAGGGTGTGGGCATAGGTAGATGGGATTCACCTGGGCTGAGACTGGGCTTTTAAGGGCGGCGTCACGGGAACACCAGCAGAAGCCGAGAGAGAAGCAAGAGAAGCAACTGAGAGAAGGCCAGAGAGCCCAGATAGAGTGAAGACTTGCTGGGGGCTGGGAGGCCTGCCGGCCTCCCGGCCCCCCAGCACCCCTGCCTGCAGTGTATCGGGTAAATCCCAATAAAAAGACCTGCAAAAAGCCACTAAGCACTCTGATTTCTCCTTTACCCGGTCTGCTGGATCAGAAAACCTGCACTGTGGTCCATTCCTGACCTTACAACCATGTACACAGCAGGCAGGGTGCTGGCGGGGGCGGGAGGCTGGCAGGCCTCAGCCCCCAGCAAGTCTTCACTCTATCCGGGCTCTCCAGCGTTCTCTGGTGGTCTTCTGCTGCTCTGCTATTCGTTCTGCTTCTACTTCTCTGCTTCTGCTGGCTTCCCCGTGATGCTGCCCTTAAAAGCCCAGTCTTAGCCCAGGTGAATCCCATCTACATATGCCCACACCCTATGCCAGGTGCCCGCCATCAGGCATGCATCCAGGACCGCAGGTTTCCGTCATCCATCCTAATGGTGGGAGGGCAGAATAGCCTGATACTTCTACCTTACCCTACAATGGAGTAACTGTTGCTGCATAAGGGAGAACCTCTAGCTGATGAGGTGAAGTGTAGACAGCTCTCGCACACTTAGGCATCCGCTAGCTGGGGGTGAGGTTGGGGTAGGGGTAGGTGGATACATTTTAGTTCCTTCCTATTACATTCTGAGATCAAATCACAAGTGAGTGGTGATTTTCTGTGCTCTCCTCTCACTAGACTCTGCTTTGTATCTCCCAGGCAAAAGCCTGGACAATGGTAGCCCCTGAAAAAGTAGTTCTGAATGAACCGAGTGAATGACCTTTCCCAGACCTCCTTCCCTTACAGTGGTCACTCTGCCTACTCGAAAGCTCCACCCGGGCCATAAAGAGCAGGGCCTCCAAGCAGAAGTGAATGATGCTGCCAAGGGCATCGCCTAGGGCTCCAGTCTGTTGTCAGGGTTTAGTGAAAGACACTTCTTTGCTGAGCGCTATGGCCCTCAAGATGAAGCTGACTCCTCTTGCCGCAGTAGTTGAAGGAGAAGGGGCAGTATCAAGCTTTCCCTCCCTCCAAGGAGAAAAAGCTGCTTCTCCTCACGCCTAATTTCAAATTGCCTTGATCCAGCCCTGTTAATAAGGAAACTAATTGACTTCAGCCATTCCATTTCCGACAGGCTTAGTAGGAGTCCAGGAATAATGGAAGGGAGAAATCATGTCAGTTCTGAATTGTATTTACATGGGAAGCATCTTTCAGGTTTGCCTGTTTCTTTCAGGCCCGGCGACAAGTCAGGTGGCACAGAGTGTGTGCACATGTTGATTAATAAGGATGCACACCTGGTGCTCATATACCATGGATGCAATTATTTATGGCCTTGTTACTTCAATTAAAAGAAAACTAACACCATAAAAAAATAAGAAATCCAAAGTTTGCACATACACACCCCTCTCCCAGCTACCCACATCTAGCACCAAGGTTCTAGTGTAGGATTCTAAGCTACAAGTCTTGATTTGGGTGCAGGGGTAAGCATGCAAAAAATCAAAGCAACTGGGGTTCCTTTCTGCATATATTCGTTATTGCTTCTGCTTGAAAATTCTTAGGCCATTAGGGTTGACCACTGAGAAAATTCCTGATTCTAGTTCTGGATTAACTCCCAGAGAAACATATAAGCTGCATGTACAACAGGAGTTTCTTTGGCCCTTAAAGTATTGTTTTCAGACATTGCTCTGTAAGGAAACTTAGTTATTTCCTTCATTCATTTACTCACTACAGTCAGGCCCTGAGTTGGGCACCTGGGTAAGAATATCTCCATGGTTCCTGCCCTCAGGCTTCTGGGTTACCTGTTCATTCTTTTCTGCCTTGGCAAAAAAAAAAAAAAAAAGTTTGACAATCCTGGTCACCTATACATGAATTCCCTCTACAACTTTCTGTCTTCAAGTTATTCCTTTATTTTTGAAATTTATTTTTTAAAGATTATTTATGCATGCAAGAACTGGGGTACAGGCCAGAGGTGTAGGGGCTGAGAAGATTCACCAGAGACAGAGTGGGGAGTGGAACAGGCAGACTGTCTGAAATACACTGCTGAGGGGAGTAGCGGGCCAGCCAGGAGAGGTCTCTGTGCTGTGTGGGTAGCTCCCTGGCCGGGGATCAAACTCCTGCTTCAGTGGCTGTGGATAGCTTCATAGGCTGTGTCTTAACCCCTTGTGCCGCCAGGGAGGCCCCCAAGTCAAGTTATTCCTTTAAAAAATTGAAGGAGGAAAATTCAGAAGGAGTACCCCATTTTCATTTGGAATAATGAAAATGAAGTTTTTATTGGTGAAAAATTTATTGTATAATATTTGAAGAATTGTATTTTATTTCCTTCAAGTTTGTGTGGTGGGTTAATGGTTTAAAGAATTGTGGGTATTTATAATTGTCTGTTTTTGCTTTGTTGTGTTTTGTATTATTTTTTTACACTGATGTCTTATTTGGGTCCCCTATATTCCTGCTATGCGTGAAGCCATCTGACATTTTCCTTTTTCCTTCTGGCTTATTTCATAATTATTTCACTTATTTTCACCTTTTTCCTTCTGGCTTATTTCATAATTCCTTCTAGTTCCATCCACATTGCTGTGAATGGCATGAGTTTATCTTTTTGATTGCTGAATAATATTCCACTATGTATATAAGCCACATCTTCTTGATCCAGTCATCTGTTTTTGGGCATTTGGGTTGTTTCCAGGTTTTGCCTATTGTAAATAGTGCTGCAATAAACATAGGGGTATAGGTGTTGTTTTGAATCAATGTTTTTGTGTCCTTTGGGTAGATTCCTAGTAGTGGAATTGCTGGGTCATATGGTAGCTCCATTTTTAGTGGACTGAGGAACCTCCAGATGGCTTTCCATAGTGGTTGCACCAGTTTGCACTCCTGCAGGGGAGGAGGAGGGAGAGGGATCAGTGAGAGGGAGGGAGGAGCACAGGGGACTGAGGTGATGGTGCATGGGTGCATTAGGGAAGGAAACTATGGGGACTATACCTGAGGGGGTGGGGGGGAGCAAATATTGTTTAAAAATGAACAATGATGTAAAAAAATATAAAAAAGTCAAACTATTAAAAAATAAAGAGTTGTGGGTAGATAGATGTTATAGATAGATCACAAGATCAGAGACGGACAGCTATTTTATTAACATTTTATAATATAAACACAATATTGAAAGTATTGAAAATACAGAGAAGTATAAAGAAGTAAAGTATATGATTTTAGTACCCAGAGGCAATTTCTTTTAATCCAGGTCCAAATCTCTTATCTGATTCTTGGGACCAATTGTGCTTTAGAGTTCAGAATTTTCAAATTTTAGTAGGGTAATCCAATATGTTTACCAAAGATTTTGTGAATATCCTCAGCGGAGTGTGGGGCAGTGCTCCATTATCAAACATAGTAACAATTCTGCAGTTAAACATAAAATATTCACTCTAAGGACTTAGACTATAAATAACCTTGTAATTTTTCATGTCAGATTTTGATACCAAGTGCTTTATAAATATCTTTCCATCTTGGTGCCTTTTGTATTTTTGAATTGCCTGTAAAGGCTCATGGACTTGTATTTCAGCACAACATTTAGACAATTTATAAGCACTTATTGCCTGCTAGGCATTGTGGGTGGAGTTGAATGTGCAGAGATTTGTGCTCTTCATGCTGATAGAAGCACATGTAAAGGATTGGAGTCCTGTGACTTCAAAAGATATTTGATAACAAGGAAATGCTGTCCAGGATTTGTCTGCATTCACCTTCATTGTCAGGCCCTTTAAAGCTTTGGCCTTAGTTTCACCCATGGATGTCGACTGACACATTGGACTTGTAACTGTCATCCCCTACTGGAGTGACCCCATATTTGATCCTAAGTCTTCTCCCAATTCTCTTTGGCTTAAAGGTCAGACTGTGGCAGCCTGCTCATGTCCACCAAGCAAATGAATGCCATCCTATCCCTGGCTATGCTTTTGCAAATCTACTTTGGCACTGACATTTCACGGTGACCCTGCGCTGCTCTGCTTGGTCAAGTTAAGAAAAGTATGACCTGGAAAATGGTTGAGGAAAAAAACGAAGGTGAAGGTTAAGTGCAAGCAGCATCCATTCCAATCAAGAGATGGCTTGAAAGGCAAGTGTCAGAAATTAAGCAAGTAAATAAGAGAACGCTGTGAATCATTGGCTTACAACTTGACGGCTGCCTGTCTGTGCCTCTTACTGTGTCTGTACTCTAGATTTTAATATTCTAACAGATAATGAGTATTTTGCAGAAGCAAATGTCAGAGCTGTTTCTTTCATGCAAACAAAGACAGGAAATTTGATGAAATGATAACTAATGGATTAAAAAATATTGAAAACCTGTAATTACCCATGATAAACAATATGTTATGCTCTTTCTCTGTTCTGAAACTGCCACTGTATTTTTTTTCTAGTCTGATGCAGTATTTCAGGCCAGTATTGCTTTTCAATTATGTGTCTCAAGCTACAGTTCCTGCTGACAGTGAGAATGAAAGCACATTTTGGTTATTATGTTTTCCCTCTCTTCCTCATGGAGGCCAAGTGCCTATATGCTAATGTAAGTTCCGATGACAGGGAGCCCAAATGGAAATGTTATTAGAAAGCTGTGGATATGTAGTTAATGAAATATGTATGATTACAATATTGCAGGACATGTGTAATATGGATGGGAACTCAACTGATCTCAATATTTAATAAAGGTTTCATTTAAAATATGGATATTTAGGGAGTGGGTTGTTTTATCCTTTTGCGAATGTGGCATATGTTAATTCCTTGTTGAAAATTTGGTGGATTCCATTTCCTTCTGTAATTTCTCATTTTGAATTTCCTCTTTTTTTGGAAGCATGCATTTTTTTGTGCTGGTCTTGATTAAAGAATGTCTTAGGGTGAAAGAAAGACTAATAATATGTTTCGAGGCATTCTGGAGCAGCTATTTTAATTGACATTGAAATCTACTCTCTGGAAATTTGGGTCAGTAACTTGGGTTTAGACATGGTTCTTAAAGAACCTGGAAGTTTAGTTGAAGCATTGGTTAAAATGGTGGATACTAGGAACTGACTTTTATGAGGATTGAAACTGCCTGTGTAGTTACTAGAGGTTGTGTTTGCAGATTGGTTGCCCTTTGGCCTTTTTTGAATGCCAAGAAAATGACAGGCTGTCCAGGTCATTAACACTGAGCAGTGCGGGGTCATAGATAAACTACTGCAAATGATGATGATCAAAATCCCTTCTCGTTCGATGTGTAAGATTATTTATCACTTTTGATTTTAACTATTTGTCCTGAGAATTTATACAGTTTAAAACCAAATGATAACATGTCATTATGCTCTGATGCGCGGGAGGGTGAGAGGATTCACCAGAGACAGAGCTGGGAACAGAACAGGCAGACTGACCAAATACACTGCTGAGGGGAGCAGCGGGCGTGACAGGAGAGTTTTGCCGTGCCATGTTGGACCCTCACCAGCCGGCTGGGATCGAACCGTCGCTGCAGAGGCTGCGAACAGCTTCACAGCACTGTGCTCAACCACCTGCGCCACCAGGGGAGGCCCTTTAATGTGTTACTTCTGTCCAGGAATTGAAGATGAACATGTTCACCAAATATGCTCAAGTGGAAGCAGGTTTTCTAGAAGAGCAATAATATACATTGAAAAGGAAATTGATTAACCAAGAAGACTTTAATTGACTTGTCTATGTGAGATTGTCATTTTAATTATTAGGTTGTTATAGTAGCAAATCAGTTAATGGCACCAAGAAAACAATTGCTGTTGTCAGAGAGTAAATTATGGTATAGTCATTCTAGTGTGAAGGTTATTTTTGTTTCACATTTCATTGTGCTAGCCTGCCTGATTTATGGCTGTAACCAGCCGACCCTGGCACTGGCCCCTATCTGCTCACATAGTAATTTTAAGGCTGTCCCTCTTACAAAGACCCTGCCAAAGTATTTATGGGAGTCCACAGGGGTTATCTTACTTGAGCTCTGAATTAGCCAGACCACCACCACTGTTGTTGATACTGAGCCCCAGAATCTCAGTGCTGCTGTTGTTGCCTTGCTAGCCTGCTATATTCTGCTGATTGTCCTGGTTGTCAATGCTCTCAGTCCTTACAGAGCAATGTGACCTTGGCAGTCAACCACAAAGTCACAGGGGCATCACGTTCTCCCTGCATTATGGTCCCTTTGTGGAACCTCATACCATGGCTATTTGGGTCCTGAGGTGTTACAACATCCAGTCAGTTCATTTGGCTTTTACTCAGACTCCTTACATCCCCAAGCACACATTTACCCAGTTAGAGCTGTTAAACTGATTTAGAAAACAACAGCTATCCTATAATTGGAAACTCTGTCTCATTTTCAGCTCCTCTTGCTAAATCTGACTCATGTCTGACTTCTTTTAGCTCATTGGTGGATTCTTTTTCATGTATACTACAATCTCTTTAGAAATATAGCTTTAGATGGGTTCTAAATGGTTTCACCCATTTTGTCGACCTCTAAGAAGAGAAATAGCTGGTGTCTTTTATACAGAGGGTGACATTCCAGGACAAATCAATGGATATAACTGGCTTGTGAGTAGAGAGTGATAAAGAAGGCATCACTTGACTACCAGATATAGTTGAATCCAAGTTATGGCTCAGTTAGGACCATGATGTTAAGCTATGTTTCCATCTTTAATCCTCATGCTGTGAAATTGCCAAGACTTGGAATGTCTTGTCCCCTTTCTATAGAAATCCATATCTCCCCACTCCAATGAAATTTCCCTTCTTTAAGATTATAGATGTCAGTGACATCATATGATATTAGTCCTGCTTTATCTCATAAAACCCTCTAGACAAATTGCAATAATTCATTCTTTTTCTTGGCCCAGTAGTATTCCATTGAGGGTGTAAACCATATTCTACATCTTTATCCATTCATCCATTAGTGAATATTTAGGTCATATCCATAACTTGATTTTTGTAAATAATGCTGCAATGAACATAGAGGTGCATATATCTTCTTGAATTAGTGTTTTCATTTTCTTTGGGTAAATGCCCAGAAGTAGAGTTCATGGATCATGCTGTAATTTTATTTTTCATTTACTGAGGAAACTCCATATGCTTTTCATAATGGCTTTACCAATTTATGGTCCCAGCAGTCACAAGGGTTTACTTTTCTCGGTCTCCTCATCAAAAACTTAATGGTTTTTGTCTTTTCATCAGCTGCCATTCTGACTGTAGTGAAGTGATAATGAATTTCTCAGTATACAGCCCCATTAAGTGATTCAAGACTACAGAAATATGTTGTTTGTTTTGTATTTATATTGCTCTTTTTTTCTTGTAGTTTCCTAAGATGTAAGTTTATACGATTGGTTTTGCACCTGTCTTCTTTTCTAATATATTCATTTGACGGTATAAATTTCCTTGTAAGCACTGCTTTTCTGTTCTTCACAAATTTTGCTACACTATCTTTTCATATTAATTTAGTTCACAAAATTTTAAAGTTTTTCTCTTGAGACTTCTTTGATCCATGTGTCATTTAGAAGTCTGTTTAATCTCCAAATACTTTGGCATTTTCCAGCTATTTTTATGTTACTGATTTCCAATTCAATTCCAATGTGGTCTGTGAGCATGCTTTGTATTAGTTCTATTCTTTTAAATCCATTAAGGTATATGTTAGGGCTCACAGCGTGGTCTGGGTTAGTGAATATTCCATGTGGGCTTGAGAAGAACATATATTTCACTTTTGTTGAGTGCAATATTCTATAATATCAATTAGATACAGTTGATTGATATTGTTATTCCAGTCAGCTATATCCTTGCTGATTTTCTGCTTGCTGGATCTGTCAATTACTGGTAGAGGAGTAGATTTTTCCATTTCTCCTTGCAGTTTTATCAGTTTTTGTCTCATGTAGTTTCATCCTTTCTTGTTAGGTGCATAAGTGTATAGAACTGTTATATTTTCTTGTCCCCTTTATCATTATGTATCTAACTAATCTCTGATTATTTCCCTTTTTTCTGAAGTCTGATGTGTCTGAAATTAATATAGCTGCTATAGCTTTCTTTTGATTTATGTTAGCACGATATAGCTGTGTTTTTATATTTAAGGTGTAAGCAACTTATTATGGGTCTTGTTACTTCATTTATTCTGACAGTCCGTGTATTTTTATTGAAGTATTTAGACCAATCAATATTTAAAATGATTACTGATATTACTTTGCAACTGTTTTCTCTTCTTTGTATTTGTTCTTTGTTTCTTTCTCCCTTTTTCTTGCTTCTCTGGTTTTATTTATGTTTTTAATATGTTACTGTGCTTATCAATTCTAACATTTCTACTTGGTTCTTTTATATACACCTATTTCTTTGCAGACAACTTTGTGTTTCACAGTTTCAGGAGGATTCATGATTGCTCATTTGGACACTTTTGTAATAGGTGCTTTACAGTCTTTATCAGATAATTCCAACATCTGTGTCATCTGATCACTGACCTTTTGATTGTCTTTTCCTATGTAGGTTGAGATCTTCGTGATCCTTCATATGCCTAGTAATATTGGATTGTATCATGGCTATTTTGAATATTACATTATGAGACTATGGGTCTTATTTAAATCCTATGGAGATATCTATTTGTCTGTCTATCTATCTATCTATCTATCTATCTATCTATCTATCTATCATCTTTTGTCAGACAATCCATCTGATTCAATTCAGACTATGCGTGCCAATAGTCTTTCTGTGGGTTCAGGCTTCTATGCCACTTTAGTTTTCAAACTTTTGCAGTCCTATTTAAACCTGCCAGTGTGCCATTCAGTGGCCAGGGTGAGGACCTGGGAAGTGGTTTGTACCTTAGTTCAGTCTTTGAGATCATTTGTATTCTCATTCAGAACAGATCTAGAAATGCACAGTCTGCAAGTGAAACTAAGAGTTAATAGCAACTTAATGGGGTTCAATTCAACCCCATAAATGTATCTTCCTCCCTCTTTTCAATCTTCCAGTATTTTATGGTCCCTGGGACTTTCTAGATCTCTGGCCAAAAACCGTCTGCTTTCATGATTGTACTACTACCAGGACCAAGCAGCAAGAAAGGAGACAGAAAGAATAAAAAGTAATTGGGCTTAGCCCTGCTCTCTTGGAGGTACCTCAAGCAAATTGAAAGAAAAGTTCCTTCCTTCAGAATTTTGGATCCTGCTCTTTTCCAATACTTGTTGCTGCCACGACCATTGCTATAGCTGAAGGATTACCCAGAGGCTGGGGCACAGTGGAAAGAAACCAGCATTTCTCTCTATTTAATTAGCACAGTAGTTTCCTTTCCAGTTCCCCCAGCCAGAAATTTTTTTAAATAAATTTTATTTTTATATTCCCCATACAATTGCAACCCTTTATTTTGACCCCAATCCTCCCCTCCCCGCCCCCCCCCATAGAGTGTCTCTGGTTCATAGTTTTTTGTTGATTTTCACTTTCTTATAGTTATTCATTTTCCTGGTCCCTTATTTAAGTTTTCTAGATTCCTGCTATGAGTGAGACCATCCGGTATTTTGCTTTGTCTTTCTGCCCCCAGCCGGAATTATGGAACTCTTAGGGCTTTCTCTGTCTGTACCACAGTGCCCACTTTTGTATTCTTGGCTGTCTTGATTTCTGGAGGGAAAAAATAGTGAACTCACTGCTGGCTAGATGATGTCTCAAGTTTTGGTGTTCTTTCCTGTTACTCCTGCTGCCATTTACCTTTCAAATATGTGTTCCATGAATCTGCCCAGGTTTTGCGGTTAATTTCAGTGAGAAAAAGTTTTACCTGGAGCCAAATCAATTCTGCTCTATAGAGTAATTTTGGTCTGTTGTAGGAAATTATTCATTTTCTTTCTAAAATCATAGCAAGTTTAAAAAGTGAAACTTAAATAACTGCAACTCTGGAGTACATAAAAATGTTGTTTCTTCTTTGCTACAGCAATTTAAGGATTTTAGTGGGGTGATGCCTTCAGTAAAACAGACATTCTGCTAAGCATCTCAACTACCTCTTGTCTTCCATCCTCATCAAGAGAAACACCACTGTATTCTACTGACTGAACATAAAGGTTGGTCCAGCCCTCATAATTGGCATGGGAACTGATATTCCTCACTAATATGCACACGAACTGAGACAGGGACTCTTTCTGCCCTGCCATTAGTGCTATGTCCTTATTATTAGTCTTACATATAAAAGGAAGCATTTGTAGGCATTGTCTAGTACCCCACTGGTGGGATGACTTACCTATGTTTGCAGAGAGAATTCATGGCATCCTGAGGGCTATAACTCTGGGCTGCTAATACTCTACTTTGTTTTCTTTCTTTTATACCACAGTGTCTCTAGTGTGTGGGTTAAGACAGTATAGGTAGGTGACATGTCTCTGCAAGACCCTGACTTTATATGTGGGTACCTATATGATGTGTGTGTGTGTGTGCGCGCGCGCGCGCGTGTGTGTGTGTGTGTGTAGTGCTTAGAATGGTGGCTGACAGATACCTTTGTATATTATATATACATATGTATATATAATAATGATGACTATATACATATGGACTATATACATATAGTCATCATTATTATAATTGAGAATATTTTATATCCACAGAATATTTGAGGGTCTTGAAATTGAGTTCATTGATCAAAGTTTATGGCATTCTGTTGTGTCGCTTAAATCCTCATTATAATCTCATGGGGGTCAGCATTCTTATTGTTACTGTCATTGTTACCTTAACCCAGAGATGAAACAATAGTCTTATAACAGTTGAATGACTGTGCCAAGACACACAGCAAATCAACAATGGAGCTGAGCTGACCAAGGCCAGTGCTCATACTCCTGCACCAGAGCCCCCTGCCCAGGAGCTGCAGAAGCAATGTCATGCACAAGTCCTGAACACAGAGCAGGTGAGCCCTAGGCCTGCAGGAGAGGATTTGTTGAAGAAAGGTAGCATTGTGTGAGCAGCAGGCACCCGGGAATAGGAGCTCAGGGCACTGCTGCCTACAATAGAATTTGCTTATCAATCATTCTGGTAGGACCAGCTACGCTCATGAGAGGGCCTCTCCTCATGCCTACTCCCTCTCCACTTGTGCTCAAGAACTACCATCTAATAGAAACAAAACAGACAAGAATAATGAATTCAGATCAATTTGAGAGGCCCAGGTTTTCCATGAGAGCATAGTCTAACAATGTATTTGCAAAACAGAAGTGGAGAAAAGGCAAGAGAGGCAGTATGGGAGAGGGAGGAAGGGGAACTGAAAGAATTTAATAGGCAAGAGCTAAACATATAAAATATAGACTTAAAAAGCAAGCAGCTGTGTGAGAACAAAAGAATATTCTGCTGTTCCTTACTCTGCTTGCTGCTCAGACTCTCTAATTGCAGCTCCTACTAAATAATAGTGTGGGCTCTCTCTTTGCTCCCACCTCAAAGAGAATGATAAAGCAGGAAAACACTCAAGGTTATAGTATAGCCATAGATAAAAGTTGATGGCCTGGAATTCCAGCCACCAACCCAACATACACACTTTGGCAACCCCTCTGGGAGAAACACATTTTTAGGGAATATAATAAAGAAGGAAAAGACTGTTGAGACAAGATAGGGAAGGGAGACTTTCTTTGGTTTCCTAATGAGGTGTTTTGATGATTGCTAATGTCTGTAGTGCTCCATCTGCAGCAGAATGTTGGCGTGGAAGGAGACGCTAGTTACTCTGGTGTCTCATTTAACAGTGGAGCACAGCTATTTTAGATATGGAAGCCAGACATCCTAGATAATCATAGATATTAATTTCAAGGATCTTCTGCAGATTAGTCACAGTTGAACTTTGAATTCTACCCATTTTCAATAAAACCTAAAATTACCAAATGAAATCCCAGATTTTAGAAAATAAGTAATGATGTATTGATTGTACAAGATACTGACGGGGAAACCTGATGTCAATCTGAGTCTATAAATTGATAATAATTCTGAAAAAAGTAAGCCCTAATCAGAAGGAGTCATCATGGGTTTGCTGAAAAGTCATACAATACAGACTTCATTTGCTTATTTGATTAGTTGAATGTTGGCGGTGGGGAATGTATCCTGTATGGATGATGCATGCTCTCATTCAGGCATTTAGTAAGAGTTCAAATTTGAAAACTATTATTGTAATAGAATGTGAGAGAATTGATAATCCCTTTGTAGTGTAAACTACCCCCAGTGTTTCACTTGTCTTGAACAATGCCTTTTATAAACTGGAACCCACTCAAAGTAGTGTGATCTAGAAGGTCAGGGAACTTGAGGTCATGTAAACTATGCATGAATAATTGTAGAAGGAGCTGATTTTGTGCAAGCACAGGGAAGACATAAAAGCTGCTCTCAAATGTGTGTGCTAGAGGGATTACTCCTGTTCAGTCTAGTGGCAAGATGAGAACTAAAACCGAAATGAAGGTACATGGGGCAAATATTAACTCAGTAAATGAGTAATACTGCATCAGGGCTGTCTAGTGTTGAAATGGGCTTCCGCAGTAAGAAACAACTGCTTAGTAATTTGGGGACTCCAAGCTATTTGGCTACTTAACCAGTTGGAGTGGCGAGTGTGAAGAAGGCTTATGTTATTCAAGATGCTTGTTGTGGAACGTGACTAAAACAGAATTTAAAAAGCTTAAACATAGGGTCAGTTGTATCATGTAACAGGGAAGTGACTTTGGTGCAGGCTGACTCATGGGTCAATTGATATCTTCGGGTATTGACCCGAAGATATTTTGGGGGGTCAGACGTTCCTTTATTTTGCACTCAGGCTCTCTTCATGTGATATTCTCACAACTCTAGCAGAGAGAAAGTTTTCTGGCACTTTATAAAGAATCCTGGGGTGGGGGAGGGGTAATGACAAAGAAAGAAGAAAGCACAATGTTATTTGGTGATGGAATATGGGTGAGGGGCTGATGGGTGCACTCTGGCGGTAATACCTGATGGGGTATCCCAATATTATCCCAATTTAAATAAAGGAATTAATTTAAAAAGGGGATTCCAGAAGCTTCCCATCATTGACAATACTTGGTGTTGTTGGCTGTTGGTTGTTCTCTTTAATGTTTGTTACCTGATAGGTGTGTAGTGATATCTCATTGTGATTTTAATTTGTGAACTGTTGAGTCAAGTGACTTGCCACTTGACTCCCTAGGCAACCACACAGCACGGCAACTGCCTTCCCTCATAGCAAATGATCCAAAGGAAGAGAGAGAAAACCAAGATGGAAGCCACTGTTTTTTTTTTTAAACTTTATATAAGTGATATACCATCACTTCACTTCTGTTTGTTGGAAGTGAGTCACTAAGTCCAGGCCATTTTCAAGAGGAAGGGAATTAAACTCCACCTCTTGAAGTAGAGGAGTATCGAAGAATTTGTGGGTATATTTTTAAAACTACAACAGGGAAGATTATTTTAGGTGGAGGGAATCAGACAAGCAAAGGCACAAAATCAAGGGAAAGAAATAGAAATGGACACTTGGAGTGTTTCTGTCTCTATTTAGTTCAATTGGGCTTATTAAGCACTGACTGATGTGAATGTTCTCTAAATATCAAATAACCCTCCACAGACTCCTACATTGCCTGCCCTGTCTCTGGGGAAGGTGGCAGGTCCAGGTTAGTGCTCTCACACTAGGGGATGATTAGGACCCTGGCCCTCATAGTATTTTGTTTTGGTATCTTGGAACAAAGGGACAAATATAAAATATCAGAACATTCCTTTGGCTGTAGGTGTATTCCTTTACAGTAACACAGGAAGGTAGCTTGGTGGGCTAATTGTCTGTGGTAACACCCCATTCTGCCCTTGTCTTCCATCTTCTTACTGGTTAAGTCACTGTAAGTCAGTTCTGAATAATGTCTGTTTTGAAAATTCTGGTGTGTTCCAATGCGACTGATCTATTAGGGAACAATTTGAGCATGGCATGAATTTCGTGTCTGCTTGAGCATGATTCCATCAGCAAGAAACACTAGGGGAATGTAGAAAACTGCACCCAGGTGAACCAAGCTGTGTGGTAATACACAAAAAACATACCTCAAACGTCTACCTGACACACCCCTTCGCATTTAGTGTTACCAATTCCCATCTGATTTCAGGTAACACTCCCCCTACCACTTCACAGTAGCACCTCATGCCCGCATGCTGCAATTCCCACACCCACAAGTGAACTTCAGGGGTTTTCAATGTAAAGTGCCACATTTATTGTAGTATTTATGTTATTTCTTAACCATTCAGATGTGTAAAACCATGCTGCTGCTTTTCTTATCTGGTTTTTAGCATGCCGTTGATGGTTTCGCTGTTTTTCTCCTTCTCTCACTCCATTTTCCCCATAATCCCTGTGCTTTTTATTGTGCAGTTTTTTATAGCGCAGTTCTTTTTAAGGAATTTGTCTGTCGTGTTATAGTAGAACTGGTGTGTGTGTGTGTGTGTGTGTGTGTGTGTGTGTGTGTGTTACTTAACTAGGACAGTGGTTTTGGGTGGACTTGGCAAGCAATCAAAATCAAGTCAGTGAAGATTCTGTGTTATGAAAGAAACAAGTAAGAGACACATTCAAATACAGTGGAGATACTTATCTCTGGTGGAGGATCATTCCCAGCCTCTATCCAAAGACTCCTTTGGTGGATTTTCTCCAGTTGTTTGTTATTCTGGTTTCTGGGCCTGCTGTTCTTCTACCTTGAGCCTCCTCTTCCATAGCAAGCAGTTCTGATTCTTGGGAGTACAGGGCAGTAAATGGGTAGAGATATCATCAAAGAATTTGGACTTTCTCCTTTTGCTTCTCTGATCTTAAGATCAAGGCTAGGAGTTTCGGCTGATTTCACATATCCTCTGAGAACACACCAGCTTGACATCGAATCAGTGGGACCTGGAGCTGAAGCGGCCACAATCAAGTTCCAAAGTGGTTTAGGACATTTACAATATGGAACCTCCTTCTCTTGCTTTTTGGAACATGTTTGAGTCTATAGGAGGAGGCAGGGGTAAGCTTGATTATTTTTTTTTTTTCGTCGTTTCCTCGTCATTTTTTCCTCTCCATCCTCATTAAAGCAGTGCCACTGAGTGCCTGAGGCTTTAGGGTGTGGGTACATTACTTAGTGATTGTGTGATCTCAGGCCACTTACTTAACCTCTCTGTACCTCATCTTTAAAATGGAAATTATAACAGCACCTGCCTCATGTGTTTGGCTTGATGAATGAATGAGATAATCCATGAAAAGCACATAGCACTGGGCTAGTTGCTTTGTACACATGGTCTAATCAGCACCCAGAGTCTGAGGCTCCTATATCCATTTAGGATCAGGTGGAGATAAAAATCAAGTGATTCTGAGCTTTTAAATTCCATAAGTGGGGAAATGTGGTTGCCTTTTGCTACAAGTTTTTAGGTCTCACCTATTGCATAAAATGGTACAATTGCGATTACAGTTTCTATTTATGAAAGTTATAAACACTGACCCATTTCTGTCATTAGCTACTGTTCTTATCCTTAGGGTCAAAGCTTTCAAGGTAGATGCTTCTATGTAACTTTGCGTGAAGTTTGAATATTTAGGTTATACAAACCTAAGAACAGAAATATATTTTAGGCTGACCCACAGTATATTAAATGAAATGTTAAATGAGGCTGTAATCCCACCAAGGGCAGAGAACTTGCCTTTTTCTCTTCTATCTGTTCAACAGCTAATAAAGTGCTTCTCAACCATGGTTAATTTTGTCTCCCCGGGGGACATTTGGCAATGTCTGGACAGGAAATGGTTTAGAGTAGAGAGTGGCTGTGGATGAATCACATTTTATGGTAGGGTAAAGAATGGAGTTCACTGTTGTGGTGAAAGAAGGAAAATCAGAGCAATCCATTTCATAGTTCCTCACTCTTAGTCAAAGCATTGGCTCCTGATACAGGGAATGAGTAGGGTTAAAGTGAAAAGGAGAATAAAATGAGTAGAAGTGTTTACATGATAAAAAGCTGTCATTGTGTATAGTAGGACATTGTATTAGTTCATCCAGGTTGCTATAACAAACTAGACTGGGTGGCTTATAAACTACAAAAAATTTATTTCTTGCAGTATCGAGTCTGGGTAGTTGAAGATCAGGACACCAGAAGATTTAGTGTCTACTGAGGACACAATTCCTGGTTCACAGATGGCTATTTCTTGGTTGTGTCCTTACACAAAGGGTGTTCTCTTTATCAGGACAACAATCCCGTTCATGAGCTAATCACCTCCCAAAGTTTCTACCTCCTAACAACATCACTTTGGGGGTTAGGATTTCAACAACAGAACTTTGGAAGCATACCAACCTTTGTGTCTTTCAGAAATTGCAAGAGTATTTCAAGGGAAGAGAACATGAAAACCCTCTCCACAGTAATTAAACAGTGGTGCAGTCCTATTATGGAATACTATGTAACAACTAAAAAGGGTAAGACAGCCCTGCATTTACTAATGTGGAAAATCTCCAAGGCATATTGTTAAGGTGAAAATGAAGGTGAAAATTACCACAGATAATTTGATCCTGTTTCTGTGAAGGAATAATCACACAGAACAACTTTCCTAAATTCATATATAGACATACACTAGAGGTAGGATGAAAAAGCCTTGAGGAATATAGAGCAAATTGATCATAGTGGTTCTCTCTCTCCCCTCTGTGGAGAGGGGAATAGAATAGTGAGGCAGTGGTCCAGGGGGCATTTTACTTCATGTGTACCAATTACATTTTTACAAGAGCATGTCTGTGTAGTACTTGTATAATTACAAAATACACTCAGTGGGAAAAGAGAAAATCCATAGATACAGTGCAGATGTGCAGAAGAACTATGGGGTCATTTTTGCTTCAAAGAAAGATTTATTACCAGATTATTGTAAAACAAGTCTGTTTGTTCTTTGCCTTAGTGTAGGGGGTGGGGCCTAGCTGGGTGCTAGGCCCAATGCTCAACAAGGAGAGAGAAGCAAGTAGGGCATAGGACTCTGAGGGTGTACCCTGAAACCTAGGGTCTTTAGGAGGTGTTCTTGCTTTGCCTTATCACTATGCTCTTTGAGCACTAAGGTAAAGGAGTTTCCAATTGTGAGGGCTGTGCTTTTCCCAGGGCGGGGGCGGGGGTGGTGGTGGTGGTGCTCACTGGGGCCTGGGCTAGCAGATCCTTGGGTGACTTTTGGACTGGCTCAGTAATCTGAGTTCTTGCTCACCTTATAGAAAACAAGTCTTGAAATGCGGGAGTTAGTTTAGTAATGAACTAAAGATATGTGGCTATCTCCCCTGCAGTATGCCTTAATAAAGAACTGTGTGTTCTCCATTTCTCAATAATCCAATCACATGCTTTAAAATAATCTCCTAAACAGTTATTTCAACAGAGACCTACTGGGTCATGTCATATATGTTGGGTTAGTAAAATAGTCATTTTCTCTCCATGTAGGGTGGAAACTCTTTAAAGTTTGAATGTATGGATATAATTAATTTTCTGTGCATGGGCCTTGACCAGAGGATGGTACTGCCTGATTTGGCAGATGGGTGCAGCTTGAGACTGAGAGACATCAAGTTAAGTCCCTGAGATCTCAGGACTCTTTAATAAGCTATTCAAGTTGTGGAAACCTGACACACTCATATAAGAACAAGGTCATCTACTTCCCTCTCCCTGTTTTCTCTTGTCATTGACTATCCCCAATTCCTTCTAGTTAAATTTCACTTTTCTTTGATTGGCCTAGGGAAAGAGGACTCAGGAGACAAAGGTGAGAGGGGAAAGGAGAGATTTATTTATAAAGGATGTAGATTTTCATATGTTTTTTTCCATCAATGTATTTTAAGGACCGAATTTCCTGTTATGCAGTAGGTGCTCAGTAAATATTTGCTGAATGCACAAATGAAAGTACCAATTCTCTCCCTCTCTCAATGTATATTATAATATCTGATGTGTTCTAGGAACAGCAAGGAGGTCAATGTGAATAGAATGAGTTGAGCAAGGAGCAGAATGATAGAAAGTAAAATCGGGAAGGTATTTGAGGTCCAGTTCACATAGGGTCTTTTAGTTCATAGCACGGACTTTGGATTTTATTCTAAGCATGATGGTCATCCTTTGGAGGATTTTGAGTAGGTATGTGAGGTTAACAATAGCTAATATTTGTGGTTCCAGACACTCTTCTAGGTGCTTTAATTATATCAACTCATATAATCTTTGAGCATATATGTAATATAACTAATAATATTATCTTCATTGTAAAGATGAGGAAAAGTTACACAAATAGACTAAGTTCTTGGTCAAGGTCACACAGTTATGAAGTGGTGGACCTGGAATTTGAACTGTGGCAGTTCAGCTCCAGAGTTGTAATTCTAGCCATTACTTTATATCATCTTTTCGTACCTCATGGAAATGTGTTTTATATTTTATGTGGCTCCTTCTGGTTGTTTTGTATTGAGAAGACCACAGGAATGCAGGAAGACTAATTAATTAATAGACTGGAGAGGCGGGGAGACAGATTCGGGATATATTTTGAAGGGAGAGTGCAAGGGTTTCCTGATGAACTGGAAGTGGGATATGATAGAAAAGAGAAAGGTCAAGAATGATACTAAGGGGCCTCCCTGGTGGTGCAAGGGGTTGAGACACAATCTATGAAGCAATCTGCAGCAACTGCACACGGAGTTCGATTCCTGGCCAGGGAGCAACCCACATGGCACGGCAGAGCTCTCCTCTCTTGCCCGCTGCTCCCCTCAGCAGTGTATTTCAGTCAATCTGCCTGTTCTGTTCCCCACTCTGTCTCTGGTGAATCCTCTCACCATCCACACCTCTGGCTTGTACCTCAATTCTTGTATGCATAAATAAATCTTTAAAAGAAAAGAATGACACTAAGACTTGAATAAAATATATAAATAGCTTTAAAAATGTTTAGTGGTGACAAGAGCTACCGAATCCTTGATGGCAATGGAATCTTCCCCCACCCCTGGTGTCTCAGCTTAGTATGATGCATCAGTCCCAGTTATCAGCATGTGTGTTGGCTGGCTTTGGCATGGCAGTTCCCCCTCTTTCCCAACATATTTCACCAATGTTTGGTGATACATTTAACAAATAATCAGTAGTCTCTTGTCACTGTTTTACCTCACCTGGTTTAGAATTTTGGGGCAAGGTTGGGTAAGCTTTGCCAGCAGCACAATGTTGGAAGTGTTGTGTCCCAGTGTTCTGTGATGGCTCAGGACTACTGTGCCTATCACCCCTACTTTGTTACATTTCACCGTTGGTGCATTCTAACCCTTCTGCATTATCTGTGTTCACTAGTTTCTTTTGTTTTCCAGTGTCTGGGTCTTTTTAATCCAGCCTCTGATGTTGGAATCTGGGTTTAGCTGTATCCAACTGAATCTACTTTGCTGCTCAATTTTCAACTTTCTTCTCCCCTTGGCTTCAACCTTGGTCTCAGAAACTTGTCAATCAATGTGTACTTGTAGCAAACTAGTTGTGATAACACAGCTCAACAATTTTGACACCAGTGGATGAGGCTAGATATCAGCCAGCCCCCAAAGCTCTAGGCCTTTCTCATTCTGTGCCTCATGTCCTGAGCTCTCTCTGAGGGTGGATTTGGTCCTTGAATCTGTGTTGAGATCCCACTGCTTTTTTGTGTCTGTTGCATACCAGGCAGGGTTTACACTGAGAAAATAAAATATGCATAAATTTTTGACCCTGAAGGGCATTTGGTACCATCTGATGGAAGGTGACTTGCCTTGAACATTGCAAAAAGATTTGATTTTTTCTTATAAATGACAAAACCATAAGGTCTCATAGAACTTTGATTTCTAAATTTTTATTATTTTTTTTTGAATTGTTCTTTTTTTTTTAAAGATTTATTTATTTATACAAGCACTGGGTACAGTCAGAGGCGCAGGAGGGTGAGAGAATTCATCAGAGCCAGAGCAGAGAGTAGAACAGGCAGAGTGACGAAGTACACCGCTGAGGGGAGCAGTGGGCGGCAGGAGAGGTCTGCGCGCCATGTGGGACCCTCGCCCAGCGGCCGGGATCAAACCGGCGCTGCAGAGGCTGCGGGCAGCTTCGCAAACCAGCGCTCAACCGCTGAGCCACCGGGGAGGCCCTGATTTCTAAATTTTTAATCGTGATAAAACTTAACCATTTGAACCATTTTTTTTTTTTAATAGAGGCATGTTTTTATTTATTTATTTTTTTGTTTGTTTTTTGTTTATACATGCACTGGGTACAGTCAGAAGCGCGGGAGGGTGAGAGAATTCACCAGAGCCAGAGCGGGGAGCAGAACAGGCAGAAGGACCGAAGGACACTGCTGAGGGGAGCAGCGGGCGGCAGGAGAGGTCTGCGCGCCATGTGGGACCCTCCTCCGGTGGCCGGGGAGCAGCCGGGGATCGAACCGGCGCCGCAGAGGCCGCGGGCAGCTTCACAAGCCAGCGCTCAACCGCTGCGCCACCGGGGAGGCCCCATTTGAACCATTTTTAACTATACAATTCTGTGACGTGAAGTACATTTGCACTGTTGTGCAGTCGTCACCGTCATCCGTTTCTAGAATTATTTCATTTTCTCCAACTGAAACTCTGTACACATTAAACAATATTTCTCCATTCTTTCTCTCCCTCAGTCCCTGGCAACCACAGTTTTGCTTTCTGTCTTTATGAATTTGACTACTGTAGGTACGCCATATATGTGAAATCATGCAGTATTTGTCCTTTTGTTACTAAGTTACTTAACATGTCTTCAGGGTTTGTCCATGTTTTCAGAATTTCCTTCTTTTTAAAAGCTAAATAGCCCTTCATTGTATGTCTTTGTTGCATTTTGTTTATCCATTTATCATAGGCTATTGTGAATAATATTGCTGTCACATGGGTGTATAAGTATCTTTTTGAGACCCTGCTTTCAATAATTTTACATATCCAGAATTCAATTATTATAAATATCCAGAAGTGGAATTGCTGGAGCGCATAGTGATTCTATGTTTATTTATTTATTTTTTTAGGAAAAACCATACCATTTTCATAGCAGTTGCAACATTTTATATTCCCTCCAGCAATGCACAAGGGTTCCAATCTCTCCATATCCTTCCTAACACTTGTTATTTTCTATTGCTTTAAATAACAGCTATCTTAAAGTGTATGAAATGATATCTGATTGTGAGTTTGAGTTCCTGTTCCCTAATTATCAATGATGGTTAACATCTTTTCCTGTGCTTATTGGCTATCTGTGTATCTTCTCTGAAAAAGTATCTATTCAAGTTCTGTCCCCCATTTTTTTTATCAGGTTGTTTGTAATTTCGCTATTGGATTTTTAAGTTTTTAAATTGTGGGATCCTGTGTTCAAACGAAGTCTTTCAAGAAATTTCAATTCATAAAATAGATCAAAACAGATGTTCCAGGTACAGTTGTGGAGGAGATGGAGCCCACCTCTTCCCTGATCACTTCTGTGGCAACCCTTGAGAGAGTTACTTGACCCCAGTGGGCTCATAGACACCCCGATACTGTTAATTAGTTCTTTTGAAAACTGACTACCTCTTGGCATATTGCTTCACAATATCCGAGGAGACATAGATGTACACAAAGACTCACTTCTGTGTTTTAACAGCGTCAAATATCGACCATGACAAGGGAAATGTGGTGCTTTCTACAGGGGCATATTAGTGTTATTTTGTCACTTCGTTCCTGAAGGCACACATAGCTATAGATCCTTTCACATATCAAGGGAACTCATAAATTATTGGGGAAATGTCAACAGAAATGAAGAAAAGGACAGAAACTCTTCCAGATCCACAGAAAGCCATTATTTGCAAATTCATGTCCCCCAGTATAAAGAAAATTCCCAGAGGCAGAAGGAATTTTTGAGAACAAATAAGTCACTGATCATATTGCTATTTATCACAGATACTCAATTCTGCTTCAGCCTTCAGACCTTGTTGAATCAGGAGAATTTTTAAAGTGACCATTTGAGGGACTTTAAGTGATTGTTGAGGTAAAGTACCTATATTGTGAGAAAACAAACAAGAATGTAAAATAGTGGTACATCATTATTAACACACCACACCACACCACACCACACCACACCACACCACACCACACCACACCACACCACACCACATAACATATTCAACAATCCTATTATTCTGGAAGCTAACATGTGGCCCCTCGCCAAATAGTTAAAATGTTGCTACCTTTTGCAGGTCCTACTCCCTGCTGTGGGTGAAAACCTTCCAAAATTTTCATGTTGTCTGTGCAGGGTTTCCCCACACCCTTTCCACGCTTGAATTCTCTATCATCTGTCCTCTTGAGAAGCAAATTGCCTTTCATATCCAGACCACTTCTCTTGGTAAGTGGGAGGCCAATCAATAGCATAGTTCTTCTACTTGTCTTGCTTGTTCTGAACAACTGAGAAATTGAAAGGAATCTGAAAATAGTTTAAATATCACCTTTAATGTAGATAAAGGCCCTAAGGTAGAGAACAAAGCTTACATCTGTGAGCAAGAGGGCTTTCTGGCACTATACCCCTGTGTTGGAGAGACTACCCCCTCCGTCATAGTCAGTACAACACCATCACTGCAGGACCTTCTAAGGGGGTCATGGCCCTCTTGCTATTTGGCAGAAATCTGAAAAGAACCCAACTCTTCTGTCATCAGCCACATCCCAAGAAGTGGTTACAACAGAGCTATGCATGTGCTTTCTTGTCCCAAGCTCATCAACCAGGTAAGTCATCCATCCCTCAACCCCCTTCCTCTCCATCGAAAACACAGACACAGCTGAAGTATTCCCAGATCTCCCAATTTATTTTTCTCTCAACTCACTGAATGTAACCATTGAGCCATACCTATGGATGAAGGGTCATCAATGGTTTATGAGGACAGTCCTGCAGAGATCACTGGGACTGCTAGCAGGCAATAGAGATGGTTGTGCATTGAGAATGCTCTGAAATGCGTCCAAAGACTATATTAACTAAATACCAAAATCATGCCATACCCAAGGACAAAAATTCATTCATTCCCTGTTTTATTCCCCTTTTCATATGTCTAGCTGCATTGTCTTAAGTCGCCAATCAGAAGATATACAATGACATTAAAGGATAACATTAAGGTAACACAACAATAATGCACAATGATAAGATGCCATTTGAGTATTATCTTCCCTTATCACATTTCCAGAGGGACATTAAAAGAAAATCTACATTTTTTAAATCCAAAGAACCTAAATTTCAAAATAGTTCTCTTGTGCTTGTGAGTGAAAGTTCAAAGAAATGAACAACCAAAATATATTCTCTTAGCTTTTTGTTCTGCTCAACCTTATCTAGAAAAGTTCCCAAGTTCCATGCAGAGTTGGGTTCTTCACCAACTTTAGCCTGTGCAGTCTCTAATTGGAATGGGTGTGATATTTTCAGGGTCCCAGAGTTAAGTTGAATGCTTAGTATCTGAAGTTTCACAAAGAGTCAATAGGACCTATGAGATAATCTATGGTTATACCACCCTGAATGTGCCTGATCTAATCTGATCTGGGAAGCTAAGCAGGGTTGGTCCTGGTCAGTAGTTGGATGGGAAACCCAATGGGACAATAATATCACAGGTCTTATATTGCTATATTCCCAATTAACAAACGAGTCATTTCTTGACTCACCATGATCCCCCGCTTCCTAGAATTCATCCCTACTGTAATCCTATTCCCTTGTGTGTGGGATATTCTAGTATCTTGCTTCTAACAAATAGAACATGTCAGAGTGATGGAGTTTCACGTCAATAATTAGGTTATGAAGGACTGACTTCCATCTTTGTAGCTCTATTTCCATCTCGCTCTTTTCACTTGTTTGAGATGGTATAGCCAAATGCCATGTTGTGAGCTGCCCTAGAAAGAAGCCCGTGTGCCCAGGAACTTGCTAGTAAGGGATGAGGCATTCAGTCCAGCAGTCTTTGAGGGACTAAATTCTGCCACCAACCTTGCATGTGGAAGAGACATGTAGAGACACTTGGAAGACATATTTAGAAGGGACATGTGGGTAAGACACCCATGGGGTGGCTCTTCTAGTGCTTGGCAGAGACGATGTTAGTCATTATCTTGATTCCACAGTGGATTATTATTTTTTTTAAAGAGCTGGTGGGTGAGAGGATTCACCAGAGAGAGTGGGGAACAGAACAGGCAGACTGACTGAAATACACTGCTGAGGGGAGCAGCTGGCGACACGGGAGAGGTCTGCTGTGCCATGCGGGTTGCTCCCTGGCCGGCCGGGGATCAAACTTGTGCTGCAGAGGCTGTGGATTGCTTCATAGTGCGGAGCTTAATCCCTTGTGCCAACAGGGAGGCCTCCACAGTGGATTATTTGGTACATTTTGAATTCTGAATCTCTCCTAAATCTAACCCTTTTCTTTTGGTTCCCCACCAGAAGGTGCCTTAGACTTCTGGCAACTTTTCAAGGCCTCAGCAGCCCTGCTTTGGGCCAACCCTATTCAGCTGGGCATTTGCCCATGAGGTTGGCCATTTGTCCATGTAATTTTTCCACAATTATACTGGGTAATTTGGGGGGGATTATTTGGAAACTATTAGGAATATCCTTATTTCTCTTGTTTTTATGCATACTAATTATATTAAAAATATTTCACACTAAGTGTCTGCTTCCTTTGCCTTTGTGTGTGTTGATGGCCAGACCCCTTTTGGAGCATATACCCCTTAATAGTTTGGGGTCCCTGGATGCCCCTCAGTTGCACACTAAAAGGACCACTATAATTTGGGATCATTTTTTATGCAGTGACATATAACTAATACGCAGGCCAATCCATGGTCTCTAAGGAATTTATTCCCCCCCAAAAAAATATTGTACATATCCAGTGTTCAGAATTGCTAAAGATTGGAGAAACTCAGTATGATCTAAAGAAGAAATGACAGATGGAAGAAATCTTGGTTTTAGCCTTTCCAGGAATAACAGTCCACCCAAATATCTGGATTTCACCATCTGTAATCTTCCGTTTGGAGAAATTTCTCACTAAAAGCTTAATTTTGACCTTGTATATTTAAAATTCAATTGTATAATTATAAAAACTAGACTCTTAGCCCAGTGTAATCCTCTATAAACTGCCAAGTTAAAATATCTTATCTACATACTGAAGTCCAAGGCCTAGAGCACTGTGACCTGGCGCCACTGGGAAATCACCTCTCGTGTTGTTATAGTTGCTAACGCTAGTTCTTATCTATTTCTGCAGGTTCTTGGTTTGATGCCAGGTGTTTCAGTAGGAGGAATTTTAATGTATAGCACCTTGATTTCTGAACTGACAGATATTTAAGAAAAAACAGTAAGGCAGATAGGAAATGGAAATAGCCCCTTCATTTTCAAGTTCAGCTGACAGTGGAGAATGCGGCCAAGTGAGCTTCTTAATACTGTCTCCCAGACTTATGCGCCCAGAGTCAGTACCAGATCATCCTCTTGCCCTTCCCTTCCCCATGGATGTTAGTGAAACTTTCTGCATGGAGGAGCAGAGCAAGACACACACTCCTCTCCCAAGAGCAAGAGTAGGTAAAGAGACAGGAACAAAAGGAAAGGCTTTTTCGGACCCCTGGGGTAAGTCCCATCTTCCTGGGAAGAAGGTAGGAGGTAGAAGTCCTACAACAGAAGTGAACAAGTAGGTTCTCTCCTACCCCACATCGTTCTTAAATTCCCATCTCTTCCTGCTGTATCTCTAGCTTCCTTTGCTTTTCATGGCTATCAGATAAGCCTGGTTAAACCCTACCACTGTGATAAATGTATGGTTATTACTCAGGGTCCTTCAGGAGCTAGTGTAAAGTAAGAAAGAATTATGTGGAGCTTAAAGATGGGGAAAGCCCAGAGGGGTAGCTCTTGGCAAAATGGTCTAGTTGGTAATGTGATCATACGTTCTACTGTAAGCCTTTTCAGTACCTGCCTCACCAGCAAAGTCCAGAAGTTAAGGCCTCCTTCACACCTATATCATACTGGTAGCACCCAAATGCTCTGGCTCTATCAAAGCTTTATCTAGCCCCCTTCTTGATAATCCAGTATGTACATAATTCCCTTTGGGGGACACTACTTTTAAACCAAGAATTTCTGTGTTCTAAAGGAATGAATTTTAAATCAAATTGGCAAAATGATGAGGAGTTATAAGCAGACAGAACCTCCTGGTGAGGCTGGCCCTGGTTTGTACTTAAACATTTCTCTGTTAATTGTCTTGTTGCCTAATGTAGTACCTTTAACTTCTAAAGCAGAATTTAGCCAGAAAATTCTTGTTTGGAAGACTTGCACTGTCCCACAGACAAGAAGATTCAGATTTGGATTCTGTGGTAAACACTCCTGAAAAATTTTAAGTTGAGAAATAGGGTGGCATTCTGCATTGTCAATTTGCCTTGGATGAACATATGACAAAGCCCTTTTGTCCTAGACAAAAAAAGCTTTAGCATTATCTGGTTGAAAATCCACAGCAGCAGGATACCCTAGCCAGGATCTTCTGCTCCTCTGGAAAAGATCAACCTACATGTATAAGATCTTATCATTCCTTATGGGCCATCAGGGTATTCACAAATAACCATGGCAAATCAAATATTCTCTGGGAGAAAAGGTTCTGACTGATTTTGTTTTGTGTTCAGCCTTTTATGTTTATCAATTCTGAGAAGTACAGAGATATTTCTGTATATTTCTGACAACACCCATGCAACCCTACTCATGCATTATTTCTTATCAAATGTATTTGACTAGAGCACATTGTAACATTTACCCTGGGTCCCACTGTGACAAAGCATTATGATCTTTTACACAGCTTACCTGGCATCTTGAGATACTTGCTTTCTGTGTCTGTTTGTTTTGGGAAGTAGAGGGCTAGGATACTAGGGAGGTAGGAAAGACTAAAGTTTGGTTTTTGTTCTTTTTCAAAATAACATAGAATCTATTTGAAGATTTATTTGAAAGTCAATTTGTGGACCTGGAAAAACTAATTCTGCCCTATTACTTTTTTACATTTGGATCAAACAACCAGGCAGGCCTGGATCTACATGATATAAAATAAGGGTCTGCTTATAGAATATGGGCGTAGTCAAAATAAAATCAGTGTCCAAATCTTTCTTTGGGATATAGCAAAGAACTTATTTCTTTTTTTTTTTTTCAAAGATTTATTTATACAAGCACTGGGTACAGCCAGAAGTGCAGGAGGGTGAGAGAATTCATCAGAGCCAGAGGAGGGAGCAGAACAGGCAGAAGGACAGAAGTACATTGCTGAGGGGAGCAGAGGGTGGCAGGAGAGGTCTGCGCGCCATGTGGGACCCTCGCAGGCAGCTGGGGATCAAACCGGTGCTGCAGAGGCTGCGGGAAACTTCACAGCCCAGTGCTCAACCGCTGCACCACCAGGGGAGGCCCTGTTTTTTTTTATTATTATTAATTGGGAAAAGTATCTCAAGTATCTTGCTAAAATGTGTATATATTATCTGGTGGAGGTAATGCATTAAATTATCTTCAGTAGGATTGGAGGTGATTTAACAGATTATGCAAGCAGATAGGAGAGCCTTAAGGAGAAATGCAGTAAATGTTTTGATGGGAAGTGGCAAGAGAATTTTCTGGAAATTGTAATTGTAATTAGTCCTATTACTCCAATCATTACTGCCTTCACCAAACCATCATTATTTATCTGATGACTAATATGTGCCAATATGTGCCTGGTGTTTCTAGATATTGTTTCATTTCCCACAACAGCCTTGTGAGTGGCAACCACTATTATCTCAATTTCATAGTTGAGGAAACTGAGGTTCAGAAAAAGGGAAAGTAATTTAACAGTGTTTCTCAGAAGATGTAAGCTCAGGACTCTAACTCTGGTCATGGGAGTTCAGTAGGTGCAGAACAAACATTTCCTTCTGGAATGTGTTACTCAAGCACAGCTCAGGTTTTGGTTGTAGGTGTGAAAAACATGAACAAGTTGAATTCAAATGCTACAAGTCTCATGAATGTGGTGAGGTAGGCTTCTAATTCACAGATCACAGTTTGGTTGGCCATATACACCAGCAAACTTTGAATATTGTTGGAAAACACAAGTATGATGGTACAAGTTCAGAATTTCACTGGAAATAAATTCAAGCTATAGAAGGTCCTTCCTTTGTAATAAATTGATTGCTTACTAGATGCTTGGTCAGGGGCTAGCCACTTTGTGCCTTCATTCAGTCATTTCATCTATAAAATGGAGTTAGTAATACCTCATAGAATTGTTGAAAGCATCAATGTGTGTGAAAGAGCTTTGCAAATTGTTTAGGATGGGACATAGCTATGCAGCTTGCAGCAGATGGGTTGTAAAAGGCACCTTGTTTCCCGATCAGAGATACTTTGGGGCTTGAATTCAGTGACTTTGAAGATGTAGGAGGAAGGGAGACTAGTGGCTTTCACAGCTCTCCCTGCTCTCTTTGGCTTGCACAAATCTCCTGATCCTGTCAAGCCAGGTGCTTGCTCATGTGGGCTGGCTTGAGTTTGGTTTTTGATGGATGCTTTGTTCCTCTGGAACATGCAGACATTATGAGTGGTTAATGAAACTGCAGCAACATTATGGTTTGAATGAAGATCATTTATATTCCTCTCTGACACTAGTAGATGGAGGATGTCAGGGTCCTCCTGTACACTAGAGATAGGAAGAAGAAACTATGGCTGATACTTATAAGCCAAGGGTCTGCTTGAAATATTTTGAACAGTCCAACAACTCTATAAAATATATTCATTTAGTTTCTGTGTTGTGGTGAGAAAGCACATGCTTCTCAGTGCTGTCTCTGGGGGGGTCATTAAATTTGTCTTTGACAGCTCTAGTCTTTTAAGAATAATAAATGTTTATTATTGAGCACTTACTGTGTGCCAGGAATTGTGTTACGTGCTTTACAAAAGCTTATACAATCACATAAAATCCTTGTCATGAGTCTTGGGCTGATTTTACAGAGCGCTTTCTATGTGTTCTGCACTCTGCTTTGTACCTTCTGTACCTTATCTTATTTGCTTCACAGTTAAATTATGAGGTTAATGCTATTATTATTTCCATTTGATAGAAGAAGCAACTAAAACCAACTGGAATTAAGTGATTTGCTTAAGATCACACATATAGAAGGTAATAGAATTGAAATTTCAAATCTGGCTTTCAGGGAAGGAATTGGGTCTGAATATGCTAAAACGTGTTAGGTTTAGGTAGACGGGGAGAAGAGAGACATATCTGGCTGATGTGGAATATTTTTTTAAACAATCTTTCAACTCTTTTCTTCAAGTCATTAGGGTCAAAATTCTTGGAGTCATCCTTGACTCTTTCACATCCACATCCTGTCCATCAGCAAGTCCTTTGAAGGACAGTATATCCTCAAGTCAACAACAAGCCACTCTTCTTCACTTCCATGCCACACTCCAGGTCACTGTCATCTTTCATTTGGATGACTACCACATCTCCCTTCCTTTACCCTTGCCTTTTATGGAAGATATTACTAAATGTCCATCAAAACCCATTTGACTTTTCTTATAGAGCCATAGAAACACAAATGGACACATAGCTGTCCTACTTATTCTATTCTTGATTGCAGTTACATGTGATCATGTGACTACATTATCATCAATAGAATGTGAGTAGAAGTGACATGTGCCATTTATAAGTCAGGGTTCCGTGACACTTGAACTTAACTTGCTCTCGACCCTCCTCTTTTTCTGACTGCTACAAATTGGATATCTTAACGATCTGGCTTTGAACTTATAGAACATGACAAGACCTTTGCTGATGGCAGAACAGCAACTTGGAAAGAATCTGGGCCCATGAATGACCATGATTAATTAGCTTGCTGTAGGACCTGAACTGTTCCCACAAGAGCTGTTGTATAGGAGAGAAACAAAGTCCTTTATTCATTAATCTACCTTAATGTTGCATCTCTTTGTTATAGCAGCCTACCTTTTCCGTCATTAATACACCCTTTACAATCTACTCTCTACACGACAACCAGAATAAACCATTTAAAAACACGAATCAGGGACCTCCCAGTGGTGCAGTGGGTTGAGCACAGCACTGTGAATTTGTCCTCAGCCTCTGCAGCACGGGTTCGATTCCTGGCTGCCAGGGAGATTCCCACATGGTGGGGCAGACCTCTCCTGTCTTGCCCGCTGCTCCCCTCAGCAGTGCTTTTGGTCCGACTAACTGTTCTGCTCCCTGCTCTCTCTGGCGAATCCTCTCACCCTCCTGTGCCTCTGCCCTGTACCCCAGCTCTTGTATAAATAAATAAATCTTAAAAAACCCATAAATCATATAATTTCGATTCTCTTTTTAAAACTCCCCAAAGGTTCCCTGTGTCTCTGTTGCCTTTTATGGAGGATATTACTAACTGTCCATCAAAACCCATTCGGCTTTTCTTACATAGTCAAAGTATGGACCTGTCCATACTCTCGCACTCTTACTGCCTCTCACTCTTCTCCAAGCACTTTTCCACTGGCCCACTCGCTGACCTGTTTTCTATTTTTGAACACATCAGGCATACTCCCAACATAGACTCTTTGCTTATATTCCTTCTGCCTATAAGGAATATATCTGCATGCTTCATTCCCTCACTTCATTAAGGTTTTGGATCCAATGTTAACTTTATAGAGAGGCCTTTCTGGACCACCTTATATGAAATAGTACCCTCATCGCTAACACCCTTTATCTACCTTTAGTTTTCTTCATAACACTTATCACTATTTGACATAATGTGTTTATTATCTACCTCCTCATTTAGAACATGCACTCCATGAGATCAGCAGCTTTGTTCACTGTTATATCCCTAGTTTGTAAAACACTGTCTAGCACAAAGTAGGGGTTCAATAACTGTTGAATGAATGACTTTACTTGTTAATCTTTCCAAATTCATTAAGTCAGTGGTTCTCAGACTTCAGAATGCATTAAGAATTACCCGAAGTGTGAGGTGTGTGTTAAAATGCTGACTCCTGGGGCCACATCCATTGAGATTCTGGTTCAGCTGACCTGAGGTGGGTCCCAGGGATTTGCTTTTGGAAAACATATACCCACTCCCTATAAACTTGATACAGGTGGGGAATTGACACTTTTTTGGGGGGGAAACATTGTGCTAGACTCTAGGGTCCATGAGGACTTTATCAAGAATATATCCACAGTGCCTTATATAGCACCTCACACATAGTGGATGCTCATGAATAATTTAAAAAATGGATCAGTGAACACAGATTATTGCAGTTTGTAGGGTTCCTGGTACTCTGCTAGATGCTGAGGCTGCCCCAAAGAAAGCACCTTAATCCTTGAGTCCATTTGCTAAACAGTACGATTTCCTTAGGCCTCGGAGTCCATTCCGTGCTGTTGCAATGTGGGCTAATGTTCAGTAAGATAACACTTTTCGAACTTGAAGGCGCATGCAAATCATCTGGGTATCTTGTTAAAGTGCAAATTCTGATTTATTTGGCTTGGTATGGGCCTGGGATTATGCATTTCTTACAAACTTCCAGGTGAGGCCTCCCTGGTGGCACAGGCAGTTGAGCTCTCCACTGTGAAGCTGTCTGCAGCCTCTGCAGCGTGGGTTTGATCCTGGCCAGCCGGTCAGCCAGCGAGAATCCCACATGGTGAAGCAGACCTCTCCTGGCTTGCCCGCTGCTCCTGTCAGCAGTGTATTTCAGTCAGTCTACCTGTTCTGTTCCCTGCTCTGTCTCTGGTGAATCCTCTCACCCTCCCACACATCTGGCCTATACCCTGGTTCTTGTATAAAAATAAAATAAAATAAAAATCTTTAAAAAAATACAAACTCCCAGGTGATGCTGGTACTTCTGGTTCATTGACCACACTTTGACTAAATAAGACTTTGAACTAAAAAAGGTAGGGGGCATAGTTAGTTTGATGATTGTGGTTTACTTAGGGCTACTTGATTCTTGACTGCACAGAAACTTCTTGCCTGAGGCCCAATAGTAGCGCTTAATTTTCAAGTTCTACCAACAACCATACATGTTTTAATTAAAAAGGACCCCAAATCAATTAAGATAGACATCTCTGCAGCTATAAAATTCATGGATGTAAATTGTGTTGTTGTTTTTCTGACGGGAATGGAATAATGTTCCTGTCTTTGTTTAATTAAAAAAAGCGAGACAAGGGAGGTTTTGGAGGTGACAGACAGATGCCTGAAAGTGCTACAAAGAACTTGGATGAAAGAATTTTTGTTTGCTGAATTTATTAGTTTTCTAGTGTACCATAGATTGGATGGTCTAACAACAACCAGTTATTTCTCACAGCTTAGTACCTGGGAAATTCAAGATCAAGGAGATAGTAAGGTAGTTTTCATTTTGAAGCTTCTCTCAGCTTTTAGGTGTCAGCCTTCCTGCTGTGTGCTCAGAAGCCCTCTCTTTTGAGTGTGTTTGGGTTGGAGCTGGGGGCGGGGGGATGAAAGAGGATCCAAAAGCTGCAGTGTCCCTTCTAAGTATTCTGATCCTATCTTAACAAGCCCCTACCTTAAGACCTCCTTCAATCTTAATTACTTTCTTTAAGGCCCCATCTCCAAATGTAGCCACACTGGAGGTTAGGGCTTATGAATATGGGGAGGTGGGCACATAAGCATTCAATTTTTAACCATCCTTGTGGGGTAATTTGATGATGAGAATAATGTCTTCCTCACTTGTCCTGGATTTTTAAGAATTCTAAAATTCCCATCATCACTGAAATCTTTTGTCTTAATGAATTTGGATTGCAGAAGCTCCCCATGGCGACTGAAATGCTCCAGAATTAGGAAAACAGTAACTACTTAATCATCATTAACATCTTAGAGAAAGGGTTTAATTAGGGCTTCTTTAGGCTTCAGGGGATTTCTGAATTCCCTCAAATTTTATGAAATGTACATATACACATATTGTCTGTGCAATGCTTTTCTAGGAGAGAATCCATTTTTTTAAATAAAGATTTATTATTTATTTATTTTATTTATTTATGCAAGCACTGGGTACAGTCAGAAGCGCTGGAGGGTGAGAGAACTCACCAGAGCCAGAGCGGGGAGCAGAGCAGGCAGAAGGACCGAAGTACACTGCTGAGGGAGCAGCGGGCGGCAGGAGAGGTCTGCGCGCCATGTGGGACCCTCCTTTGGTGGCCGGGGAGCAGCCAGGGATCGAACTGGCGCTGCAGAGGCTGCGGGCAGCTTCGCAACCCAGCGCTTAACCGCTGCGCCACCGGGGAGGCCTGAATCCATGTTTTTTTTTAAAGATTTATTTATTTATACATATAAGCACTGGGGTACAGGCCAGAGGTGTGGGTGGTGAGAGGATTCACCAGAGACAGAATGGGGAGCAGAAAAGGCAGATTGACTGAAATACACTTCTGAGGGGAGCAGAGGGCGAGTCCGGAGAGGTCTGCCATGCCATGTGGGTAGCTCCCTGGCTGGGGATCAAACTCATGCTGCAGTGGCTGCAGACAGCCTCGTAGGTTGCATCTTAACCCCTTGTGCCACCAGGGAGGCCCGAGAATCCATGTTTTATATAGAATTCTCAGGCAGGGTCTGTGATTCCTCAAAGGCTAAGAATCTCAGACATGAGGATGACAGAGCTTAAGGATTTTGGATAGAGGAGATGTGTAAAGCACTGTCACAGTTCATCTTCTTTTGTTTTGCTTTATGTGTCTTTTTCCCTCATTAGATTGTGCCTTCCTTGAGGGAAAGTTGTACTCATCTGTGTATCCCTGATGCCCAGCATGGGATCTAGCACAAAAAATTATGTAATACATGGTTTTGAACTAAGAAATGAAACTGGGCTGTTAGAGTAGCTTAGAATCAGTAGGTAAGGTTGGAGCTTAAGAAGGAGGGGGCATCGAGGCCTCCCTCATGGCTCAAGGGGTTGGGCATTGCACTGTGGAGCAATTCACAGCCTCTGCAGCTCCAGCTCGATCCCCAGCTGGCCAGGGAGCAACCCACATGGCACAGCAGACCTCTCCTGTCTTGCCCGCTGCTCTTCTCTGCAGTGTATTTCAGTCAGTCTGCCTGTTCTGTTCCCCACTCTGTCTCTGGTGAATCCTCTCACTGCCCCCCACAAACCCCGCCTCTCTGGCCTGTACCCCAGCTCTTGTGTGTATGATGGATAAATCTTTTAAAAAAAAGAAAAAGGAGGGGACATCGAAGCACAGGGCTCTGGGTATCGGTATCTAGGTTCCCACGTATGTGGGCATGGACAGAGATGCCAGAAATGCAGGAGTATCCAGATGAAACATCAGTTAATTGCTGCTTTTTATAGTATTCAACTCCATATACACATATTCCTTTTTGGGGTCGTATGGAATGGGAGGTAAAATCTGAGCCGACCATCTCAGCTCTTTCCTTCTTGTTTCCTAGTTAAGACGTGTTGTTCAATCAATAAAAATGAATAATTTAAATTCAATATCCCTCTGTCACTATCAATAATACTTTTGTGAGTGATGTAGTACTATGGTAATTCAATTTGTTAGTCGCTGCCACACTTTCACATGACAGTCTGCTGAAGTTGTAAACTTAATTTACTCTCAGCACTTGACACAAGTAACATTGATGGGTTTTATCTTTTAAAGTATTGATTCCCCACCCCCCACCCCTGAAAATATCTCCTCTCTATTTGTGTTTATTGAAAACATAGGCACCTGGCTGTTAAAGGAAAACTTTTTTAAACTAGGAAAGTTTTCCACTTGGTTTTAAGCAGAACTTTGTTAAACAACTTAGACTCAGACCCTTGGGGTTGGGAGAGACTGGGGCGCGTTGTACTGTCTCTTTATCGGCTTCAGGGGACAGCTTTACCATCTAGGGCAGAGTCCACTGCTGGATAACTCTCCCAGCTATAACAGCTCTGTCCGTAGTGGAGACAAACCTCACATTCTATAACTTTAACCCTTTAGCTTTGCTGAGTGACACATTGTAAATCTATCCACCAACTGCTTGTCAGTCCTTTCATACATTTGAGAACTGTTTGCATATACATTCAAGATTATTTTTGTCTAAGTTAAACATTCCTTGCACTTTCAACTCCTTTTCATTTGAACATCTCACAACGGTGGTCATTCTCTGACTGTCCCATGGTTATTACCTCATTTGAAATGTGGCACCCAATAACAAACACAGCACTCTTGATGAGCTCTAAAATGATTGAACTGCATTTAGAAGATCATTTATGCTGCTATCAAACTGTTGTCCAACTCTCTAGAAGTAAAATTTATGAATTACATATTTTACTTGTCATTCTTTCTTGTCACCTTTTATTGAGTCAAGTTAAATATATTCAGTTACACATTTTTCCATAATGATTGTTTGCATGTAAATAAAATTGCAACTTAAACGGACCAAATGAAAAAATATGGATCCTCTAACAATCATATTATGAATAATTAAGTGCAGCACACTCTTAATATACTGCTCATTAAACTTTCTTTTTTAAATAAGAAACATTTATTATGACTATAATTAATTATATCTTTAAGTATCTGGGCATTCTGGGGTTTATAAATTAATTGGAGAGAACTGGCAATTTTAATAAGCTTTATTTTTCTTGTTCCATTAAAAAATGTCTTTCGTTATGGAAGAGTCAAACATTTACTAAAGTGGAAAGTATATTGCAATGAATATCCATCATCTCGTCACCAGGTTCAACAATTATCAGTTCATCGTCAATCTTGTTTCATCTATATTATCCTATTGCCCTATTTGGTATTATTTTGAAGTAGTCTAAGACATAATATCATTCTGTTAGGGGGAAAGGGATGTCCTAAAGCTAATTCCATACAGGCTTTGTGGACTCCACACCCCACTCCAGACCAAAGCCAAAAGACCCTGGGAACTCCAAATCCCATCACCACCAAAGGAAAGGTGGCTGGGACCTGAGGGTGGGGTTAAGCAGCCAGGTTTGGTATAAAGCCAGACACGTGGGCTTTGGTGGGGTTCCCCCATTTTGGCTCCCCACCAGCTCGCAGCATCCGGCCAGCTCTGAGAGTGCCTTTGGGTTTCCAGGTCGGTGGATCGGGTAGGACGCATTAAAGACTTTATTTCCCTATTTTCTCCCTGAGTTGTACATTTTCCTTATTTCCTTTTCCCTTGTAAATAAACCTTTTATTAACCTTTTGTGTATGCCTGTAGTGGAGTATTCATAAGTCCCTTGTAAGCGCGCGGGTGAGGACCCATAGCCAGGCAACCCGTTCAATATCGGGGCTGTCCTATAACAGTTCTATCTTAAATATTTCAGTATGCATTTATAAAGTTATAAGTTCTTTTTAAAAAACATAGTCTCTGATTATTATACTTAAAAATTTTAATATTTATCAAATAATATAGACAACACACAAATTTTCTCATAAATTTTCTTTTCCAGTTTGAGTAAAGATCTAAATAAGGTCCGTACAATAGACTTGATCACTTTTTTTATTGTTATTGAAGAAGCACAGTTTTACATCCTTGCTAGTGTTTGAACAGAATAACAGAATTGGATTCACCCCTCAGGTGTGGTCACCATAGCTCTCCCACCAACTAATCACCCATAGTCCTTCACAATATTCCATGTACTTTCCCTGCAAAACATTCTCACCTCTTCCCTTCCTCCTACTCCCCCAGGATGCCTCAGATCTATGGTCATCTCTCAAGGGTTGGATTTAAAGTTTATCTTTGTCTGACCCTTTGTTTGGTTTCTCCATATTCCACATATGAGTGACACCATGCAATATTTATCTTTCTCCTTCTGGCTTAATTTGCTTAGCTCCACCCATGTTATTGGTGGCCTGAGTGTATATTGGTTTTTGCTTGTTTGTTTCCATATCTTGGCTATTGTAAATACTGCTGCAATGAACATAGGACTGCAGGCTTCCTTTCAAGTTCGTGTTTGTGTGTTCCTTGGATATATACCTAGGAGTGGGATTGCTGTGTGGTACAGCAGATTCATTTTTAGTTGTTTGAGAACCCCCCACACTGCTTTCCACAGGGTCTGGACCAGTCTACATTCCAACCAGCCGTGTTAGCAGGTTCCTTTTTGCCACAACTTTCTTAGCACCTGTTGTTTCTGGGCTTTTTGATATGGGCCATTCTCACAGGTGTGAGGTGATATCTCACTGTGCTTTCGATTTGGATTTCTCTGATGAGCATTTTTTTCACATTTCACATGACTGTGGCTATATGTATGTCTTCATTGGAGATTTCATTTTAAGCTCTTCTGCCCATTTTTTGATTGGGCTATTTTCTTTTTGTTGAGTTGTTGAGTTGAATGGATATAGAAAACTTGGTACAAACACACACACAGGAATATTATTCATCAAAAAAAATAGAGAAAGAAATCCTGCCATTTGCAACAACATGAACGGAGCTTGAGGTTATTGCTAGGCGGAATGAAATAAGTCAGACAAAAGGAAATAAATATAGTATGATCTCACTTGTGGAATGTAAGAAAAGGCCAAACTCATAGAAACAGGGAGTAGAATGGTGGTTTCCAGGGGTAGGGGTGGGGATAATGCAGAGATGTTGGTCAAAGGGTATAAACTTCCAGCTATAAGGTGTATAATATAGTTACTATAATTAAGAATAATCTACTATATACTTAAATTGTGAAGCATACACCTTAAATGTTATCACCAAAAATTATAATTATATGAGAGAATGGAGGTTTTATTGTGGTAATCATCTCACAATATATACATGAATCAAAATTATTAACGCTGTATGCCTTATATATATATATGTCAATAATATATCAATAAAATTGAAAAAAGAAAATATTAAAAAATTACATGGTTTATTTGATTTTCTAATACTTTACTGAGAACATTTTCAGTAGAATCTGGCAAAAACATGGAATTTCTTTTACACATAATTGAAATTCCTAATAATTGATGCTTACTCCCTTAAATATTAAAACTCCTGGGGTTTTTTTTTTGTTTTTCTTTTTGTTTTTATTTCCACAATATGCTTTTTATTTGATTCATATGGGTAGAAAATCAGAAGTTTTTTTTATTTCTCCATGATGAAATTTTTTTTATCACTATTATTTTATGACACCCAATATGAGTAAATGTTACGGGCATGTTTTCATTGTTTTCCTCTATGTTTATGAATGCATTTATAAAGACACACTCATATCTAAGCATGCATTTGAACATTTATGCACAGGCATAAAGTGTTAAGTTTAAAGAAAATTGCTATTGTGGTATTTCTTTATTACAACATTTTTAGATTCAATTTATATATATATTTTTCATCTTTTTTCTTTCTTTTTTTTTATATGTTTCCTTTCTTTTCTCAGGTGTAGTCCCCATAAAATTTCCACCACCAGTTCAACCATGCACAGGATGTGATGAAAAAGGAACTCTCCTACACTGCTGGTGGGAATGCAAACTGGTCCAACCACTATGGAAAGCTGTGTGGAGATTCCTTAGTCTACTAAAAATGGAGCTACCATATGACCCAGCAATTCCACTGCTAGGGAGCTACCCAAAGGTCACAAAAACACTAATTCAAAAGAATACCTGTACCCCTATGTTTATGGCAGCACTATTTATAATAGGTAAGACTTGGAAACAACCCAAATGCCCCAAAATAGATGACTGTCTCAAGAAGATGTGGTTTATATACATAATAGAATACTATTCAGCAATCAAAAAAGATAACCTAATGCCATTTGCAGCAACATGGATAGAGCTAGAAGGGACTATGCTCAAAACTTCTGTTTTTGATTATTGTTTAAAGCATTTTGATGGAAATATTTTTATAATGAATTGTAAATTTGTTCCTTTCATAAACCAATTTTATTAAATGTAATTTATTTTTTAAATATTTATTTATACTGGATGGGTGACTAGGAGACATGGCATGTCCCCTGGATACAGTCAGAAGCGTGGGAGGGTGAGAGAATTTACCAGAGCCGGAGCGGGGAACAGAACAGGCAGACTGATGAAATACACTGCTGAGGGGAACAGCGGGCGTGGCAGGAGAGATCTGTGCGCCATGTGGGACCCTTGCCAGAGGCCAGGGATCTAACTGGTGCTGCAGAGGCTGCGGGCAGCTTCGTAGCCCAGCGCTTAACCGCTGCACCACCAGGGAGGCACAAATGTAATTTAATATTTAGCTTTCATTGTTAAAAGTCTGTGCCATCCTTAAGAAACATTCTTGTACTGAGATACGGTCATGGTCTCCAGACCATAGAGGTCTATAGCACAAGAGGAATGAAACATTTTTAGTAGAATATTTTCTAATTTGAAAATTATGCAAATAAGACTTTTTGGTAATATTTATTAAGACATTTATGTATAATATTAGTGATATTCATAGCCATGGAATGCTACTATATATGATCAAGTAATGTCTTTGAATTGTGATATATTATGTAGTATGATATGTATGTCATTTCCTCTTGATAAGAGGTAAAGAAAATTTAGCCTTCTGTTGAATTATGGACTCCTATCTTTGCTTATAAGTCAAGATTAAGTAGGACTCTGCCAAAGAAGGAAAGCAGACAAATATTATGCAAATATTATGGATAAGGAAAATATAATCATTTGCTATTCATAAAATATACTTAAAAAGAACTCCTATGGTAAAATAATATTTTGGGGAAAATATGCATTTATGAAGAATATATTTTAAATCTATTCTTAATACATTTTAAGAACATTTAATACATTTTGACTATATCTTGAATATGTTCTTGAATAAGCTCTTAAATATAATTTTTAATATTTCCTTGAACATAGTGATTATATTTAAAATATGTTCTTAAATATGTCTTTCAATACATCCTTGACTATGCTCTTGAATATGAAGAATTCTTGAGAATGTAACCACGTTAAGATAATATTCTTGTCAATTATACCTCAATAAAAAGATAATATCCTTGAAAAAATATTCATAAGTCTTCTTTTTACAATATATCACATTTTCATGAATGCGTTCTTTTTATACCCTCAGTCTCACTCTCTCTACCTCTCATTCTCCAGTTGTAGCAGTAAGGAGCTTAGCAGAAATAAACTGAATATTCCTCAAAACGCTGTTAAGAAGACAAAATGAAAATTAAACCCACACAGGTAAAAGCCATGGAATTGAAGTCAATGTACTGGTCAACACCAGGGTAGCTGGCAATTTTCGGTGATTTGTCTTATACTTACATGGGGATGGACTGGATGGGTGACTAGGAGACATGGCATATCCTCTGACACTGGTGTTGGGGAGTTTATCTCCTCTTTCTTGGTCTCTGTTCTGCAAGTGAATTTCTTGTTATTTTCAATGGGTAAACCTCAATCAGTTCCACTAAATAGTGATTATTAAAATTATGTCTAGGGCCTCCCTGGTGGCCTAGGGGTTAAGTCTCAATGCTATCTCCATGGCCTGCGTTCGATCCCCAGCCAAGGAGGTGACCCACACGGCACAGCAGACCCTCCTGACTCGCCCGCTGCCCCCTTCAGCAGTGTATTTCAGTCAGTCTGCCTGTTCTGCTCCCCACTCTGTCTCTGGTGAATCCTTTCACCCCCTGCAGCTCTTGCCTATGCCCCAGTTCTTATATGCATAAATAAATAAAAATAAATCTTTAAAAACTTATGTCTAAAATAAATACGGTAGATATTGAGAAGTTACCCTATTGGTAAATTAAATCGTGTTAGAGCATAAACATCATTATGTCCACTTTTGCTCTTTGGAAATTTTTGTTGGTAATTTATTTAGCCTTTTAACTCATTTTTTCCCTATCCCCTCCACCTCACCCCCATTTCAAAGTCTAAAGAAATTTCCAAAATTTGTTATACTACTACTGGAATCATTTACGCTGATCTGTCTTCAAAACAGATCAAATTTACTTTTACAATTAAGTTTATTTTTCCAGGTAATTCTGAAACTTGATATTTGTAAAACACAGAGTGGACTCTGGGAAATTTTATGTAGAATATGTTTATGTCTTTCTATCTTATATTTTAGGAAGAATTTTGGAGTAAAGCAGTGATGGAAAGGGCATACATGTCAGAATATCTTGGCAATATGGAAACCCAGTTGGAATGAGTTTAAGGCCTGAATCTCAAGGAGGGTGGTAAAGATTAGGGCTGAGTATTACTAAGCCAACTGGTCCTTAGGACTGGATATTAATAAGCTGGTAGTCCTCAAATGTTGACTTATACCAGAATTCACTAGAAAGCCTGTTACAACACAGTTGGCTGGGCCCCAGTCCCAGAGTTTCAGATTCAATAGGTTTGGATGCTGTGAACTCCAAAATGTTGCATTTCTGACAAGTTCCCAGGTGATGCAGAAGTTGCTGGTTTAGGGAACACACTTTGAGGCCCATTGCTCTAGATTACTAGATCCCGCACTGGCTCTATTCAAGACTAAGCAGTAATAGAATTTCTCTTCAGAACACTTTCTTTAGGAATTCACTTCAAATATACTGAATCACATCTCTATACAAATAAATATGTGAGCATATATTCACACATTTCTACTACACTAATTTTACTCTTAGTATCTCAAGGTCTGTAATTGGGTCTTATTTGTTTTTGAATTCCAGGCCCTTAGCTGAGTAAAATCTTGATAGATTAAATTATGCTGTTCTTTTTTTTAATATACAGGATGATTCATTCCAAAATTCTTAGAATTCAGTGTTAGGACAAAGTTATTTTATCTGATTTTTTTTTTGTTACTAAATAATGAGTGCTGCATAATTCATTGTATATGACTCTTGCATTGACTGCCAAAAATCTCAGAACAGTTTTTCTTTTCTTTTTTTTTTTTTTTTTTGCATAACTGTTGTACCTATTCGTAACCTGTATTTCCTTGCAAATATCTTTTTTCCTCTTTGTTACAGAGTCTTGGCTCCATAATTCTGGTTTTAATGGTGTTCTCTCTGTGTTATCATATCTTTAATTTTAAGGTATCTCAAGTCCTCTACTAAGTATAAAATATAAATCAGGGGGGAAAATAGCCCATTATACCTGTAATGATGGGAAGAACCTTGAATATGAACTAACTACCCTTCTGGATATTGGCTAAGTAGACTTCTGCACCACAGTATATATGCACCAATTGTAGAAAATCCTTTTTCCACTTTCATTAGGGCAGGATAAATGTCATCTTAGTGGGTTTGTTGTGTCCATTTGTACAGTGAATTGTACTCATATATTACCCTTCCTGCCCTTTGCTTAGGCAGGTAAAAGGGCATAAAATAGCTTTCTTGATTGTGTATAGTTTAAAACACTTATATCATACATGAGCCTGATTATTCCAGATATATGTTATTTCTTTCTACTCATGGGCCTTAGGTTAAGGAGGTAGAGTTGAGGGAGGCTAAGAGAAACAATTCTTCAGAAAATATTATATCCTATTTTCCATTGAAGAGCTATACATAATGAGGGACAATGAGAAAAAATGCATCACTCAGAGAGAGGACTTTCTACAATAGCCTGTAAAGCATTGGATGCTCTTTAAAATTGACTTATTGATGTCGAGGGAGTGGGCATAATGAACACAGCACAGACGGGATCAAGAAATGTGGTCTATGTAAAAAATCCTAATTGCTACTTGCTGAACCCATCAAATAAGATATGCTATCCCAGTGGGTAGGCTTATCGAGAGAGCACTGCAACAAGCCACTCACCACCACTTATAACAGGAGCTGAAATGAGACTTTCAACATCTGACCTAAGACATACAGAGTTGGTATATATTCACCCAAATCTCCTATACCTTTGTCATCATTATCCATGTCTGGACACTGAGACTTAATGGCCCATTGAAGGTTCTCAATAAATGAAGATTCATGAGGTCAACTAGACTTGGCAAAGTATCCTGATTTGTGTCAGACTCCTTCAACTCAAAGAGTATTTATTGAGTAGTATTATGTTCATAGTATTACAGGGAGAATGAGGGGCACCCCAGGGCACTCAAACCTGCTTGCTCCAAGTAGGTTCTGCCATCCACAGCATCAAGACAAAAACATACTCCGGTGTGTTAAACCTTCAATAGAAAATAACTAATATAATTAGTGTGCAATCAAGAGAAGAGAAGGACCACAGTTAAAATAGTTTTTAATAAAATACCCAAAGTTACCCGTCACCTCGTGGGTAAAGGCCCAGCCAAACAGGATTGGCCCAAAGCAGGACTGCTGAGGCCCGAAAACTTGCCACATGTGTAAGGCACCTTCTGGTGGGGACCCATAGGAAAGGGGCAGAAGGGGCCAGGCAAGTCTGGGACAAAAGAAGAAAAATCAAAATACAAGTCCAGGCAAAAGTTGCCACTGTCAGTCTCCCCACAGGTCTCTCATTCACATCTCTGTCTATTTCAAATGTCTCCTTCCATGTGCCCCAAGATCCTGTTACAAGTCCAAGACTTAGAAACAAGAACAGCTTCTTCTTTTTTTTTTTTTTAAAGATTTATTTATTTGTTTATACAAGCACTGGGTACAGTCAGAAGCACAGGAGGGTGAGAGAATTCACCAGAGCCAGAGCAGGCCAGCAGAGCAGGCAGAAGGACCGAAGTACACTGCTGAGGGGAGCAGTGGGCAGCAGGAGAGGTATGCGCGCCATGTGGGACCCTCCTCTGGTGGCCGGGGAGCAGCCAGGGATCGAACTGGTGCTTCAGAGGCTGCGGGCATCTTCGCAAACCAGCGCTCAACCGCTGCGCCACCAGGGGAAGCCCAGAACAGCAACTTCACCCAGGTCCTCCTTTATCTCCTTCCTTCCTTGTTCCTGTTTTCTCTAGCTTCTCACTGCTCAGCTCCACCCCTCCTTGGGGAGGGGGAGCAGGGAAATCGGGAACTCCCCTTTCTCTGGAGATTACGGTCACAAAAGTATTGTGTTAACCACTTCAGGAGATACAATGTCTAAGCAGAAGATAGGGCTGTGCAAACATAACTACAGTTGACGTCACACTATAAGGGCCTTAAAACACACACACAATGTTATGGGATTTCAGAGTAAAACTAGATTAGAAATGTTTGGGGGAATCTGGGAAGATTTTGAGAGGGAACAGTAGACATAGTTTTAAAATAGCAGAAAACAGAGTTTGATAGAGTCAGGAAGGATGGTATTATTGGATTTCTTACTAAAAGCTAACAAATTAGGTCCCAAGTCCCTCCCCAAATATAGATTGAAATTTTGATTTTTATAGATTATATAATTTCTTCTTTTATTTTTCTCAAAAACTTACTTTGTTTAAGACAGATATTTAAATTCAGTGTTTTAAAAAATGTGCTATGTGCAGTGTTACCCAAAGTGTGTAGGTAGCATTTATATGTGGTATACAAATCAATGTATTTTATACTCACATGTTTGGGCTCTGATACACAGTTGAAATACACAAGTCTAATATCCCCATGATTTTATGGATATTATGACTTAGTAAACAAGGCAAGGGAGTTGATTTAAAGAGTATGTTTGAGTATTTAAAATTATTGGAGAAGGCCTCCCTGGTGGCGCAGCAGTTGAGTGCTGGGTTGCGAAGCTGCCCGCGGCCTCTGCAGTGCCGGTTCAATCCCCGGCTGCTCCCCGGCCACCAGAGGAGGGTCCCACATGGCGCGCAGACCTCTCCTGCCACCTGCTGCTCACCTCAGCAGTGTGTTTCATCCGTCTGCCTGCTCTGCTCCCTGCTCTGGCTCTGGTGAATTCTCTCACCCTCCTGTGCTTCTGACTGTACCCAGTGCTTGTATAAATAAATAAAAATAAATCTTTAAAAAATAAAATTATTGGAGAAACCTATGAAGTCTATGACAATGAAAACTAATACAAAATTAAGCTCCAAATAAAAGGTACCATTTATTCCCATTAAAATGATAAGATTGATTTTGTTTTAAAGAGTACTGTATAGGATGGGAAATATAGTAATGAAAGAAAAAATGATTTTCAGTCACATTGTCCCTAAACTCCCCTAGTGCCAGCCTCATCATTTGGTAGGAACAATGCCACCTGATAATGAACTATTTTCTATTCAAGGCAGCAAGTCAAATGTTCATTTCTCATTAATAATTCAATGTGACAAATTTATTACCTTGAAGGTGCTGCAAGTCAATTAGACAATGGGAAATTGTGTCTTCCTTTCAGCCCATTTAATTGGCTTCCAAGTGTGATATTCATCAAAACCTTGACTTTTAATGTAAACTTTATTATATGAGCTGAATTTGGGGTTTGACACTGAGCACACTTGACTAACCCTCAGAAGTTGGGGCTCTAGAGTCTCTAGACAAGCTTGGTCAATCATTGCTGACATTTTAACATTTGTGGAATATCAGGACCTGGCTATGCAGTGTGACTGTTGCTGATATTGGGTATGAAGAAACAGTTTTTAAGATCTCTTTGAACTGTATACATATTTTAGCATTTGCACATTTATCTTTGATGAAATTTCATGATCTTCAAAACAGTGGGACTGGACTGGTGTAGAATCTCCCAAGCACAATATATGCGCCATTAGTCATATGTTAAATTCTTTCAGGTGGTATACAGATGAACATTTTTACTTCAGTAATTGGGCATTTATACAATGAATAAATCCATAAATGTTGAAAATAAAATGTTTATCTGTACTACCAAAATATTTCATATAACTAGCCCAAAGACACATTACTTTCTAGATATCATGTCATAGAATAAGACTAAAGTAGATATTATAGTAAAAGTTAATTTAAGGCTAGTAAATATGTCAAGTAAATATGTATTTAAACCAGGTGAAAGTATGTCACATAAAAATATACCAATATATCATTGCCTATTTAATATGATTATCAAATCCATTATTTTTAATTTACTGCAACATAGACTAGGATCCTAAGTAATAAGGAACACATGTGATAGTACACATGTGACAGGACGAGCAAAGTCTTGTTGTTGGACTGTGGAAGGAAAAGTCTTGTATATGGATTTCTACTTCTGTTCTTCTTATATGTTTGGGTAGGATGCTTCAAAAGGAGACACTTTGCTTTCAGGACCCAATACCATTCTTTTGGTTATTATACTCACTCAAATAGGCTTTTCTCTAAGAAACTCTAGTATGCTAATGCAAATTAAGAGAACCTTTAAATTAGACAGAGATTATTTCCATGAGATTATTTGGTTTGCCACAGGATTTTTTAAAATATAGCACTTCGTTATCACTATGTTTGTTGTTAGAGCATAAACATTTGAGAAAAAGTTCAAAGGGGCTAGCAAAACGTTAGGACAAAAGATTTAGGAAAAAATACTTTATGTCCATTGAGATTGTTACAATAAAAATTAGAGATTGCAAAGTGTTGGCAAGAATGTGGAGGAATTGGAATCCTCAGTTCTTCCTTGGTGGACATGCAAAATGGTGCAACCTCATTGGAAAAATTTTGGCTGTTCCTCAAAAAAGTTGAACATAGATTTACCATATTATCTAGCAATTTCACTCCTAGGTATGAGAAATGAAAACCTATGCCCAAAAGCTAGAAGCAATCACCATTGAGTGATAAAAGGATAAAAAAACACATATCATATGTATACAGTTCAATATTATTTGAATGTGGAAAAACAAGACTCATGCTACAATATGAATGGACCTTGGGGACATTATGCTAAATGAAACAAAACACCAGAAACAAAAAGTCACAGGTCTGATTTCATTTATATGAAACTTCCAGGATATGCAACTCTATAGAGACACAAAATAGATCAGTAGTTTGCAGGTGCTTCCAGGAGGAAAGAGGTGGAGAGTGACTGCTTATGGGTATGGGGTTTCTTTTAGGGGTGATAAAAAGTTTCTGGAATTAAATAGCAGTGATACCTTGTGAATATATTAAACCACTAAAATATACACTGTTAAATCGTGAATTTTACAGTCATGAATTACATCTCAATAAAGTTGTTCTAAAAATTTATGTATCATCTATCTATGTGATCTTAGGCAAGTCACTCAAACATTTTTCATCTCGGTTTCTTCCATTGTCAAATAAAGGAGAAAACAATCCCTGCCCTTTCCACGATGTGTGAGTAGGATGAAGATCAAATGTGATAAAAAATATGAAGCATAAAATGCTTTATAAATTTAAAGGCTTACTTCTTTTATGCTTCTTATTCCTCTTCCACAATTATAGGCTGGATCCTGTGCTACCTACCACAATAGCATCCAAAACCTAGGAGCTCTGCGTATACTTAGGGTTGGGGTCATGAAGCTGGAAAACCAACCACTTCATTCTCTTATCTTCCACACTGCACCCCCCACACACACAAATACACATACACACTTCCAGCTGAGAAAATTTTCTCTGTTGTGGTGTAAGGGAAGTTTCTTCCTTCCCAAAGGGAAAATGCAAGCAACTGCATTAAGATGCATGACAAGCTTTAAGAAGCTAGACTTTAGGATGGAAAAAGTAAGCACAGCCTTACAGTTGAAAGCACAACAGGGGGCCCTGCAAAGTGGCCAAGTGACTAATCCCCCTTTTCTTCTCAGAGCAGCATTTTTTTTTATATAATTTAGGATTTCTATTCTTTTTTTTTTTTAAAGATTTATTTATTTTTATACAAGAACTGGGGTACAGGCCAGATGTGCGGGGAGGGGTGAGAGGATTCACCAGAGACAAGCGGGGAACATACCAGGCAGACGGACCGAAGCACACTGCTGAGGGGAGCAGCGGGCAACACAGGAGAGGTCTGCCGCACCATGTGGATTTCTACCCGGCCAGCTGGGAATGGAACCGGCGCTGCAGAGGTTGCAGACAGCTTCACAGCACTATGCTCAACCCGCTGCGCCACTGGGGAAGCCCAAGCAGCATTTTTTTTATATTACAATTGTTTTCAATCCAATAATGGTCAATGACACCCCCTCCTCAGATTGTTGTGTGTTCTTAATTCTGCCTTCCTGATGGAAGCCAGGAAGACTCTGGTGTGCATGAAACTTGACACTCCTAACCAAACACAGTCAAATGAGGTTGAAGGATGTGTCTATAAATACATGTAGACAACATGCAAACTTACGCACATGTGTCTTCCTTTATTTTACTTGATTGTGCCGTTTGTATATAAATCCTCAGTGTATAAATCAGTTTAACATTAAAATGTATGTCGTCTCATAAAATGGTATTAAAGAATGCCAGGCTTCGGTTGCTACCCCTTTAGAAAAGGTCTATAAAAACATAGATCTTGCCCTGCTCATCTTTTTCACCCCACCCCATTTACGTTCCTACATAGATATAGAGAGCTCGAGAACTCCTTTTCTACCGGACTTTGTTTGAGTCTCTGTAGTAGCTCCCTGTCGTCATTTGGATCAACTCTGAATGCTTTAGTTTGGTTTTTATGGCCTGCCATAAGCTTTATCCATCTTTATTTATCCATACTGTTTTTTTCCCTCCCTAACAAAGAGCCTCATTTCGTGTTTGCATCCTCCCTGTGTTCTGCACATTCTATGTTTATTCTCCTCTTCCTACTCCTCCTGGCCTAGCTACTGCTTTCTTTCCTACTTTCTAAATCTTTCTTTCTTGGCCTCCATGAAGATTCTTGGGAATGACTTCAGTTCCTAGGAATTTTTGTTTTTGCTGAGTTCCTATGGCCAAGGATTGAATTAGACTGCAAAATAGAATCAGAGAATCTTAGAGCTAGAAGGAACTTTAGCCAATATTTAGTATAGATCACTTATTTTGCAGAAGAGGAAATTGAGGTACAGTCAGAGTAAGGACTTGTTCAAGGTCACACAGTGTGGGGACAAAAATTAATGTTCTCAGTTTTCTGGATGCACATGGATGGCTCCAGTACCTAGGGTTTAACTTGTTAAAAATGGCAGAAGTGTGGAAAGATAGAATGAATGCATGTCTATTACCTAGGAAATAACCTGCAAAATGACAAAACTGACACACTCGCTGACATGGTAAATTATAAGGGGCTTTAGGAAATTGTTAACCATTTTTCTGGCCAAATGGTGCAAAGTGAGGAAAGATAATAATCTCAAAATGATTGATGCGGTGGTGGCCTCCTGAAGAGGACAAAGGGCCAGCTAGTTCCCTGCTTCTCACTTAATCACACTTAATCATGGATTATTTCCTAAACTTCCAGCATGATTTCAGAGTACACGAACAAGGAAATGTTTCAATTAAGAAAGTATTCTAATCTTATGCTTTTTTGGCAAAGGTCTGTTTCTCTCTTTTTTATAATTGCATTCTTCTCCCTCCACCATCCCACCCCCAAACTTTAGCAATATTTTTATCTGATTGATAATCCTTTTCCTTCTTAATTATAGATTTTGTTCTACATAAATACTGTACTGTACAATCATACTACGGCATTATTTATTAAAGAGTAGCTTTTGGTGTAAAGGGGACTAGGATTGTAGCTTCTTTTAATTTTTTTGGTTAATTGAGGTATGATTACACACACGGGTCATATCCTTTAAGAGGAAACTTGGTAGCAACAGAGTCTCCCTTTGAGGTGATTTATGCTTGTCATGGAAACTTTCAAAACTGAACTGGACCTTGGAGAGCACTCAATGCAGCATTTCCCGGAGCGTCAAAGTGTGTTCCTTGGAGCACTCAGTGTGGAGTATGAGCGGTAAGGGGTTCTTTGATCAAAGAAGTTTGGGAATCACACAGTATAGTCTTTCTCAATCCATGTGAATAAACTTTAGGTTTCTGTAAATCCCATAAAGCAGCTGCTTAACTCTATGTGTGTTCACTCTTTGCTGCATAACATTTACTGACATCC
>NW_023601543.1:15449070-15571671 GCF_014898055.3 Talpa occidentalis
GGTTTCCTCTGAGAATGGTTTTGGTAGTTTCCTATTCAGTGGCATATGGTGAGTCTGTTAAGAAAAAAGCCCTTTGCATAGACACAAACTGGCAAAGGCTGCATTTTAAAAAGGCAGTTTTATTAGGAAAAGGAGAAAGAAAAAAGAGGTGCTGCATAGGTGGGAAGTCTGGGACAAGATCTGCATTTTGCCAGAGCAAATGGTATCTTTACATGATGGTCTTTGAGGGGAGGTTCATTCCTTTGTGGAATTGTATCTGTTGCAGAAGCTATCACTTCTAAGATCTGGTAGGGTGGATCTGTAAGGACTGGGGTTTCATTGTATTGACGCTGCCGCAGCCGCCTGTGCCTACAGATCTTCCATAGTAAGTTCAATGCTTTTTAATCATTTCTACCTCACATCTAGTTTCTGGCCTTGTGAAGTTTCCACCCTAAATTTTCTACTCTAAGCTTCTATCAATTATATTTACCCATGTTGATACACACCTATCTAGATTATCCATTTTTTTTTTTAAAGAGTTTCTCAGAAAGGTTGGGTTTTTGTTTTTTTTTTGGTTTTGTTTTTGTTTTTAAAGATTTATTTATTTACTTATACAAGCACTGGGTACAATCAGAAGCGCGGGAGGGTGAGAGAATTCACCAGAATCAGCGTGGAGAGCAGAGCAGGCGGACTGACGAAGTACACTGCTGAGGGGAGCATCAGGCGGCAGGAGAGGTCTGCGCACCATTTGGGACCCTCACCGGTGGCCGGGGATTGAACCGGCGCTGCAGAGGCTGCAGGCAGCTTTGCAGCCCAATGCTCACCACTGTGCCACCATTTTTTATGGTCTGCTGCCTTGTATTACCTGGTATGACTATCACGCAATGTATTCATTTCACTTTTGATGAATGCCTAGATTGTTTATTACACTGCTGTGGATAACATCCTTGAACATATTATTTCTTCATGTGTGTGTGTGAAAGTTTTTCTAAGATAAATTCCTGGAAGCAGAACTGCTGGGCACTAGAGAATGTGCATATTCATACTGATTAGCTATTGCCACGTTGCTCTCCTATAATGTTCCAAAGAACATTCTAACCACCAGTAAATGAGATTTAATTTTCCTTCATTCTCTTCACAATGTTTGGCATTATTAGACTTTGAGTTTTTCTAGTAGTGGAAATGGTACCTTGCTGTTTTACTTTGTAGGATCTTGATAGTTACTAAGGTTCGACATATTTTCACGTGTATTGGGCTTTTGGATTTCCTCTTTTGTGAAATGCCTGTTCAAGTCTTTTGCCCACTTTACTATTGTGTTATTTTTCTTACAGATTTGTAGAAATTCATTATATATTCTGGATTTCTATCGCTTGTGCTTATGTGCTTTGTAAATCCAGTCTGTGGCTTATTTCCTAATGTACTTATATATAAAAGTTTCAAGTTTTCATACAGTGAAACCTATTCATCTTTTATTTACAGTTCATATATTTCTGTTTTGTTCAAGGAGGCTTCAGTATACTGAGTACCTGAGAAAAAATAGGAGTGAGTGGGCAAATGATAAAGAATAAAAACAAGGGCCTCCCCTGATAGCTCAGTGGTGAGCACTGGGCTGCAAAGCTGCCCACAGCCTCTGCAGCACCGGTTCGATCCCCGGCCTCTGGTGAGGGTCCCACATGGCGTGCAGACCTCTCCTATCATGCCTGCTGCTCCCCTCAGCAGTGTACTTCTGTTTCCCGCTCTGGCTCTGGCAAATTCTCTCACCCTCCTGTGCTTTTGACTGTACCCAGTGCTTGTATAAATAAATAAATAAACAAACAAATAAATAAATAAATCTTAAAAAAAAAATAGAAACAAATGTCTCATTGATTCTTGCTTCTCTCTCTCTTCTTTCCTCTCCCACTATTGCTTCCTTTATCACTATATTGAAATTGATACCTTCAACAAACAAGTTAGGCTGCCTTTTGCTGTGATGTGTGCCATTTCACATCTTGATATCTTTGGCTGTATTCTACTGGGCTGCTTTCTTCAAAATTTTCCCATCTACTTAGCATCACCAGTAAATGCCAATGGAGAGAAGACTGGCTTGTAACTTTAGGAATAAAACTGAGCAAATATACCTCAAGTTTGAAATAATTGTGCTAAATGAATTATTCCATATGATGAAAAGTAATAAGCACCAGATCTCCAGATCTCTCTTGGTGTATCTGCATTAGCTTTGGGGGAAGGAAGACTTTTTTTTTTTTTTAAGATTTATTTATTTATTTATACAAGCACTGGGTACAGTCAGAAGCGCGGGAGGGTGAGAGAATTCCCCAGAGCCAGAACGGGGAACAGAACAGGCAGACTGACGAAATACACTGCTGAGGGGAGCAGCGGGTGGTAGGAGAGGTCTGTGCGCCATGTGGGACCCTCGCAGGTGGCTGGGGATCGAACTGGTGCTGCAGAGGCTGCGGGCAGCTTCGCAGCTCAGCGCTCAACCGCTGCGCCACCAAGGGAGGCCCGGGAAGGAAGACTTTTAAACAATAATTTTCAAAACTCGTATTACTTCAATCGCTCCTGCAGTACCACAGTGTCACCTGTACAAACCCCCTCACAGTCTAATCAAAATTGTAGTAACCTGGGTTGGGGATCAGGGAAAGACTAAGAAAACTGAAGGACAACGTTGTATCAAGCTTTCTCAGCCTCCCCCTCTTATTCCCTCTCTCCCCCATCCTTTACTACACATAGAAACCTGAATTATTTAGTTACTCAAATCAATCCATTTTTCTATGTTCAGTGGTTGGACAATAAAAGTAAGATTTACTGCAGCAAGTGAATAATAAAAAATGAATTAGCTGAAAACAAACAAAAAGCTGCTTACATGGCAATCTTCTGTGTTAATCAAAACCTTGAGGACAGGTCGGAGGATCAATATTTGACTACAAGATGAAAAGAAGCAAAGCTTCCGTTGAGGGTAGGGAAAGGAGGTATGGGCGGGGGAAGGCCTAAGGGCAGACTTCATCAAAAGTGGCCAATGGCAAAATTTCATCCAGTTCTCTGGTCAGCCTCTTAGGGAGGCTTCCCATGTTTGAGAAATGACAGTGCTGTTATGCACAAATCAAAGTTCAGCTTGATTGTCTCATCTGGGAGAGAGGGCCATCTGTCAGTATTCTCCAAATAATCTACATAATTGACTTTCAAACAAGCCTCAAAGAAACGGGCATTTATCACCCTAATTGTGGCAGGCGGAGTGTGTGTCACTGCCATTTTATCAAGATAATGGTAAATGGCACCCTGGTTTCTTCTCTCCTGTCTTCTCCCAGATTTCTTTCAATTTGTACATATAGTAGTGACATTCCCCTTTGAAGCCAAATTTAGAAAAATGCCAGTAAGGCTGCCTGGGCCTAGCATAGGGGGAAATCCTGCTTGTCTTTTGACAAGCCCTGGAGCCAGCCACCAGCCTCCTGCCACCCTTCACTCTGCTCTTAAGGGATTGAATTCTGGAGAAAGTCATCACTAATCTGTACCAGGACTGGACTCTAAGATCCCTACCTATTCTGTGAGTCTGACTTGAAGTTCCATTTGGATATTGGTGGGAAAGGGGAGGGACATCCTCAGAACTAGTTGGCCTTAGCATCTGGCCCAAGTTAAATGGACTAAATGACCTCTAGTACACAAGTAGAATATGATAAAGATAGTGTCCTTGTTCCTGTAGACCCAGGGTGGAGCTCTGAGGAGTTGAGATAGTCATAATTGTTTCTCTTCCATATCCGAATCCAGTAACTCACGTATGCAAGATATTGCTACCCCTCCCCAAACATATATCTTAGAAATCTATGTTTAGGGCCTCCCCAGTGGCACAGTAGGTTGAGCGCAGTGCTGTGAAGCATACTGCAGCCTCTGGAGCGTGGGTTCGATTCCCAGCCAGCCAGGGAGCTACCCACATGGCACAGCAGACCTCTCCTGTCTTGCCTGCTGCTCCCCTCAGCAGTGTTTTCAGTCTGTCTGCCTGCTCTGCTCCCCCCTCTGTCTCTGGTGGGTCCTATCACCCTCCTGTACATCTGACCTGTACCACAGTTCTTGTATAAATAAAATAAATCTTTTTTAAAAATCTATGTTTATATTAACACTCAGATCTTCTCTCAAATTCAAGATCTAGGACAACTCTCCCTTGAAAAATAATCTTTGGTAATTTTGAAGACAAAGATCACTCTGCTTTACCCTTCCAGCATTAGTAAAATGGTTCTTGACTAGACTAGCATTACACATCTTCATCTTCTCGTGTGTGTACATTGAGACAGAAGAGCTAATACTGCCCAATACTTAGCAGAGAGGAGCAAAGAGAAAATTGCTGAACTGGGGTTAAGTTGAAACTCTCCACCCCCCCCCCCTTCCAGAGAATTGTAACCACAGTATAAATAGAAATGTGTTTGGGTTTTCAAAGAATGTTTGAAAATATGTTTGCCTATCAGTACTCCTATTTCCCCCACAGATACATAAGGTAATCAGTAATCCATTAACAGGGTGGTAAAAATTGAGGCAAAACCTCTTAACAAATAATCTATTAAGGATAAAAATATAAACAAAAGCAGCTGTCACATATATGAGAATTATTCTCCTTTTTGTGATCTTAATTTTTGATCTCTAGCTATGCTGTACATATTTAAGCATATCTACATAATGGCTCTACACTTTCATACATATATAGAATATCATATAATCATAACTATTTCCCAATATTGCTAAAAGGAAATTTCTAAGGTTTGATTTGTGTTTATAAGGATACCCTTTTTTTCCCTCCCCAGTTAATTCTACTATTGAACTCTTCTGTTCTTTCGCTCTCTGATGCACACAACACGTGGCATTCTGCATTCTCATTGAAGAGTGGAATATGGCAGCTGCATCTGGGCTGAAAGGGGCAGGGAGAATCCACCTGGTGTGACCATTTATGATGGGCAGTGTTATTCAGTGACCTAGTGAGGAAATGCAGGTTGAACAAAACCTGGCATAAAAATGCACGCGTACTTATTTCATTTGGTGAGCTGGCTTTCCCCAATGGGTCTCACCCAGTGTGCTCAAGTGCAGCATTGCTCTTGAAGCCTTCCCAGCAACTTTTTGATCACCACGTAAAGTGTAGGTGTGTCACCACTGAGGGATTGTGCTTTGAGAGTGATGTGTGCTGCGTGAGAGTAGAGTCAAGTACAACTTGCTTGAGGAAGACCTAACAAGCAAAACATGTCAGGTCACATCAAGTAAAGATTGAGTGTGTCCTAAACATATGAGAATTTGTCTTGTGAAGGAAACAGTTTGACTTGAATGATTTAAGGCTCGAGGGCTATGAAATGAATGCATAACTGGATATTTTTTATAAACACAGCAAGATACTGAGACACTGCAATGGGGATTGTTTTGTATTTATTGCTCACTTGTTTAATGTTGTTTGGAGTCTTTTAATCCCTTCAAGTGTGATATGCTAGTATATTGGCATACATGCGAAAGTGTAAGTACTGTAAGAGCCCCTACATCTGAAGTTCAAGGATAGGCAAAACTAATACATAGTGATGGATGAATTCACAACAGTGACTGTCTCTGAGTGTGTGTGTGTGTGTGTGTGTGTGTACATGGAAATGACTAGAAAGTGGTAACAGGCACTTTATGGGGTGATGGGAATATTCTATATCTTGTTTTGAGTGTCAGCTACAGGAGTATATGCATTTGTCAAAATAAAACTTAAAATCTTACATTTTATTGTATGTTAATTCTCTCAATAAAAACTGAAAAGTGCATATAAAGTAGGATCTCCAGATCAGAGGAACACTAGGAGGTGGTGCTGTTCCGGCTAAGTCAAAGTTCATTTCCTTTGGTTTGGGGCTATTTGTCATGGGTTTGTCAGGGGGTTCCTGAAAAATTTACTTTATGTATAAAACTTATTTTAGAAAAACCAAACCAAAAGGTATCACCATATGTGGAATTTATGCACCCCTCCCCCCAAAAAAACCACAAAACACCGTTCTTTCTGGTGCTTCTCAACAGAGATAGGGTGACCTTGAGATCTTGTGATTGTTGTTTTCATTGATTGTCTCTCCCACCAAAAGGTCTGCCTGAGGGGCTGGGCCTGTCTCTGATCTGTTGCTATGTCCCTCTGGGCCTGGCCCAGAGGGCAAGTTTGCAACACTTGGTAGATCATGACTGATGAATGAATGAACAAAGGGGAAGGACTCTGCTTTCTAGGACCTCACAGAAAAAACTTTTGTGTAGGTGACTACCTGTTGGTCTAAGCTGATGTAGCTCTTGAAGAGGCGTAGCCTGTATTGCTCTTATTATCCTATTGGCCACGCCTCTGATATGTCTTGATCCTCTGTATTATTAGCAATAGATTACATGGTAAATATGGGGACACCATTTCTCCAGGAGGCTCCGTAAGAGATACATCTATGGTAATAAAACCAGCCCCCGAAAACCACAATTCACCTCCAAATTACCTCTGCATTCTTTTGCCCATACTTTAGCTATTAAACAATTTTAACCACTTTTATTTTAAGCCTGGCCAGTTAAATCAGATAATTAATGAACCCTCTTTGTTATAATACCAGGACTGACATGTTCTTTCTAAGTACTTCTGCTTCTCCAGCTAAAGAAAACCTAGCGACCCAGGTCCTGCCCTTGTCAATCGGGCGATCATTTATTGGAAGGCTCTAACCACTGACCCACCTACAGACAAGTGTTCACAATCCCTTCTCCTCATTTTGCCTAAGATCGAGTACAGACCAGAGATCACCCCCACCAACAATTTCCAGCCACCTCTGCGTTCTTCTCTCCACTGTCCACTTCTCCCAGTAATCTCCTGCCAAACCAGCACTTCCATGCCCCCAGCTCATTGCCCAGCCAAAGAAATTCCCCTCGTTTTGTTCTAAGTCCTTCTTCCCCAAACGTGATACAAGCCCATCTCCCCGGCTATTCAGGGAGACAGAGCTGAGTCCGGCGGCTTCTGTCTCTGCATGGCCAGCTATGCAAGTAAGACTTGTCCTGGTTTATAATTGCCTGTTGGTTTTGATTTTTTCTTTATTATAATTAGTCTTTTATAAGAAGCAAGTATAAACCAGAGACACACTAATGGGGGAGGGAGGGAGGAGAGGAGCGATTAGGGGCAAAATAAGGGGGGTGGGAATTGTACGGGGAATATAACCAAAATGAAAATGCATACATTGTGCAAAAATGAAAAATGATGTAGGAATTATATAAAATAAAATAAAATATAAAACAAAGACTTGTCCTGAATCCTGGTGGCATATCGTTGGCAGTTATGCACATCAAACAGACCTACAATGGGTTGCTCAGTAATATTAGTTTCCTGTGGTCTCTTTTAATCCCCTCCCGTTATTATGCCAGTATACATTAGCATTAAATTTTACTTAGCTGATACACACAGATCAGACAGCATGAACTATAGCAAGGGAAGCAGTTGCGCACTGAACGCACTTTCATTTAGTGACTTGGAGTGGTATGTTGGGGTTTGGACTACAGATGGCAAGCCAGAAAAAGAATTGGGCTCCTTAGGATGGTGGACTAGAAGGCATTAAAGACACACGTATATTATAATAGAGGAAAGGATCCTTTTCTTGATTATTTGCAAGAGGCAAATTAGGATAAAAAGAAGGCTTATTACCTCAAAAGGTGTGGTGTACATACAGTTTTTAGGAAGGCTCAAAGTCATGGAGTTAGTGGTGGGCATTTGAATACTTGAAGAGCCTCACACATACATCTCTCCCTGAGAAGTTGATAGGTTACAAATTGAAGGAAATGGCCAGGTCCTAGATAACCCCCAGTACACAAGGTCCTGGATACAGTAAATACTTGTTATCTAGCTGAGTTGGTAAATTTACAAGTGTTTCCTGGTGTTAGGAAATGTTGGTAAAAAAGGTAAGGCTGCTGGTCACTGGAGCAGTCTCTCTATGGAAACCTAGGACCTTGAAGGATAGTTTGCTCTTTAAGGCTATTATGAACTTATCCTCTTCATGAGTGTCCCAGCTCTCAGCTCCATAAAACCTGCAATAACTGCTGTTTTATGACTTACACCTGGTCATAACACAAAAGATTGATTGGAGCTCCCATCCTACATGGAGGGAAGACAGCACTTTCAAATATATGGTCTCCCCATAGGTTTTTCAAGAGATGATCCAAAAAATGCTGCTTTGAGATTCATGCAAGCAAACGTGGTCAGTGCCCAAACCTGTAAATAGCATGTCCAGTCTTTAAAGTTCACACTCTGACTCTTTTATGTTTGTGGTATCCTTATTAGAGCAAATAATGTGTTAGAGAGATTAACTATGCTTTGCCAAAAAAAATATTAGATTGAAATCCTTTTGGGGAAAAATAATATCCCCCGCCTCTGTATTCTTCCATTTTCTTATCTCCTGTTGCCACACGCCATCCATTTCAGAAAATTTCTCTTGAATCAGCTTGATATTTTCAACACTAGCATAAGCTGTTGACACTTTGCTGCAACTAATAAAGAAGATTAAAAAACAAAAACTTTCTGTACTCTGAAACCCATTGCGAAAAAAGTCCTCTTCTGTGGGAAGTGTTAAATGCTGGTTTGTCAGAGGTGCTGGAAATATGATAGAAAAGAATGACTTCCATATATCTAAATGGCATTTGAAGGAACAAAAATCAGGAGCTATTAATGTAGCTAGATCTTGGGATTCAGGTAATATGTCCTGTAATTCATTCTGACTGGCAGTTGTGAGGCAAAATCAGAGTAGGGCTAACTAAATACCATCCACTGGGAAAAAAAAAATCAGCAACAGGACTTCAAAACTGATCCCTCACATATCAATTTGATTTCTCCGAGGGGACTCCTTTCCAGCTAAATGCTGAATTTAATTCTGCACATCACATTCCTTTGGAGAGATTTAGTACTTTAATTATATTTTTTATGTGTCACAGAACTGTAAACATAAATTATCTTTTTGTTTTCTTTATCTTTGAAGGAGAGCTTAGAAAAAATAATAGTGATGAAATGTGTATGTGATTCTTCTCTGAGTGTTTTCATTGCTTGTGTGGTAGGGACGATGGTTCTCTGTATTTGTGGCTAAGGACACCTCTGGCCATACCTTCAGGCTATCTCAGGAACAAGGAGTGTCTAGAAACCACTCAATCAGCTGTCTGTTTTGCCTATAGAGATGAGTGTTTTCACATTTTTCTTGTACTTCCCAAAACGCTTTGAACTGAGCATTCATTTCTGTATAGTGTAGATGTTACTTAACTGCAACACGGGTTACAGGAAAATAATTGGATATATTTGCTTCATTTAAAAAATATTTTAATTGGAACATTGTGTGTTAGACCCAGAAAAATCTTTTTGACCAAAATGTGGAAATCAGTGGTGGTACATAATATAGACTGAGTTAATGATTTAACAGAGCTGTCTGGGCATATCAGTCCTATCCTTTGGCATAGCTGTCCTTTGCATATCAGTACCTCATGGAGAGGGTGGGGTGAGATATTCTAAAACCAACTGATATTTAAAAAATCTTCCTATGATATGTCAGTAGTGGTTTCTCTTACATATGTGCAGAGCTACTTATTATGGTGAATCTTGCTGGAAAACTCTGTGGCTCAAATACCAACCTCTCCTGGTTTGCATCTGGCTTGTAGAGCATGCCAACAATGCTTAATGTAATGGGTCACATCTGTCAAAGAGGATTATAAATTGTACCTGTGATGCCCTGTAATTAGTAACCCTCAAATGGCTCCAGCTGCTATTTCCCTGAGCTTTTTGCCTTGGTGATACCTTATAGGAAATGTAACTTCAAAACCAAGAGTATTCAGATCAAAAGGACACTGTGTAGTGAAATAGGAACATTTTCCTCTGCTCTAAAAATCCCTCTTTTCTTGCTGGTCTCACCATACCTGAGGGACTTTCATCCAGAGGCTGGTGTGGAATGTGCTTTAGCTAGTTGCAGGGAGATTTGGTTGTTGACTTTGTTTCAGAGCAAAATTCACCCACAGATCCTGTGAAAAGCAAATATGTTTGTTTTCTGTGTGTTAGGGTGATTTGAGAATGAATGTGAGTCTGTAACTGGAGACTTCACACTGGGAAGTTGACCTTTTGCTTGCAAAGAAGCTTTGCTATTTGGTTGGCTCATGGATACATCTGCAAATGCTGGCATGCTGGGTTGTGTTTGCAGATCAGAATCCATTACTTGCTGAGACCTAAGGTGAGGTATAGAAAATAGAGGTTTTGAAAAAACTTATTTCACTAGTTAGAGAGTCTGTCTTCTCTTTCCTGGACTTATTTGGGTGAATATCCAGTGAAAATTCGCTGTCTCATAAATGAATTAAAAATCAGAACACAGTTAAAGTGAACAAAAATCATACCCTTAAAAACTTGCTAGATGGTTTGCAAATGAAAATGTGAAAATGAAACTTTAAAATAACAAAAGGAAAACATAGCTTATTTTATTGTATTTGTATATTATTATAGTAGCAACACCTTTCCAAGCATAATAGCAAAGACAAATTGAGAAGGAAAATACTGAGTTAATACTGCCAAACTGAACTAAAATATTAAGCTTACCTTTCTAGGTTCAAATCCACAATAAACAAAATGTGAAGGAAAACAACACCTGGGATGATTTGCTGCAGGTATTAAGTGTATTTGGTCTACTTAAGCAGATCTTATAAGTTAACTTAAAAAGGATGAAAACACAAATAGGAAAATGGACAAATGACATAAAAGATTATTCACAAAGAAAGAAACAAAAATGATCAACAAAAAATGAAGAAATATTATAGCAAGGGAGGGGGAGGGAGGGGTCAAAACAGGGGAGGGCAGAGCACAAGGACTATGGTCACAGGTGTCGTGGTGGTATGAGATTTACGGGGAGTACACCTGAGGGGAGAAATAAAATACTGTACAAAAATGAACAATGGGGGCTTCCCCGGTGGCACAGCGGGATGAGCATAGTGCTGTGAAGCTGTAACAGCCTCTGTGGCATGGGTTCAATTCCCAGCTGGCCAAGGAGATAACCACATGGTGCGGCAGACCTCTCCTGCCTCGCCTGCTGCTCCCCTCAGCAGTGTCTTTGGTCGGTCTGCCTGTTCTGCTCCCCGCTCCCTCTGGTGAATCCTTTCACCCTCCTGTGCCTCTGCCTGTACACCAGTTCTTGTATAAATATATAAAATCTTAAAAAAAACCAAAAGTGAACAATGATATAAGAAAATAAAAAAGTATAATCAATAAAATATAAATATGTAATGTAAAAAATGTAAGACTACCACTAACAATCCAAGTCCTCAGAGACCAGGTTCTTAATATACAATCTTCCAGCTTTTTTAATGCAAATATAAGCATATATATGACAAATGCATTACATTCTTGTATTCCATAAATAAGTTTATAATATGCATTGTATTTTGTAACTTGTTTTAACAAGAAACACCACAGTCTTTTAGTATGTAGGGTTTAATCTCCTCCTTTTTCATGGGTACACAGTACTGGGCAGGGGAGGGCACCCCAGGAACCCCAAACCTGCTTGCTCTAAATAGGTTCTGCCATCTGCATCAAGGCAACACATATCTAGTGCATAAGACCTTAATGGAAGGGAACTTAAATACAATTAGTGTGTAATAAAGAGAAGAGTAAGGAATGAGTAGATGAAAAAAAGTCTTCACGTGAAACACCCAAAGTTACCCTTGCCCTGGGGGTAAAGGCCCAGCCAAACAGGGTTGGCCCAAAGCAGGGCCACTGAGGCCCAAAAGCTTGCCATAAGTCTAAGGCACCTTCTGGTGCAGACCCGTAGGAAAGGGGCAGAAGGGGCCAGATAAGTCCGGAAGGAAAAGAGCAAAATCAAAATCAAGATAAAGGCTGCCATTGTTAACCTCCCCCTGGGTCTCTCACCCACATCTGCTGCAAGTTTCTACTTCCATGTCCCTCAAGTCCCCGGTGCAATTCCAAGGTCAAGAAGCAAACATAGCTTCTTTATGTGTCTTCACTTCATGTGCCTCCCCCAGGTCTCCTTCTTGCTCGCCTTCATTCTTCTTCCTCCCTTCTCTTCTCTGTCTCCTCTCCAGGTTCTGCTCTAGCTTCTCCTCCCTGCTCAGCTCCACCCTTCCTTGGGTGGGGCAGGAAACCTGGAACCTCCCCTTTCCCTGGGGACCACCAGTTACAATACTATATTTTACCATTCCTTCGTAATAAACACTTAGGATGTATACAAAAAAAAAAAAATTACCTTCACCAGTAGTCAAACATATGCAAACTAAATCCATCTATCACATTGGCAAATTAAACTAATAACGTGTGTTGATAAAGGTTTGAGGAAACAACTTTCATAGGCTGAAGTCAGAATGTAAATAGGAAAATCTGTCAATGGGGAAACATGACAATATGTATCTAAATCTGCAAAATAGGCATTTTCACATGTAGCAAATTACCTTATGGAAATAGAAACGTATGGAAAGCAGTGATTATAAAAGTGTTCATTGTGCCACTGTTCTTAATGGTGGAAAATTCTAAGACAAAGACCCAAGGAGACTGGTTAAATAAATTATGAATTCACATAGGTTGAGAAAATTATGCATTCATGTAAAATCATGTAATGAACTCTTTATTGATCTGGAAAAGCAGCCATATATATATATATATATATATATATATATACATATATATATATATATATATATACACACACACACACACACACACACACAGAGAGAGAGAGAGAGAGAGCAAGAGAGAGAGAGGACACAGGTATAGAATTGTAAAGACATTGGACTAGAGGTACATGCTCCAAAGTAGTTGTCTTGTGGTGATGAGATTATATGTATTGTTCCCCTTCGAGATGTATGACTTTTGAAATTAGGAATTAGAAGCAATAGAGCTATGTAGGAAAAGAGATAACTGCTATTGAAAAGACACAACAGCCCCAGTCACAGGGCCGTGTTGGCCATGAGGAGATTTCAGGCGAGACCTGTCTTTGGAGTCCCACTGCCATTTTTTGTGCATCTTCTTTCCTTTAGCCATCAAATCCTACAGATTTCCTGAGTGTTTTCAGCCAGCCAACCATTTAACAGGCTTTTTTGTTCCTACCCCATACCAGGCTCAGCACTTGTCCCTGGATAACATTCCGTACTTTTAACAATTTTCTTATCTACACTTATTATTCTTGGGGCCTTTCCCTCAGACCCTGTGTTGGCTGACTTGGACATCTTTCTAACAACTTTGTGTTAAATAGGTGGTGCTAGTATGATACTTTAAGGAGGACCTTACATTCCTCAATGCAAAGAGTAAGGTGAAAAGTGCAGGTGACTCTACATGGATCTGTTGCCAGATGAGGCCATCCCCTCCTGCCCACACATATTCTAACCAAGGGTGCCCCTGATTGCTTCCCTGGCAGGGCCTCGGCTGCCTATGGTGGACCACTTCCCTGGTCTGATGCTCCATTATCAAGGGTTCTTCTGGATATTAGTAATGCATATCAACTCTACTTTCTTTCTTATGACCTTCACACGCCTGCGGCTTTCCGGGCTTTTACCATCTGCCCTGCTCTGCTTGATGGCCTTCTCATCCTTCTATTCCACAACCCACCCTCTTGATGCTGGCTTCCACATTTGTTTTGAGCTAAATGTTTGCTCTAACTTTTCTCAGTACTGATAAAAGTTTTCAACCACTGCTATAAACAAATTCCCCTAAGCTTAGTGGCTGAAAATAACACAAATTTATTATCTTACAGTTCTAGAGGTCTGAGTCCAAAGTGAGTTTCACTGGGCTAAAATCAAGATATGGGTAAGGATTTTTTTTTTCTGGAGGCTCTAGGGGGAAATCTGTTTCCTTGCCTTTTGCAGCTTCTAGAGGCTTCCTTCATCTTTAAAGGCAGGAACGTTGTTTCTATCTTACCATTCTTTCTGGGTCACTACTCCCCCTGAGCATAGCTGGAAAAGATTCTGTACTTTTGAGGACCTGTATTAGCTTGAATTTTGTGTCTCCTCCGAACCCAAAACTCCAACCCCAAAAGATGTGTCTACACCCTAATCACTAGAGTCTGTGACTGTTATATTGTTAGGAAAAAAGTTCTTTGGCGATGTAGTTACAGATTTTGATACAAGATCATCCTGGATTATCTGGCTAACTCAAAACACAGTGACAATTATCTTTAAACAAAAAGGCACAAGGAAATCTGAGACAGACAGAAGAAACACAAAGAAGAGGTGGCAATGTGATCACAGCAGCTAGTCAACGGGCATCTGGAGCCATCAGAAGCTGGCAAAGGCAAGGAAGGAGGCCCGCAGAGCCCCCAGAGGGTATGTGGCCTCTCTGAAATCTTGACGTCTACCTCCAGAACTGTGAGAGAAGAAATTCTTGTTGTCTTAAGCCACCCACTTTGTGATTATTTGTGACAGCACTCAGAGGAAACTAATATAGGACCCATGTGACTACAGAGTCCTCCAGGATTATCCAGAATAATCTCCTCATCTCCAGTTCCTGAACCTTAATCACATCTTCAAAAATCCCTTTTTCTATACAAGGTAATATATTCACAGGTTGCAAGGATTAGGATTTGTACACCTTGGGGGCTATTATTCTGCTTACCATAGTCCATAAATAGACTGTTCCTCTCTAAAGCCACTTTGCCCGTGCCCTCCATGAGCACAGCCAACTCCCAGGCTATTTTTTATATTTTGCTTTCATCCTCACTTACTTGTCTAGGATCTGTCTCCTGGGTGTTGATGTGGAATGATAGAAAGCACATAAACGTGGAGTCAGGCAGACCTGTGTTTAAACTCTGGCTCTTTATTTATTCTCTGTGTATCTTTGGGCAAATCACTCAAGCTCTATGAGTTTGATTCCTCATCTGTAAAATGTGAGGAGTCATAGGCACAACATATAGTCATCTTGAGCACAAAAGGAGCACGCATATGTAATATGCATGGCACACAGTAGGCTTTCAATAATTGTTGCCTTTTTTGGTTATCATTTTATAACCTGTGGACCAATGGCAACCTATATAGACTTGAAGTATATGGTCTGGTACAGGAGATATTTTGGTAGAGAGGTTTTATAACTTTCCTTCCAAATCCCACTCTAGAGAAACCTTCTAAACTGAGTAGACATAACATTTCCCCAATAGGATTGCATTTTATACAACACTAAAGTTTCTACTTGAAAAGGGAGAGATCCTACTACATTACCTATTGGGAATAACATATCTATAATAACAAACATATTTATTGTACACCCATTATATGTTAAGTATTGTGTTAGACACTACAGCATTATGATGACACAATTCCTATATTCAGGGAGTGGCGAACACTGACAATTAGTGAAGTGGTTCTAATAAAGTGTAATTGATGTCACGATGTGCACAAACAGGGGGATTCAGGGATTATATAGCAGGGGACAAAGGCTCCTTGGAGTAAATGGAATTTAAGTTGGGATCTGATGGTGGGTAGAGTCCCTCTTACCCACTACAAAAAAAAAAAAAAGAAAAAATGAAAATGAAATTTTGTTTTAATAATTTTTTTAAGAAATTCAATTGACTGAAACATTACTTGATGTTAACATAGTATTTGGGGCATGGCAAATTTTTCTACAAAGAATTAGATAATAAATATTTTAGGCTTTGGGGGCCATACAGTCTGTTAAAGCTACTTATCTCTGTCATTTTTAGCAGGAAAGCAGTGACAGACAATCATACATGAATTAGTATGGTTATCTTCCAATAAAAACTTTAATTACAAAAGCAAGTGACTTTACCAAATAATAAGATCTACTGATAAGTTGATAACTCATAATTTTGAAATAGCAATGAGCATAAAGGATATTGTGAGGTATCTACAACACCTATAATGTGATATGAAAATAACTGGGATTTTTTTTTATTGGTAATGAAGTCATAGTTGCTGCTAATATTAACTATGATTTATGCATTCACAATTGAAGGAAAGGCTAAATTATAGTTAGAGGCTAGTGGAAGAAATATTTAATTTTCCCCCATCCAAATTCACAGAAATTCTGAATTATATCTATATGTATCTATGGCTATACACGTATTAACAATTGAATAAACACTTCACTCAGATAATCCCTTCTGAGTTGAGTGAGCTTGGATTAGATACAGATCCTGTTCACACATAACCTTGTGTTGATAGTGTAGGGTGATTGCCAGAATTAATCTCCACACATACATAAATATACACAATGGAATACTACTCAGTGGTCAAAAAGGTAAAGTCATGCCATTTGTGGAAATGTGGATGGAACTGAAAGGGATTATGCTAAGTGAAATATGTCAGAAGGAAAAGGATAAATATTAGATGGACTCACTTATATGTGGAATATAGGAAACTGAGCAAAGGGTGAAAATGAAACATATATCTGAGACATACAGCAGGGGAGGGGAAGGAAGAGGGGTCGAAACAGGGGAGGGAAGAGCACAAGGGACAATGGTGATGGATCATGGGTGTTATGGTGGTGGGAGAACTACACCTGAGGGGAGAAATCAAATGCTGTCCAAAAGCGAACAACAATGTAAGAAAATAAATATTTTTTTTTTTTAAATTTAAAGTATCTCCACAATATCTCACAGCACCTAGTGAAGGGTTTCAGGAGCAGTTACTAAACAGAAACAAGCCTAGAAAAAAAGCAAAGGGCTCACTACAATTGTTTGGAGCACAGACGAGGAATGGGCAGGTTGGGATTTTCAGCAATCTTAAAATTCTGAGACAGTTGCACTGACGTATTGCATTGCCAAGACTTGCAGGCTTTGATGACGCTGGTCCGGTGGTACACAGTGCAAAGGAATATTAAGTGAAGCGGTGAAAGACAATAACCTTGGCCAGAAAATAGTGGATCACTTTCCTATGATTCACTTATTACCCCAAAGCCTCTAACTTCTTAGAATTCCTAATAAAAACGCGAAAAATCCAGGCAATAACTTTCAAACACAACAATTTTCACTAATACTGCCTCATATCCAATTCTACTTTATAGTACCATTCCAATGTAATTGTAGCTACTGCATTGATTGAGTCAGAGAATCTATGTGGATTTCTAACCAGACCCAAGTGAGAGCGTTTTCAGGACCCAGAAACTTATTGTCCTTTTAAAGTGGTAGTTAAAAGAAAAAGAAATAAGCTTGGTATTTTGAATTTATGGCAATAATAGAAAAATTGCTAGGTACTTTTGATGAAGGAGTTTAAAGTGAATGTAACACTGCATATATTGACTTCATATTTCATTGCGCATCCAGATTTATTGATTAGAGAAGAACTGACTTCAGCCAAGATTGATTTGATAGAAATCACAGCCTGCTTATTTATCATGTGGAGAAAATTTACACATCTACCTAGGCATGGGAGTATTACTTTATTGACTCTGAATTAAGTCTTGGCTGAGTGTCAAGTCTTCACCTGCAGTTCGTAGACCCTTTCGAGACAATTCTTATTTGTATTTGAGCAAAGAAATATGAAAACAAAGTTGCAAAGTTGTTGTTTTTTTTTTATTTTAAATGCCCAGAAGCACTTTGAAAAGTCAAAATATGGTAAAACTTTATAAACTGGTATTTGTGATGATGCTAAGAGTATTGGCTGACTGAAGTTTTCTTTCATTATTTATAAAGATAGAACATTAAGGATAATGTTAACAAGAAGACAAAATTTCAAGAATTTTAGAAGTATTTATAGATAAAGATTAGCATACCAATTAAAAGTCTCTGCTTACTAAGGCAGGATGGTAAAGCAAGTATTCTAAGAATAACCATTCAAAAATGGCCTTCTAAAGGCGCCGGTTTGATCCCCGGCTGCTCCCCGGCCACCGGAGGAGGGTCCCACATGGCGCGCAGACCTCTCCTGCCTGCCGCCTGCTGCTCCCCTCAGCAGTGTACTTCGATCCTTCTGCCTGCTCTGCTCCCTGCTCTGGCTCTGGTGAATTCTTTCACCCTCCTGTGCTTCTGACTGTACCCAGTGCATGTATAAACAAAAACAAAAAAACAAACAAACATAAATAAAAAAAGGCCTCTAAAAAAAAAAAAGGCCTCCTAAATAACTATATAGAAGTATTTGTTTAGGTTAGCAGTAACTTAGCTAACATATATGAAACACTGTAGAATATGTCCCAATTATTCTGTATAGTTTCATGAACGAGCTTTTAACACCTATATAAAAACTCTATTTTTGTATAGGAATTTACAATATAGTATATTGTGTGTGTATATATATAGACTATATACAATATATTGTATATAGAGAGTAAATCAAATATATATATATATACACACACAATATAATATATAGCACATATGGGTACAATACGGTGGGTATTGGACTATTCCTGTTTTACATTTGAGAAAACTGAGGTTAAGAGAGGAAATGTGACTGGCCAGAGGTGCCTAGCTAATACACTAGAGCTGGGATTAAAGCCGACTCTCCCTGACTTTAGGTTACATTATTAATTGCTACACTTATTGCCATCTCATTTAAAAGCAAAATACTTTATGCTAAAATATTATGCAATTCAGGTATTTTTTAATTGTGAATGGACTCACTTAAATATTTTGAATAATAGGAATTTTACCCTATTTCTATGGGTTCTTCAATTTGGAGAGTTCTTAAGTGAATTATTCCACCCTCACAGTGAGGGGGCGGGGAGTAAGGGAGAAAAAGAGTAAATCAAACGTGTTTAATTGAAAAATCCTAATATTTGTGTTTCTCAGGAATTAATGGCTCAGAGAGCTGTTTCCTAACTACAATGCAAGTGGCATTAGATTTTAGAAGACAAGGGTTAACCCAGTCTGCTACTGGTTACTTCCCTTTGGCACAACTGCACTGCAAGGGAAACAGCTGCTCATAAGTGTTTAGGGCCTTATTACCGTTCAAATGCCCTTTTAATACTCTTTATGTTGGCAAAGGTACATTACAAATGAAATACAGGGGAGGAATAACTCAAACTCCTCGATGGTGGTATTTTGTAAACCTCAAAGTCACAGTACAAATCTCTCTCAAACCTCTGGAAATCCATCTCCATAGCAGAGAGTAGGTGGGAAGGGGTTTGCAAATCCTTTTCAACCTGACATCTCAAAAACCCAACTTGTTTTCTGATTCCTCAGCCGTGACAAGTTATTGGTGGTATATTTTTCAGTTCAGAAGCTAAGGACTCTTCCCAGAATAGGGGGACCCAAGAAGCAAGGTTTTAACATTAAATTCTGGGCAGGGGAGACAAAGGAAAGAAGAGAATGAATTATATGTCAGAACACTTTGTGTTTTTGTATGAAAAGTATTTGATGATGGGCCTCCCCAGTGGCGCAGCGGTTGAGCGCTGGGTTGCGAAGCTGCCTGCAGCCTCTACAGCGCCGGTTCGATCCCCGGCTGCTCCCCGGCCACCGGAGGAGGGTCCCACATGGCGCGCAGACCTCTCCTGCCGCCCGCTGCTCCCCTCAGCAGTGTACTTCGGTCCTTCTGCCTGCTCTGCTCCCCGCTCTGGCTCTGGTGAATTCTCTCGCCCTCCCGTGCTTCTGACTGTACCCAGTGCATGTATAAACGAAACAAACAAACAAACAAATAAATAAATAAAAAGCATGCCTCTATAAAAAAAAATTTAAAAAAAAAAAGTATTTGATGATGAGCATTATAGTTTAGGACTTCCTGTCCCAGCAATATTCTCTTTGCTAATTCTCAACATGCATCTTGTTTGCTGGCTGTACAAATCTATTTGTTCCATTCTATCAACTCTTTTCTTAACCCTTCCTCTTCAAGGAAGTCTATTTGCACACAATTTGAGGTGACAACCTGTCTGCCCCCAAATATTACACTTGAAGATCCTTCCAGGAAACCTGAAATTTCTACCATAATGGTACACTTGTTTGATTAATTCTTCCACTTATATCTATATATGCATCTATCAATCTACCAAAAAAAATTCTGTTGTCTGTCCTGTGCTAGGCACTCTGCTGAAAAATCCTAACCACTGGGTTCTGGAAATTCTTTGTAATGTAAATTAAAACAGACAAGATTTTTGCCCTTGAGCGTCCAGTCTATTGGGAGAGATAGACAATGAACAAGTAAAGGAATGGAGTCATTCACTTCCAGTTGCACTAAGTGCTATGATGAATATGGGTATAGCAGGTGACAATGATAGAAAACATCAGAATGGGAACTCTTTAATGTGGTCAGATTTTAGTTCAGTTGATACTTAAGACATTCCTCTAGAGGGAACTCCATTTAAAATATTAATACAGGACCTCCCTGGTGGCACAAGGGGTTAAGCACCGCACTATGAAGCAGTCCGAGACTCTGCAGCACAAGTTCGATCCCTGGCCAGGGAACTACCTGCATGGCACAGAAGACCTCTCCTGACTCGCCCGCTACTCCCCTTGGCAATTTATTTCAGTGGATCTGCCTGTTTTGCTCCCCACTCTGTCTCTGCTGAATTCTCTCACCCCCCGCATCTCTGGCCTGTACCCCAGTTCTTGTATGTATAAATAAATAAATCTTTAAAAAATAAAAATAAAGAAATATTAATACATTATATAGCAGGGATAATGCACTCATTTACTATAATGGTCACTTTAACAGAGGCTAGGACTCGGAGCGTGTGGTAAAAATAAGTTTCTTTTGGTGGTGTGGGGTTTGGGAAAGGAAAAGTAGAATAACTGAACCTAGGCTAGCCTCTGCACTAGGTGTCATGTCGGGTAATTCTCTTTTCATTTTAATCATAATGCTAAGAGGTAGGCATCAGACCCATTCTAGGGATGGGAAAATAGGCTTTGACAGGTGAAGCAACTTGACCAAATTTACAAGGTTAGTCGTTGTCAGAGCCTAGAAATAGGAAGGCTTGGGCCTTGTGTGTATTTTGGGGAATGAAGTAGATTGTGTAAAATCTCAACTATTAAAAGAAAAACAGGCTATAAATGGAAGAAGGGGCTCCCTGGTGGCTCAAGGGTTTACGCACCACACTATGAAGCAATCTGCAGCCTCTGCAGCCTCTGCAGCACAAGTTCGATTCCCAGCCAGCCAGGGAGCAATCCACATGGCGCAGCAGACCTCTCTTGTCTCGCCCACTGCTCCCCTCAGCAGTGTATTTCAGTCAGTCTGCCTGTCCTGTTCCCCACTCTGGTGAATCCTCTCACTCTCCCCCCCCAACATCTCTGGCCTGTACCCCAGCTCTTGTGTGCATAGATAATCTTTTAAAAAAGGAAGAAGGGATATATATATATATATATATATATATATATATATATATATATACGATGTCTTTGACTAAAAATGAACTAAAAGACCTGGTGCTGTTTTTAAATGCTTACAATTCACCAGGCAAAAATGACAAACTCTTGAGAAATGTCAGGTGGATATAATAAGCAACACTGATAGTCAAGTTTAAACCGTATATTATTCCTGAGGAAGATAAACTAGGGGCATAAGTAGGAGGAGTCTAGATACTTTGAAAAGACTGCTGGGAGAAGGTTGTCAAGGCCATCTAAAATGGAGACTTCCCTTAAATACAGTGCTTGCTTCCCTTCTCTTGGATGAAATGATTTTAGATTTCAAGCAAGTTAGGTACAAAACAATGATTACTGAATTGTCTAGAAGGTCAACAGACACATTAAGATCATTGAGTTATGAATCACTGAAGGCTATATGGGTCTAGGCAACATCTCATCTGCGAGTACTATTTCAGGTCAAAATACATAATACCAATTGTTGTCCCCAGCTCCACTTCCCGTCACTAAAATGTGACAGTGATTAAATGCAAAATGCAAATATTACAGTATGTAAGTACAAATTTAAAACAATAATGGCCTCTTGTCAGACAATATGGAAAGGCGAAGTTGCATGGAATTTGTTATTATACTTGCAAATACAGCAATATTTACAATGGGTTGACACAGTGCTGCGTAACCCAGTCCAAGCCAAGGGAAGGATTATGGAAAGCAGGGCTGGAAAATCGTGAGCACAAACTGCCTTTAAGGAATCACAGGGGAAGGTATGAAAGGGGAGAAAGAATTTCAAGGTCAGTGTTCCTTGGATATTTCTGAATCGTCTCATGTTCCAAATATTTTTCATGAACCAAGGCAAAGGCCAAATTTATCAGGTCATTGACATTTTTGCTTCTGAACTAATACCCCTAACCTCCATTCTGATTTCTTAATTTTCTTTTGATATCTCATTCTTCTATGAACTCTAAGCTCCATGAGGCTGGAAACCACATCTATTCGTGTTCAACATATCTCTGTAGTGTCTTACCGTGCTTGGTACATAGTACATGCTCAATAAATTTTGGGCATTTGAATGAATAGTTGTTCTTATAGCTGCCTTGAAAGTTCTCATGGCTTTCCTTTGCTACTGCAGAAATACTTCTAGACTTCTGCTTCACTCCTTGCTTAATTATTTTTATGAAAACCTCCTTATTTTCTGTTTTTATCCCCTCAAGGACTCTCAAAAGAGAAGATTTTCACCAATAAGACTAATAGTATATAAAGCCCTGCATTAAATCCAGGCCCAAATAGAAAAAAAAAAAGGAATCCAATATAAGTGTTTAAAACAGAGGGGATTTAATGCAGGGAATTGGATACTCATGTGATGAATGTTCCAGGTCAAGTGTGTGTTGAAAAGAAATCTCTTGAGACATAATTCTGTTGTGATTGGAAACAATCTTAAACTTCATTCAGTTCAGACTCATGAGCTGACTATTGTGTCACAGGTATCTGTGGTCCATCCACTTCTCTTCTTTCTCCTTAGGTACAGAATGACAGCTTTCAGGTAGACATATTTCTACCCAGAATAAAAGTATATTTTCCTATCATCTCTGCAGTTAGCCAAGGCCTAACTTTTAGGCAGCAATATGTAAGCAAAGGTTTTATGTGGGACTTCCAAGAAGACTTCTTACAGAGAGTGGGCATATCTGAGGGACCCCTTTGTATTTTTGTGCCTTTCTTCCTTCTTCAGACCTATATTGGGGACAAGATGGTTGGAACTTCAAGGGGCCAAGAGGAATCCTTGAAGGCGGAAGACACATGATAGAATGATGTGCTATGATGACATTGCGGGGTTCCCATAGAGCTTAAGATGGTATCCCTCAAAACCTTTGTACAAAGAGGAAGTAACCTCTACATTATATAAGCCATTGATTTATTTTATAATTTTTTGTTTTCACTCTCTTACATAACTGAATATAATCTGAACAGATCCAGTTATACTGTCTTCATTACATCTGTGACAAATGGCTATTTAACTTTGGTTTTGATACTTTGGGGCAGGGAAATTACTAACCCTTGAAGTGGTTGATCAGTCTTGGGACAGCTAGTACAACGGGAACTTTTCTTTATTGAGTGCACATTTATATATATGTGAAGTCCACCAAGAGGTCCTAGAAAATGGTTTAGAGGTCACAGTTTTGTACTTGTCGTGAATTTGAAGAAGTGCTCACTTTCCTTTGAATCAGCTCATCCCCAGAGTAAGTATTTCCAATTTTTCAACTATTCCTTGCAGACACAGTTTCTTCATTCCAACAAGCTTAGCCTAGCTTCATGTATAAGTTTGCTCAACAAACGCTTATGGTAAAAAGCTCCAGGCTATAAGATTCAGCTGTGTTGCCTGCAGCCCTATTTATTTAATAGAGTCAATTGAATAAGAGAAAGGTACCTTTTATTTTATGTCAAATGAATACCCTGCCATTTACATAATGGACTTTGCTATTTTGGGTGGACTAAAATCTAGGTTAAAGCAAACATGATCATTTAATCCTTTACTATATTATAATCAGTGTGTGCAGCAAGAGACTTAAAATTTTAATTCATTATTAACCACACTGTACACAAACCAAGTTCTCCTTTTACATAGCAAGAGGCAGCATTCCCAGAGTCATTAGCTCTTGCTTAATCTGCTTAAACAAAGCTCCCTTCCTAAATGTTTTCTGTGGAGGCAGCCAGTCCAGACTGTCTGCTTAGCACTTGTCAATCACCTCTAATGGAAACATACTCTAGGAGTCTACTGAGAAACCACTTTTTATATGCATTAAAATAAGTTGATAGTCTTTCAAAATGTGTGTCTAAGAGTTACGCCTCTCCCTCCACCACTCCACCAGAACGACACTGGCAAAATCCCCGACTCCTATCTGTCAAATTCAATAAACTCATATCGTTCCTCATCTCAGCTGACATCTGCCTCTTCCTTTGGTTACTGACACTCCACCTTTACTGGTTCTTCTTCTAGATGGCCATTCTTCAGTCTCCCCCATTGGGTCCTCCAATCGCCTTTTTGTGGCTGTTCTTCAGAGCCCTGACCATGGCCTCTGAATTTCTCACTTTACACCTTTTCCCTGGGGAGTACCATCTACTTCTGCAGCATCAGGAGAGACTGACGACTTTTGTGCCAGTATCTCTAGCTCTGACCTCTCTATTTTGAGCTCCAAACCAATATTTTCAACCAATCCAGGGTAGTATTACCTTGATGGCTCATAAGCCATATATCCTCAAAACTCATTACCTTTGCCTCCAACTGTATATGCAAATAAAAAATCTGAGAACCAGATACTTTCTTACCTTTCTATAGCTAGTCATCTCCCACACCATCCCATGAAAGTATTATGATCTCCATTAGATATGTGAAAACCAAGGTTCAGGGAGAGTGGTTAAATAGTGTGTCCACTAATCTCTCAGCTATTACATGATGGATTCGAATGTGTTTTAACTAGACTCTGGAGCTGCTGAAACTCTTAACAAATATGTTAAATGCCCCTCACTGGGCAATTCTGTTGCAGGATATTTTGTCTTCATCTTGAAACTTAGAGAGCAAGGACCTGAGGGGAGGGACTACTCAGAGGAAAGTGCTATTGAGGCAATTGGGTTAGGAGGGAATAGGAAGTCTCTGAACAACCTGGAAGAAGCACCAGCCTAAGCAAAGAGGGGAGCAAAGGGCAACGCAGGGGACAAGCAGAGTCAGGGCAGCAGAACAGGAAGGGCCTCAGGCCAAGTGTATCTTACTTTGCTTCTTGTGGAGAGACAATTGACCACACTGTGGCTCCATCTGACTGTAGCAAAGTGGATCCCAGCTAGGAAAGGGAAAACATTTTGGTCAATCAAACTCTGATTCCTTTATAACTTGTACTGAAATCCAAAGGCCTATTGACTGATACACATGACTGATAAACATGATGAATAGCTGCAGGATATAATAACTGACAATTATTTTAGAACAGAAACAAGGATACAATTTTCATAGTAAGAGCAGCCATGAAAATTATAAGCAAATTGAGAGAGTACAGTAATTCTTAAAAAACTTTTTCCAACTCAGTTTGTTTAGGCATCTTTTTATTGCTATCATTTTTATCTCCTCATGCCCAAATTTCTTCAAGCAATTTTCTTTTCTTCAGGCTTTACACTAGTCATTCCTTTTAGGAATGAAATTTATATTCAGTACATGAAAGGCACTGGGACAGCAAAATTCCTTAATCTCAACATTCTATTGGTATCTGTTGCTTAACAAAATAGGTGTATTCCAACAATGTTGAATTAGGAGAAATCCTATTTTGTTGTTACCTTACATAAAAACACCCGAGATATGTCTCCATGATCATGCCCCTCCCCCCCAACCCCATGCCAAAATAAATGTTTGAGAGGTAGCTGTCAAAAAGACATTTCTTAGGTGGCATTGATGTCATGATTATTTGGGGGGGGGCATGTTTTGTTTGGAGGGCTCTTATCTGCAATTGGTCCACTGTTCCTCTTAATTTTCTAAGGAAAAAGGATTTATCCTAATCCTAGTTGACTTCCTAAGTATATATTTACATTTTTTTCTATGAGTCTAAAATACTATTTAGAAAGAATAGATTTGATGCTATGCCTGACCACTAAGTACTGTGTTTCACCGCAAGGTATTCCATTCCTTATGTTATGTTCTTCAGTAGCATGAAAATTCCTTATGTTATATTCTTAGATACTTCAAAAAAGTAAATTAAATGACCTCCATAATCAATTATCTAAATGAAAATTCAGGTAAAGTGATTTTATTTAAAACAAGGGATCATTTTAGTTAAAGCTCAGGCTTCTATTACCTTCTACCCAACAACATTGTCCAATGCTTTCGTGTGAATTATGATTTACTTACAAACCAGTAAAAAAAGAAACAAGTCTTAACCCTAAATAGCTACTGATTTATTTTTGAAGCCACCAAGGCCACTCAGATTTTATAAATTGATAAAAGGCAGGACTGAGAATTTCTTTCATGTATTTCAGTTTCTAAATGTCATATTTGTTATCCTTAGACAAGCTACATAACCTTTGGGCTTCTAGATTTAAAATAATAATTTATTATTATCCTACTTCTTTTAAAGTATGATGTGAATTTATGGATTAATGATTAGAAAATGCCTTGGGATTCTTGAATGAATCTATTCATAATAATATAACTAGTCTATGAATTCTGAATGTTCCTATACTTTCTCTAAATATTCTTGTCTCTTTCTCCTGTTTTTATAAGAATTTAAGACCTGTCAGATTGGGGCCTATCTGTATTCCCTATAGCCTAAGATTCCACCTTCTATGGAGGCAGTAAGAAAAGTTTTGTGAGGAGATGTATATGGATACTTTTTGTGACATGAACCTTAAATATTTAGTAGCAATCCCTAATAATCTTATCTAGTCCCCAACTCATTAAAATCTGTCATTCATTATTTACATCAACATTATTGTTAGATATTGTATACCTGGATTAGTATGTTTTTCTTTATGTTGATAAACAAATGATTTTCCTAATCTTTATCCATTGAATTGTATGATTTATTGACAGAATATGCTGGATGTTTTGGTATTTTATAGATAAAGTCAAAGGATCACATCAAATAAGCAAACTGAATAGAGAAAATGCTTGTGACAGACCTTAGGGCACTGTCAAGCTCCCCTGGCATTCAACAAGATTCTTTTTCTAGGGAAGCCAAAGGACATGGCAAGACTAATTGACAGATCAGGCCAGCATCGGGTATCAGTAACCCAGGGAAAATGTAGGGACTGGTGGCAGACCAGGGGCAGACCAGGGACAGGAGCTAGGTACTATGTTTATGTATATGTGGGTGTAACTGCCCCCCTCTGGCCTTATTATCATGTGTGAACTGGACAGTTATTTCATAAACTTTAAGAAACTCCTGTGTCATGGGCCCTGTGCTTCCAAATGATTCAATTACTAACAAAATCACTCATTCGAGTTCATGAGAGGCAGAAGGAAGACATATTTATTGAAGTACAGAATCTCAAACTAGCAGGAAAATGGGCCTCCATGAGCATTACTGACCAACCTTGATTAAGAGCATTAGTTTTCTTTTGAAAAACATCCTTTAACGAGCTGCAATTGTTATAGGGCAGCCCCAATATTGAACGGGTTGCCTGGCTGTGGGTCCTCACCCGCGCGCTAATAAGGGACTTATTAATACTCCACTACAGGCATACACAAAAGGTTAATAAAAGGTTTATTTACAAGGGAAAAGGAAAGAAGGAAAATGTACAACTCAGGGAGAAAATAGGGAAATAAAGTCTTTAATGCGTCCTACCCGATCCGCCGACCTGGAAACCCAAAGAGCACTCTCCGAGCTGGCCGGACGCTGCGAGCGGGCGGAGAGTCAAAATGGGGGGACCCCTCCAAAGCCCACGTGTCTGGCTTTATACCAATCTGGCTGCTTAACCCCACCCTCAGGTCCCAGTCACCTTCCCTTTGGTGGTGATGGGATTTGGAGTTCCCAGTGTCTTTGGCTTTGGTCTGGGGTGGGGGTGGCGTCCACAAAGCCTGTATGGAATTAGCTTTAGGACATCCTTTCCCCCTAGCACAATCACACTGGAGTCCATTCAGAAGAGGATTACTAGTGTAATGAAAGGACTCCAGGCCATGACATAAGGAATCCAGGATGTTTAATTAAGAGTGAAAAAAATGTTTGGGGAAGACTGCTTTGTCCACTAGGGGTTAACTATTCTGTGCAACTACTTCTGACAAATCCAGGACCAGATTTTAGCTTGATATAAGGGAGTATTTTCTATCAATTGATGCTATCCTAACCAGAAAGGAGAGACTCAATGTTGTTTCCTACTTTTTTTTTCCAAAGATTTTATTTATTTATGCATACAAGAACTGGGGTACAGGCTAGAGGTGTGGGGAGGGGGTGAGAGGATTCACCAGTGACAGAGTGGGGAACAGAGCAGGCAGATTGACTAAAATGCACTGCTGAGGGGAGCAGTGGGCCAGTCAGGAGAGGTCTGCTGCACCCTGTGGGTAGCTCCCTGGCTGAGGACTGAACTCTGCTGTAGTAGTTGTGGATAGCTTCACAGTGCTGTGCTTAACCTCTTGCACCATCAGGGAGGCTTCTGTTTCCTACTATTATAGGCCTTCAGGCATATAGATGGGGCAGGAAGTGGGTAGAGGGGATTGCTGAAACTCATGAATGGTTAGACCAAGTAGTTTTTGGGTAGAGTCCGGGATTTTTATGACTAGTCAGCAAATATTAAAAAAGAAAAAGAATGTACTAATATAGGTCTTTTGTTCTGAATTTTTTTAACCAAGTGAGACTAGATAAGGTTTTTGAGATAATGCATTTTGGCAATGGATAACATTTTTTTCTCTTCCTGAGTGTGAAACCCACTGGAATTTGGAGCCAGGCCACCTGGGTCTGAATATAGACTGTGTCACTTACTAGTTGAGTGACTTTAGGACAATTCTTTAAACTTTCTGTGCCTCAGTTTCCTCATCTCTAAAAGGGGACAATAATAACTATGTAAAGTTTGTGAGCAGCACCTTATTTACAGTGTATATTGTGTAACTGTTACCTATTAGTTCTTGATTACGAAATAAGCGAGGAGTTAGCTGGAAGATAAAATATCACAGCATTTGTAAAGTTGAAATGGAGATTGTGGCTTTAGATATGAAGCCAGGTGGGCGTGCTAATACTTCACCCCGCTCAACTTATCCATCCTGTCATTGTCCCAGCTAGACAACTATACATCTTTGTAAGAGTTTGGTCCCGGGCCTCCCCGGTGGCGCAGCGGTTGAGCGCTGGGTTGTGAAGCTGCCCGCAGCTTCTGCAGCGCCAGTTCGATCCCCGGCTGCTCCCCGGCCACCTGAGGAGGGTCCCATATGGCGCGCAGACCTCCCCTGCTGCCCGCTGCTCCCCTCAGCAGTGTACTTCGGTCCTTCTGCCTGCTATGCTCCCCGCTCTGGCTCTGGTGAATTCTCTCACCCTCCCGCGCTTCTGACCATACCCAGTGCTTGAACAAATAAACAAATAAACAAACAAACAAATAAATAAATAAATCTTAAAAAGAGGGGATTCCTCAAAAAAAAAAAAAAAATTTGGTCCTATTTTGCATGGAATGTAAAAATCCATGAACAAGATGGCTCCAGAAGGATTATTGGTACTTTGGTGATGAGGTGTGGTGACATACATTTGAAGAGCTGTGAACCTGTATTTCTCAAACACATGCAGTGTTAGAAACCAACATTACCTCAGTAAAACAATCAAACAAAAAAAGATGTGTCCAGAAAGTGCAAAATCTGAAAGAAGGCAATTTGAAGATGCTTGGTTCTTTCTTTCAAACTTATTAAATAATTCACCCCTCCCATGGAAAGCAATAAATGATGGGTAAGAGACTGAGGAGTATTATTCTAGTGGAACTCTCTGGCCATTGAGATCTCAGATAAGAAATGAAGTTTAACCTTCTAATGAGGACAATAAAGGGGGAAAAAAAGGCTACCATTTCCAACACTATCATTTCATACTCCCAAATATAATGAAGTAAATTCTTTAATAAATTTAGCTTTTGATCATATTACTTTTATTTTTTTCCAGACCTGCAAAATTTCATTAAGACTTGGCACTAGTTCCTGGACTAGCCTGTGGGAGCCATTGAGCTAGATGACTTTTACAATCCTTATAACCATGAGATGTTATAATTCCATGATAGAATTTCATTTGTATGTAGTCTTCAGAAGAGAACCAAGGGACTGAACCTGGGTCAAGGGTCAGGCAGATACTGAAAATGTGTTTGTGAAAGGGTTGGCAGTCAGGCACAGGGCAGGGTATTTTTTCTCCTTGGAATTCTTAATCATATTTCCCAACTGTCAATAGAAAGAAGAATTTATCTAAAAAGGCCAGAGAGTTGTTGTAGGGAGAACTTGATGTTGACCCTCTGTGCCTAATCTTGGGCTTTGGGATTTCCATCGCCAGGTGGTGCACCATGACAATTGGAAGAAAAGACAGTTATGTCAGTTTCAGCATGTCTCTCAGTAATAACATCTCAAATGTGCTCATTTCTTTGTCTTAATATTTTATTACCAGCTTCTTGTTCTCCTCATTCCACATGTGGTCCCGTTCCTCCACTTGTGAGCTGATGAAGCTACATTGCAGCAAATTGAAATAGAAAACCACATATCCAGGGTGATTTATCGTTAATGTGAAATTCCATCCCAACCTGAAAGTCGAGGAGCAGAAATCCCAAGCTATTTCAAAATTCATATTACAAGACAGACAATCAGATGCCCCCAAACCACAACATCTTGTACTCTATTAATCGTACACTGACAGAGCCCTTTGGTTGCATTTGTGTTTCCAAATAAATACAAACATATGTCACCATTTTTTATTGATTTTGGACTTTCTTAGGAAGGAAACACTGTTAAATTATAATAAATGGTGTCAACTAAAACAAATAGCGCAAAACCCATTAAGAAAGCATTTGTTGCAGAACTTGCTTTGATTTGTTGGCGTCAGTTGAAATCATGTCAAAATAATGTCTTCGGAAACCAAATAAAAATTTGTTTGCAAATTTGTCTGCAGCAAGCATTTCTGGAGCATAAAAATCCTTAAGAATCAATATGGTTTTATGCAGTATGCAAATGTACTGAAAAGCATTATGGCAAAAATTCCATTGCTTGAATTATATGACAGTGTTAGTGAATTAATAAATAATAATAGATGATAAATAATATAGTGACTGAATTAGATAATACATTTATGAAGAAGTAGAAGGAGAAAAAGATTAAGGGGGATAGTCTTGGGAGAAGATCAATTTTCAGATAAGCTAAACTAACATTTTATATTCAGAAAATTAATGGAGTTTAGTCCTGTAACTCACAAAGTCCAGTTAAACTAAATTTCACTGTAGACTTTAAAAAAGGAAAGGAGATGCAAAATGCCTAGTCCTGAATTGATAACCATTTGAGTTCTAATATTAGTCAGCCTGCATCTGTCATTTGCATAACTGTGTTTGCCTTCCAGGTAATTGGGAATTTAATTGCTATCAGAATAAAATTTGAGTCTTATTTCCTAATGATGTCAGTGCAATGTATCCCAATGTGCATTTTTGAGAGTCACTGTAATTACGCAAATGAGAGGGCTCCTGTTGGAACTGGGCTCCACTATAAATTCAAAAAGCATTTATTTTTGGTGTACCCCAGGTCTGCTTCTGCAACTATTCTCTTTGTCCTTTCCCTGGCTTTCCAGCACACAGTTCTCAAGAAATGCTTTGCTGGTGGTGTTTCAGCTGCATCTGCCCTTCTCTACCCTCTCTGTTTCCTCCTGCTGCTAAAATAGATCTATCCTACTCTCCACTCCACTTCTAATTTCATTCCTAGTATCTTTAAAGGATCTAATGTGATTAACTAGTTAATGTCTCTATCCCTTACCTCTCCCAGGTAGTTTATTTTAATTTTTGAAAAGTAAAAAAAAAAAAACAAACAAACAAACCCCAAACATCATCATGTTGAGTCTCAACTATCAATTATCACCAGAATTTAATAAAAGAAAGGGCACTTTAATGCACCCGACCCCTGCTGCAATAATGGCAGAATAAAGGACAGTCCTTTTAATTGAATATATTTTGCTTTATGACAAACTCATAACACTGACCTTATTTTTCTAATTCTTTTTTTAAAGATTTATTTTATTTATTTATTCATACAAGCACTGGGTACAGTCAGAAGCGCGGGAGGGTGAGAGAATTCACCAGAGCCAGAGTGGGGAGCAGAACAGGCAGACTGACAAAGTACACTGCTGAGGGGAGCAGTGGGCGCAGGAGAGGTCTGCAGGCCATGTGGGACCCTCACCCGTTGGCTGGGGATTGAACCGGCGCTGCAGAGGCTGCGGGCAGCTTCGCAACCCAGCGCTCAACCGCTGCGCCACTGGAAGGCCCTGTTTTTCTAATTCTAATATAAAAAATAAGTAAGCTTTCATCGCAGCCTAGAATTATTTTGTAAACGGGTGTTTGAAAACTGTTATTTTAAATTGATTTCATTGCTGTGATGTTCAGAAGGGAGGGTGATGGTTCTTTTCTACTGATATTTTTTGTGCCAGAGAGAATTATGGTTACAGAACAAAACAGGTCAAGGCTATGGGGCTCCTCCTTGGGATGGACAGTAAGTGCAGGCTCTAGGGGGGTAAAGCAGAAAATAAGCACAAAGCACTGAAAAGATAAGTTAGGTGTGATCAGCAGGGAAGCTGATGGATAGGGGATCACAGAGTCCTCATGAACTTGGCTGCTCAAGAGCAAATGCCTGTAAGGTTCTTTTTCTGGAGCTCACTACCTCTTTGACATGAGTGGATAGAATTTTAGGGCTTTGTACAATAGGCTGGCCTGTTCTGTCCACACCTCCCACACTGCAGCCAGCTACCTTGTTGCAATGATTGGACTGCAACTTCTTTTCCTCTGCAAGACTCCACTGGTGTGACTTCATTGAGGGTTTACTTGACAGCATTTTCAAATTGATTTGGACTTTGCAGTGTTCCGTGAGCAAAGCTTTTTAGGATCCGGGAGAGCAAAGTTGCTAACTTCTGCACCTGTAACTTGCACTTTGTGTATTTATATCTGTGCATGTATTCCAACATCCAGTACAGATCTTGCTCGTTTCCTTTTTCCTCTGCAAAAAAGTACCAAAAGGACTAAATCAAAACTGGAACTAAGTGCTGTCAGGGTTCTGGCTTACTTTGGGGGTTGTTAGGAGCATTGTGAGGAAAAATCCAACAGAACAATGCCCTGTTGTTAGCTGTGAGTGAAACCTAGAGACCATCAGAGGGAGTACTTTAGCTGCTGTGAAGGGGCTCAGAGGGAGACAGATAATAAATGTACAACAAACAATCCAATGTCAGAAATGATCACTATTGCAAAATGAGACTGAAAGTCTATTTTTTAGCAATTTCTACAGCTGAAGTCCCAGCTCTGGCCACGGCCAGTACTAGCTGGATAATTTTCTAAATCTGGCTAACATGGAATCTTGCAAGGACAAAGAGGATACACTCACTAAGCTGTAAGTGAGGTACTGGTCATGCATGATTAAACATGCTGATAGTTCTGGTCTTAAATGGTACCGATTTCTTGAAGACTTGGTTATGCATTTTTAATTGTTTGCCTACGATTGACATTAACCATGGCTTTCTGATGAATATGAAGCTGTGTTGGCCTGCACTGACATTAGCTGAAACCTGGACCCTCAAATTGTTAGTTCCTCCCACATTTCCCTTGTTTTAGTACTTTATTGACAGGCTCCACTTGCAGTCCAGACCACTACTAATCCTAATTCCTGAATTTAGGAAATTGATTCCTAAATCAATTTTTAAAATGACAAAATATACCAACACCTCAGACCTCCTTAATGGGGCTTGCAACATTGAGCCAGGAGTGAGCTTTATGCTTTCATTCCATCCCTCGATTGCAGTGCTCCCCTTCGCTCCTTCCAGATGATCTTTGCTTTAATTTCCTACTCTATAACTTCTCCACTAGTTCTGTCTTAGCTTCCTCTAGGGCTATGTCTTAACCTGAATCTTGCCTTCCTCCTGCCTATCTTCTCTCCCTGGAGTCCTTGATATCCTATCAACTGATGAGGTATGAACAAATCATAATCACAAACTGCATGCTTGACTTCTGGGCTAGAATCTCTCTAAAACTTCTTGTTGCTAGGTTGGATCTACTCCTCTGACCACTGTTTGGAGCTATGGATGTTGATCCAGAAACCCTAACTGTCCTGGCTGAAGTTCTCTCTGGGCAAGTTCCCTTAGTACCTGTCCTAGTTAAAGGGTCTTTGCTTGCTTCAATTTCCTCTCCCATCATACGCTGTGACTGAGTCCATTATGATTTGTCTTTAAGATGATGTAATCGGCATTGCAAAAAACTCTATCCTCCAAAGCTCCATCCATGGTATGGGACATTTCTTGCTATCACAGAGCCAGTTCTGTGAGATAGGGAATTTTGTCTGCAGCAGACATCTGTAAAAATGATTCCAGGTGTCATAGTGAGGGTTGACTAGGCTGGGTTGTAGTGATGAGTAAACCCAAATATGAAATGTCTCAACACAGCAGTTGATTTCTTATTCACACAACAGTCCTCTGTGAATCTTCAGGTCAGCAAGATTGTTCTCACATCTCATTTAGGGATTTTGATTTTCCCCATCTTGTGGCTCCTCAATTCCTTAGGACTTTTTGGCATTTACATCCAGCTGGTGGAAAAGAAGGGTGAGACTGGAAAGTCAAGCTCCTTTCTTTAAGGTTTTGGTCTGGAGGTGGCACATAAATTTTATTCTCAAATGTGATTGTGCAGAATTGAATCATACGGTCACGTGTAATTACATGAGGTGTCTGGGAATGTAGACTAGTCATATTAGCAGGAAAACACTGGACAGCTAACAGATAACATACTAATTCATTCTCAGCCTTTGATTTCCTTAACATAGTTTTGTTCACTGAATGGCTAGTACTTTAGGATGCAGATTACAAAATAATAGACTAGGTCAGGAGAGTGGAATAGAGGGTGTAGGGTGATGCATTGTCAACATATAGGTCAGTGATAGGAAAAGTCAGAATCTTTGGGTGACAAATTTGGGAGGACAAGACTCTTAGACAGCTAGGGGTCAATGTGGGGGTACTGGGAATAGGAGAAAGCAAAGGGATGGAAACAAAGTAGAGATGCAAAGCATGTCTGCTTTGTTTCAGGTGAGACCTGATTCTAATATACATATTCAAAATGCTTGCCAAGGGAGGGCTTTCCAAATGTGAATGATTCAGTTTTGTGCCAAGGAATAGGAGTAAAATACTCCAACACCCTAGTTCTCAGTGCGATCCACCAGGTTCCTGCTTCTCTTAAGATTTTTCAACTAACAGACTAAAAGAATTAAAATCCTATTAATTTCATCATTCTGTGGTTTTTGCTCAGGTCACAGTGAAGCAATAGCTTTCTCACAGCTATCCATTTGGTGTCAGGCTGCCCACTGCGAGCCCTATCATGTATGAGGCAAAACCTTTTTATGTAGGATTGGGTTCTGTTTCCTGTTGGACTGGCTATTTTATACAAACAAGGACTCATCTCTAGTTCATTTACATCCTCCCCTCTCCCACAGCCCTGCAGACTGTGAGAGACTGACCCATGCTGGTAACCTACCGACACATCCTTAACCACCTGGGCTAGAGCTTGAGTTGATTCAGCAGGAAACAGGGAAGTGAGTGGGAGGGTTGAGGTGGCCAATCAATGAGCCTCAGCTGTTGTCTGCAGAGCTGTTAATGGGGCTGAATCTGATTTTTGTTTAGCAGAAAGCACTTTGCAAAGGCAGACAGGTGGCAAAGGTCTGGCGATGCAGAAGCATAGAAACCATAGCTTTGGCTTTGTAGCTTGTGAACTGGCTATTTTCACTGGATGGCAAAGGAATAACTGAAGATGAAGAGTTGTGTGTAGTCAATTCATCCTGGCTGAATAGATTTCTAAGGGTCTTTGAGCCTGGTTAGTGGAAGAGGATTATCTATGTAATGTGATGTAAGGAATGCTCCAATGTACCCTTTACTTGCAGTGTTACATGCCATCATTAAAGATCTCCCCTTTAAGAACTTTCTAAATAAATTTAAATAAGCCAAGTTTATTTAAATTATATAGCACTTACTACCTGCTAGGTACTGCAAAGGGCCTTATAGTTATTAACACACTTATCTCTTGTAACAATCCTATGACATAGGTACTAGTTTTAATATTCCCATTTAATGGATAAGGGGACAGCGAGAACAGCCCAGGAACACACAGCTACCAAATGGCAGGGCCGGGATTGCAAACCCAGTCAGTTTGTGTCCAGCGTCTGTGCTCTTAACCATTAAACTACGCTGCCCTCATAGCAGAGGAAGCTACATGTGTCTGGAGGCCGCATGGCATGTTCTAGAAGATATTTGTTACCTAATCATACTACCATCCCTTCCATCTTGCAGAGAGGTAGATGTTTTGAGGGGAAGCAGTGTAAAAGGTCCCGGTGAGACTTTTGGAAGAACGTGGGAGTTAGCATGTGGGCCTCATTAAAGGAATAGATACCCAGCACCTATTCCCCTCGGCGCAGCGGTTGAGCGCTGGGCTGTGAAGCTGCTTGCAGCCTCTTGCAGCGCTGGTTCGATCCCTGGCCACTGGCGAGGGTCCCACATGGCGCACAGACCTCTCCAGCTGTCCGCTGCTCCCCTCAGCAGTGTACTTCGTCAGTCTGCCTGTTCTTTTCCCCACTCTGGCACTGGTGAATTCTCTCACCCTCTCGCGCTTCTGACTGTACCCAGTGCTTGTATAAATAAATAATCTTAAAAAAATAATTAAAAAAAATAAACATGCTGTAGTGCCAGGAAGGGCAGAGGGCAGGTTTTCTATGATCGGGCAGAGAGAGTTAAAGGAGGAGTCCTGGAGCCCTCAGTGGCTTTTGCAGACTTTTATTGAGTTTACCAGGTACATGGCAGGCAGGGGTGCAGGGGCGGGGGTGGGGGGCTCCGAGGCTGGTAGGCCCCCAGCCCCTTGCAAGTCTTCATTCTATCTGGGCTCTCCAGCCTTCTCTCATGGCCTTGTTCTCCCTTCACATTGTTCTCTTTCACTCTGCATTTTCCATTGACGCCACTCTTATCAGCCCACCTACATATGCCCACACCCAACTCCGGGTGCCCGCCATTAGGCATGCATTCAGGACTGCGGGATTCATCATTAATCCTAATGGTGGCAGGGCAGAAAAATCTGACACTTATTTACCTTACCCTACACATGCATTATTCAAGTAACGGAGCTTTCATCTCCTCCTTTTAGTCTGTACAATTTCATTGCAGTGATTAGCAGTTTTTGTCTCATCATTTTTTTTTTTCATTATTTTGTTTAGTAAACTTAGAGGTGGTGTAGACTTGACATGAAACATGTGCGCTCCCATTCACCCAGGGAAGGAAAGCGTGGTTTAGGTTGACCAGGAAGCCAGGGGCCACCGTCTGAAAACCAGCTGCCAGTTCTGTATTCAGCGTCAGGGCACCTCACTTTCCCAGGCAGCTCTGTGGAGGCTGCTCTGATGCTATAACTTCCACCCAGGAGTGATCAGTTCTAAGCTTCCACTGGCTTTTCTCCATCCTGCTTCTTCCTCACACTCTACCGGTGACGGACGGCCTCCCGTTGACAGACGGCCTCCTCTGCTGGCACCATGTAGCAGAGGACCACTTCTGTCTCAAGACTGTTCTCAACTTTGGTCAGAGTCCACGACTTTCCGTCTACTGCTGGCTCTATACACACCCTGCTGTGACTGCTCAAATGCTCAGTTATTGGAGTAACATTGGTTTCTATCATTAAATAGGTTTCAAGTGTGCATTATTATAAATCAACATCTGATTTGGTATTTTATGCTCACTTCTGAAGTCTGACTCCATCCTTCCCATACATTTGACCCCTTTTGTTCCATTTACCCAACTCCTTTCCCTCCTCTTTTCTGGTGACTGCTAATTTGGTCTTATCATTTTAAAGTTTGTCAAATCCTCAATTTTCTGTCTATGTCTACTAAATATTCCAGAAGAATATTTGATGGAAAAGGGGTGGTGGTGATCATTTTGGTGGGTATTACCCCACCAGTTCTTGTCCTTGCCAGATAGTATGAATACTGTGAAGACAGTTTGCAGAAATTCGAACACCTGCTAGGCACAGGATGCCAAATAAGCTTCTGCATGCCCTAGGCACTCTGAGCTGACCCCACTAGACCATTACATTCTCTGTTTCTAGAGAAAGAAAAGATATATTGACTGACAAACAGACTTTTCATTCCCTGTATGTAACTGGGGATTCAGCTCCTACACTTTGGCGCCGAGCTCGTTGTCTTCATAATTAATGCTAAAAAGAACAGATTTGGAAAGAACAAGGGAACAAGAGGCTAAGTCTCCGGAGGGAGACTTAGAAGTGGACTCCATGCATTTCCCCCCACACCATTAATCCCCCATGGTCACATGTGGGGAATACAAATGCCCTTCTTAGACCCTCTGATTCATTTTCACTATAAGACAATTGACCCATCATCACTGCAAGAGCAAAGCCTTAAACAAAGCAGCTGCCGAAAGGACTTTGTCAAGCTGGAAATGAATTATTAATATGGCTCTGAAAGGGAATGGCATTGGAAACCAGGCTCTTTATTATTTACATTAATGAGCTGGAAGACGACGCAGCGAGCAAAATCCCAGTTTGGAGGATGCTACATTTTGAAGTGCAACGAGTGAAGAAACAATGAAATCCAACAAATGTAAATTCACACTAATATGTCTCTGAACAAAGAGCCCGAAGAGGGAATATTTTCAGTGCAGGAAAGGACTCAGTCATTACCGAAATTCCCTACTGTCAGTTTGTTTGAGAATGAAGCTCAGACTTAGGGGGAAGAAAAATGCCTAGATGGCCTGCTGGACAGACACAATGCAATGCACCTATCAAAGGAGGGGCATTATCTCCATTAGAGATGTGTGCCGGTACAATATGCCATTCATCTCTTATCTGGGTTGAACGGTAAATTATTCTAATACAATATTATATTCTGCTCCTCGGAGAGATTCCGAGTCCTCACAGCTTGATTGGCAGAGGCATGCCTGTGTGCGCACCTTTCTGTGTACTTCCTGTGATGCTAGCTGTTTTCCTTTTGCAGCACACAGAGCGCTCTTTCCCACCAATAACCTTCCCCCCTTCAGCAAAAACCGCTTTTGGCTTAGCTGTCTCTTTCTTCATTCCAGCCATGTATTCGAAATGTTTCTCTGTAAACCCCAGTCTGGCAATACGAGAATTGATCCCTGCCTTCACAGGAAGCATAACAATCTCCTGAGATGAGAGACGAGGTAACATTTTGCCTCATTAAATTAGATCCTTCCCCGAACTGGTATTTCTCTTTTGTTTGAACCTACTTCGTGCTATATTACCTCTCTTAGTTTCTGGACATTTGGCCACCCCCCGTCGTCTTGCGCGGGCCTGCTTTTGCCGAGCTCCCAGTACCTGTTGCTGTTTTCCTCCTGTCTTCAAGCTTCCGTGGTGTCTTGGTTATTGGTTATCAGGCTCTGACCCATTTGCCCTCGACGTCCCTGTTCCCTTTTTGACTCGAGTTTGCCTAGCCTACTTGGCCCAGATCCATCGCCAGCTCTGATTTCTAGAAACTGCATAATCTCTACAATCCCTTACTTGTCGGCCTGTCTTCTCTCCTAGGTAGTACGTTGTCTTGCTAGAATTGATATTTTGGAGTGATGGCATCATGCATTTTTCTCTTTGTACAGCTCCATACCAGATTTTTCCAATAAAGCTTTAGGTCAATTTGGGAAAAGCTAAGAGTATGGCTGAGGGGTGTGTGTGTGTGTGTGTATGTGTGTGTGTGTACATGTGGGGAGTCACTTGGAAATCATTTTGATCACTTTCTGTTAAACATCTATAGCAGCAAGGCAGAACGCTTTAAAATAATCTTGTAAACTTTCTTTTTGCGTTTGACAGAAATAACTTTATTTATTTTGCTCTTCACCACTTCAATAACAGAAGCTTTCAACTTGATGTTTAAAAAAGGATTTTTATAGTATTTTAATTTTTATTATTATTTTTTTAGATTTTCTTTATAGTTATAAATTTTTAATGAAGCGCCCTTGTTTTACATCCTTGTTAATAATTTGACAGTGTAGGGTTTCTCCCCTCAGGGTTGTGTGGTCACCGTAGCTCTCCCACCACCAAAGCAGAAATAGTCCTGTAACATAGTTCTCTGTGCTCTCCCCTCCCTGATCTTGTCCACTTTAAAATCAACCCTTGGGGGCCTCCCTGGTGGCGCAAGCGGTTAGGACAAAGCACTGTGAAGCTATCCGCAGCCTCTGCAGTGCGAGTTCAATCCAGCCAGGATGGTGACCCACATGGCGCAGCAGACCTCCCCTGTCTTGCCCGCTGCTCCCCTCAGCAGTGTATTTCAGTCAGTTTCCCTGTTCTGCTCCCTGCTCGGTCTCTGGTGAATCTTCTCACTGCCCACGCCTCTGGCCTGTACTCCTGTTCTTTTATGCATGCATGGATGGATCTTTAAAAATAATTTATTAATTAAAAAATAAAATAAAATAAAATAAAATCAACCCTTGAAAGCTGATTATAGATCTGAGGTATCCAAGAAGGGGATGGGGAGAAGGAGGAGTGAGAACTGGGGAGGGAGAGTATAATGGCCTTTGGTGAAGGACTATGGGTGATTCCGTAATGGGAGAGCTATGGTGACTATACCGGAGTGGGGAAATTCTTTACTGTGCAACACTAGCAAGTATGTAAAACAATGATACTTCAATTAAAAGCAACAACAAATTTGTAGCTACCAGAAGGAAAGGTGTGGGTGGTGGTAGTGGGGAAATCGATTGAACCATTGGATTTTAGTGGCAACCTTAATGTAGTATATGCAGACACTGTTTTTTAATGATCTACACCTGAAACCTGTATGATGTTATAATGCATATTAGTTCAATAAAAATTTTTAAAATTCCAAAAAATTTAACAACACTAAAAAAAAAAAAAAACACAACACTAAAATGATCTTTTCCATAATATTGATTCATAGTGATAGAACTGGGCTGTGGCTATCCTAACCTTGAATCTTGAATCAGGGATGCCTTTAGCAAAGTTTGGGAAGAGGTTTAATCTGATTTAACTGCTCTTATTAATGAAGCATAATATAATAATATGCATATTTTCTACAACTACCAATAGGTATGATTTTTTCAGGTGTAATGTAGCATTCATTTCAACATCTGTATATACTATGTTATATACATATAGCCAGTGTAGTTATGATTGATTATAAATGACTTAAGATTTTACAGTTTAAAAATTGTATTAAAATATATTATCCTATTTAATCCTTTTATTAGGTTGAACCATATGAAATCGCCGATATTTGAACATTTGGAACTACAAAAATGAAATGGCAATTTCATACAAATTCACCATCATAATTTCAGATGAGGAAATTGAGGCTTAGCAAGTTTAAATGGCTTCTCCAAGGTCACTCATTTACACACCAAGTAGTCCAGCCGGGATTCAAATTCCCTGACTCACATCTCCTTCCTTGCTCCCTACCTTTGTTTCAAGTTTAATAGTCTCTAAAATAATCTTGATACAAGTTTTGTAACTCAAGTATTTGTCTTTTTAATCTACCGTGGTCGACAGGAAATAATGATTTTGAAATGCTCCTGAACACTTTAAGAACATTCTCAAAAACCCGAAATTGACAAAGAAAAAAAGTAACCAATCCTTACAAACAGTAATGTCCCACCTGTGTGTCCTCTGCTTGGGAATATGACAGTATGTGGACATCTGTCCCACTCTTGCTTCTCCCTTGCTTCTTCTCCTTTTATTTGCTGTCTCTTTTTTGATCACCTTCTCTTATTGTTCTCCCCCAACCACCCCTGCAGTCTTTTGAGCTTAAACTCTTGAGCTTCCTTCTTTCTTTATTGCTCTTTTTTTGGCCAAGATCTGACTGTACCACTGACCCCAATTCAATTCATGTCATCACATAACATTGTGCAACAGGAAAACTGGAGTGTGGGATCAGACATCTCAGCAGGGGCCACAGTCACTTGCTCTCTGATTTCTAACCTGCCTGGAAGTTTCAGGAAGAGGCTGGCAGGTTCCCTGCTCTGCAATACAGCTAATGCTGTCCTGTGGGACCGTCCTTTAGACCTCAACAGACTCTTCTCTCTGCTGGGCCACAATACTATTGAGAAGTGGTGCTTCACTTAATTAAGCCAAACTGGCGAGCACCATGCATATTAATGAGCGCCCTAATGAGCATTAACTTTTGATGTTCTTCGTTAACAAGCATTATAAACTATGACAAATTTTGGTTTGACTTCGTGCCAAAATGAGGATGAGTGGTTGTTTAAAGCTGTAAATTCAAAACCTTCCCCTGGGAACGGGAGAGCTGCTCATTAATACTGCTGTAGCTCCCAGTGTCAAATAAGACAAATAAATGTCCCGATTTCTTTTCCACTACCCCTTCCCCCACCTGCCTTCAGCATGCATTTCTTTTCTAAGTGGACTCTCTCCTAACACACTTACTCAAACCCACTTTTCACTTTAGACTGTTGGAAAAAAATGCTCACATCTTGGGAGTTACTAGACCTAGTAATTGCCTGCAAATTTCAGATAATGAAACTTCCAGCTTCAAAACACAAACGCTTGGCAGGGATAAATAGATGGATGGAGAGATGTTTCTTTTAATTGAGAATTGGAAACTTCATTAGAATTTTTTTTAAGAAGCCACATTTTGTTCTACTGCTGGTTGTTAAATAAGGAAAGTGCAAGCAATGACGTGCTTGAGGCATACATCAAACCCAGAAGGAAGGATAAGCATGATAGGAAGGGCAGGAAAAGGCCTTTTGGCTCCAAAACTTCTTCCCCAGGGCCTTACCAAAGGGCCCAAGTTCCTGTCATTAGCTCTCCTTTAGTGGGGTTTTCTGTTTTAATGGAACTAATGCTTTATATTACCGGGGAGGAGTAACCCATTAGTTACCTGGTAACAGGATTTGATTATTTCATTACATTCATTGCCACCCTTCAGGCTATGGAATTAGGGGCCTGAAATATAGAATGACTGTGCTCTGTTGGAAGAATAAGGCTGTCATTTCTACCCAGTCTGATGAGAATCCCTGGGTAGCCATGGGGAAGTCATGGGGCAGGAGATTACCAGGTGTCTGGGTGTGACTGAGCATTGAATTGTAACCTTTACTTGCTCTCTACATTTCCTGAATCTGCTATAGATCTTTCCATGCAAGGTCTACGAAAATGATTATAATGGCTAGATCTGTAGGAATTAAGTACATAGGTTCATTGAATACCAGGTTCAAATCCTAGCTCAAGTAGCTCTTAAATACTGCAATCTTGGGGACGTCACTTAACCTTTCTGAGAATCAGCTTCTTTACCATCTATATCATAGAATTGTTTTACGGATCAACGTGAGTTGATTTGTGCAAAGAGCTTGACACAATGGTTGACAGTAAACACTCAAAACATAGAGGATGTTTTCCTTTTGTAGAGTGTTTTCTATGGTTTCAGATGTGGAATATGTAAGGCCTCCGGGACATATCTCTCCTCCTCCTGCTCCTCTTCCTCCTCCTCACCCCCTATTAACACTTCCCCCCTCTCTTCTCTCTCCTTCCCTCTGTTCCTCCCTCCCTCCCTTCCTGTCTCTGTCTCCGTATTACTTGTTTGTTCATTATCTTTGTTGAGAGTTCTCTAAGGCGTATTTACCTTTCTTTAGCCACTGCGCTCTCAGGGCTGTCTCCCTTGGCTCCCTTCTCATTGTGTTCTTGTGGATGATTTCAACACACTGTTCAGGAAAATCCTAATGAGTTCACAGCACATCTGCTTTCCCGATCATAGAAGGGATTTATAATCCAAAATGAAATAATGTTTGGATTAACTGTGACATTATTTCCTCTTACATTGCTGCCCATAATGAAAGTTGTTTCCTCAATGTAAACGTCTTACCTGCCAGTGATGTGAAGAAATGAGATAATGATTTGGTATAGAAGAAGGAAGTAGTGAAGAGAGGGGTAACATTTGTCAGGGATTTTCTGGGCTGCTAAAACCTAGGAATACGTTTTGGCAGTGCCCATTGACATGCAGCTGCATTGAATGTGCCCTATGAGAGGTGCCTTGGCGATACTAGGATATATAAGATATTATTGCTTAAAATCCACTTTGGAGGTTAAGATTGTGATGTATAACACCATTAGATAAAAACGAAGGGGGCAAGTTTTGTGGGGAAAACGGAACCTGAGCTAGTCCTTGTAGAGTTTGGATAGCAGTGGAGGGTGGGAGGAAGATGGAAACATAAAACATTAATTCATTCAACCCTCAAAAATGCCTAATAAAAGAGGTAATACTATTATTTCCACTTCATAAATAATACATATATATCTACTGGCGGGGTAGGTAATAAGGGAAGATATTGCAAATAGAAGGACTTGGAGCAGGGATCTATGTGATGTGTGCAGAAGACAATGAGGAGACTGGGTTGACAGGAGCAGAAAGTGTCCGGTGGAGAGCAGTGGGAAATATGACTGCAAAGCATAAATATGGCCAGCTTCCAGATGATCTTCAAAGACGGCTGAAGACTTAAAAAAAAAAAAAAACTTTATTGAGGAATAATTAACAAATATAGTTGTATATATTTAAAGTGTACAATGTGATAATTTGATATGCATATGCATTGTAGAACAATTAACAACATCAAGATAATTAACATATGCCTTCACCTCACATAGTTAACACACTTAACTCTTTTTGTGTGTGTGCTGAGAATACTTAAGATCTACTCGAAGCAATTTTCAAGTATACGACAATGTATTATTAACTAGAGTCACTGTGTTCTACATTCGAAGCTTAGAATTGATCCTTTTTATAACTGAAAACTTGTACACAATTGTTTAAAGAGTCCACATAGAAGTGGACTATCTCTGTCTGGCTTATTGCACTTAGCATAATGCCATTCAGATTCATTTACACTGAGTTACTGTTTTCTCAATGATGTATCGTTATTATATCCTTGTTTGTTTTTGCACAATATAGGGTTTCTCACCTCAGGTGTAGTCACCATAGTTTTCCCAACACCGAAGCACCCATAGTCCTCCACCACAGTCCATGGTACTCTCCGCCCCCTACCCAGTTTTCTCCCCTCCCCTCCCCTTTGGTTTTAACGTGTGTCTTTGGCTCTTTGTCTGGTTTCTCTATATTCCACCTATAAGAGAAATCATCCTGTATTTATCTTTCTTCACTTATGTTGTTTTAAATGGCAGGATTTTTTTTGATGACTGAATAAAATTCCTTTGTGGGGTGTGTGTGTGTGTGTGTGTGTGATCTCACATTTTCTCTACCAGATAAAGAAAGAAGTGTGTGAAACAATTAATGAATGTAGAAAGTTTGGGCCTCCCTGGTGGCGCAAGGGGTTGAGACGCAACCTATGGGAAGCTATCCACAGCAACTGCAGCACGAGTTCGAAACCCGGCCAGGGAGCTACCCGTATGGCGCAGCAGACCTCTCCTGACTGGCCCGCTGCTCCCCTCAGCAGTGTATTTCAGTCAATCTGTCTGTTCTTTTCCCCACTCTGTCTCTGGTGTATCCTCTCACCGCCTCCCCCCACCACCCCCCGCACCTCTGGCCTGTACCCCAGCTCTTGTGTGCATAAATAAATAAATCTTTAAAAAAAAAAGAAAGTTTGACACAAGTCTGAGGTGATGGAAAGAAAGGGCATATAAAGTTAATAAGAAGAGTAGCAGAAGGCATGGGAAGTGGAAATTATGGAACAAAGTAGAAGACAGGTGGGGAGAAAGATGAGGTAAGGTAAATCTAAGATGTAGGGAACAGAAATCATTTATACTTACAAATCATAAATTTTAAAAAATAGGTATTATTTAAGCATTTGATATACAAGTAAGTCTCTTTCCATTCTTGTCCTTTAGCCATATATATTGTGCTATATAATATTCCAGCAATAGTCACTTATTTATTTATTTCTCAAAGTTTACTTAACATGTGTTGGGCACCTTTCTAAGACTCAAAAACATTAATTCATTCAATCCTTGAAAAAGCCTAACAAGATAGGTAATATCTTGGTGTTAAATGTTTTTAAGTGACGGAGTCAAGATCAAATTAAAAATAGTTGATTTCAGAGTCCTTGTTTTTAACCATTAGATGGCTCTGCTTACTTTCGTATACATGCATACATATTTTCCTTAGGCTTCAGCCACAGGACAGCCTACTGTATACTATAATCATTGTTCTGTCCCCTGCTTTTTCATGTAAGAATGTGTTTTGGAGAGCATTTTCTACCAGCAACATATAGGTGTCCAATTTTATAAACTTTACAAACTAATTTCTGATTGATAAACATTTTAGCTATTTCTAACATATTAGTTACCACTACAAAAATACTCCAGTCACTATCTTTTTATACATGTCATTTATTACACATAGACATATCTGTAGATTAAATTCCTAAAAGTGGAATTTCTAGGTCCAAAGGTAAATACATTTCAGAATTTGATAATTGGCCCTCCATATAGGTTGAGCCCAATTAAGCTGCCTTCAACAACATATGAGTGACTGTCTCAGCACATCCTCACCAGCACACGGTGAGAAAATGTTATCAGCACCAGTGTGACAGATGAAAATAATATCTCAGTAATAATTTAATTTGCATTTGAAAAACTATTATTTTTAAAACAACCTTGTTTTTTTTTCCCTCACAATACAGGATTGATCCCCTCAGGTACGGTCACCAGAGTTTTCCCACCTCCAAGGTCCCCACAGTCCTCCACCACACTCCAACCCGCTCTCCTCCCCTCTGTTCCCTATTCTTTTTTTTTTTTTTAATAGAGGCATGTTTTATTTATTTATTTGTTTGTTTGTTTGTTTGTTTGTTTATACATGCACTGGGTACAGTCAGAAGCGCGGGAGGGTGAGAGAATTCACCAGAGCCAGAGCGGGGAGCAGAGCAGGCAGAAGGACCGAAGGACACTGCTGAGGGGAGCAGCGGGCGGCAGGAGAGGTCTGCGTGCCATGTGGGACCCTCCTCCGGTGGCCGGGGAGCAGCCGGGGATCGAACCGGCGTCGCAGAGGCCGCCGGCAGCTTCACAACCCAGCGCTCAACCGCTGTGCCACCGGGGAGGCCTTCTGTTCCCTATTTTCCCTCTCTGCTTCCCTTATCTCCTCCCCTCCTGAGGTTCTCCGATTCTCAGTCTGCTTTCAAGGGTCAGTCTTACACATTGTCTTTGTTTGATCCTTTGTTTGATTTCTCTAGATTCCACATATAAGTGAAACCATCTGGTATTTATTTTTCTCCTTCTGGCTTATTCACTTAGATTAATCCCTTCCAGTTTCATCCATGTTGCCTCAAATGGCATGAGTTTATCTTTTTTGATTGCTGAGTAGCATTTTTCCTATTATGGGTATAGAGCAACTATCATATGTGAATTTTGTGTTTCATTTTCCACAAATAATTTGTTTATTACTCTGACCATTACGCATTTGGTTGTTGGCCTATATATAGGAGATCTTCTTCTATTAAAAAGTTGGCCCCCGGGACCTCCCTGGTGGTGCAGGGTTTAAAGTCAGCGCTATCAAGCTAGCAGCAGCCACTGTGACATGAGTTCTATCCCAAGCCAGGGAGCTAACCCATATGGCGCAGCAGACCTCTCCTGGTCAGCTGGGGATCGAACTTGTGCTGCAGTGGCTGCGCATAGCTTCACAGTGCTGTGCTTAACCCCTTGCACCTCCAGGGACGCCCACATCATATTTTTAAAGGATTGTAAAAAACCAAATCAACCAATCAGCAACAACAAGAAAAAACCCCAAAGAATATGTGGCAGATGCAGTATGTGACCTGCAAAGGCTAAAACATTTACTATTTGGTGTTTTGCAGAAAATATTTGCCAACCCCTGTTGGATTAGTTCTTTATCTTACAAAAAACCATACTCTTGTTGCCAATAACAAAGCAAGCAGCCTGTTATATGCTGACTGCTATTACAAGCCATTTATATAGTATAGAAATAGGGTGCTGTTGGTTTATTCCCTGCCACGTAGCTCATCTAACCCTCATTTTCGTGTATCAGCTGATGGAGATTTAAAGACTCACAAGAGAATTTCCTTTGTATAACTTGAAGGCAGGATTCATGGTTGCAAATTTGAGTGAGCTTTTAAGACAGACTTTTCAGGCTGAGACCCATCCCTATTGCAGGCTTATTTAGAGTAAATCAAAGTTACTAGACATCAATTTATTTTTAAATCATCTATTTTCTTCTTGTTGGTTTTCTTGTGCACTTATAATGAAGCCTTTATTTCCTTTGACTTCCCCATCCTCTCTCCTCTGTGCAGGTAAACCCACGTACATACCCTCCTTAGCTGAATCTCTGAGGTCTTGAAATTATTTCTTGACTAGATGGGCTCATGGAATCAAAGAAAATGAAAGTGCTTATATAATATTTTTATAATATTTTGGGAACTTCGAGATAAGTTTATGGAATAGTATCAAGTACACAATCGCACAATTAAATCAAGGCTCTTATTTCACACACCACATAACTGGAGTCAGAAATTTGGTGAGATGTCCAAGATCACACAGCCAGTAAGGGACGAGTTGGACTACAGGAAGGTTTCCCCACTGCTATTTCATTATCACAAATCCAAACACTTTTTGTGCTATTCCCTCTTTTCTCTGAGGCTTAAAGCAAGCTGGATTGGAAAGAAAATGTAAAGACACAGGCCATCATAGCTTATGCTGCCTTCCTTTTTTTTTTTTTAAGATTTATTTATACAAGAACTGGGGTACAGGCCAGAGGTGTGGGGGGTGACAGGATTCACCAGAGACAGAATGGGAAACAGAACAGGCAGACTGACTGAAATACACTGCTGAGGGGAGCAGCGGGCGAGACAGGAGAGGTCTGCTGTGCCATGTGGGTTGCTCCCTGGTCGGGGATCAAACTTGTGCTGCAGAGGCTGTGGATTGCTTCATAGTGCAGTGCATAACACTTGCGTCACCAGGTAGGCCCCCTATGCTGCCTTCCTTTTAGTTCAGATTAGGTCTGTCCATGTTACCAGTTTGTCCATACTCCACAGTTAGGAGTTTTATTAAGTTTATTATTTTATTTTATTAAGTTTTATTACTTTTTTCATTCTTACTGCCCTTATTGTACTGCTTTTATTTATTACTTTTTTCATTCTTACTGCCAGTATTGATGGGACTGCTTATCATATAGTTATTTTTGGAAAACAGCTAGAGCTGTTTTTTTTTTTTTTTTAAGATTTATTTTTTATTTATACAGTAGCTGGGGTACAGGCCAGAGGCATGGGAGGGTGAGAGGATTCACCAGAGACAGAGCGGGGAGCAGAACAGGCAGACGGACCGACACCACTGCAGAGGGGAGCAGCGGGCGCGACAGGAGAGGCCTGCCGCGCCATGTGGGACTCTCCCTGGCTAGCCGGGAATCGAACCTGCGCTGCAGAGGATGTGGACAGCTTCACAGCGCTGTGCTCAACCTGTTGCGCCACCGGGGAGGTCCTATAGCTGTTTTTTTAAAGATGAACTCTGCCCTTTTTTCTTCCCCCAAATTTCATCATTTCCTTTCTCATCTGGGACACAAATGAATTGGATTATCTTTATTAAGACAGAGAACTCCTTGGTTATGCTAATTTCAAACTATGTACACTTTGGCAAGCAGGGACTGGGATTGCTAGTTTTATATCTGGGTCTTGACTTTCAGTTCTTTCTTCCTTCTGTGCTCTTGGGAGGAGTCTCTTTCTCTCTCTCTCTCTTCTCTCTCTCTCTCTCTCTCTCTCTCTCCCCCCCTTCCCTCTCTCCCCCCAGTCCTTGTTCCATCCTTAGTCCCTTCCTCCTTACGTTTTAAAGACTTCAGTGTGATTTCTTAGGAAAGGGTTTTTTTGCACATGATGGGAAGATAAACAATGTAGAGTATCCACTTCATTTCAGAAGCTACTTGGCTCATTCTTTCACATCTCTAGGGATATATCTTTTTTTAATTTAAAGATTTATTTATTCATGCACATAAGAACCTGGGTACAGGCCAGATGTGCGGGAAGGTGAGAGGATTCACCAGAGACAGAGTGGGGAACAGAACAGGCAGACTTACCGGAATACACTGCTGAGGGGAGCAGCGGGCGCGACAGAAGAGGTCTGCTGCGCCATATGGGCCTCTCCTTGGTGGGTGGGGATAGAACCCGTGCTGCAGAGGCTGTGGACAGCTTCACAGCACTGCGCTCAACCGCTTGCGCCACCAGGGAGGCCCTCTAGGGATCTAAAACAATTATTTTCCCAAGATACAGCAGACCTTAGTGGAATTTAACAAGTGTCTGCAGAGTAAGAACATTTGCCTGAAGTAGATAAAGATTCTTATTTATCTTTTTTTTTAAACTTGTGAGACTATCCTTGGCTGAATTCAGAGAACCCTCTACGTTTTGAGAGGGTTTCATATTTTCAGCTCAAGCTTTTCGGGGACCAATTAGCACTATCTATTCTGTGCAACCAAATCACATTCCATATTTCCTAGACTACCATACATCATAAATGATTTGGAATAACATATGGAGCTGGAGATATTGAGCAGAGACCAGCTTGAATTAATGAATTATTTTAATGTTGTATTACCTTAAATATGGGTCCTTACAAGAGCTACTTAGAAATTGTAAGAATTATTCTCATATTTTCCATAAATGGTTATGGAAAACCATTTTTACAATATCCACTGTTAAGTCATCACAAATTCCATGTATGTAGGGTCCAATCAGTGAGTCTTTCATATATTACAAGCAGCTATGCCACAGTCACTTGCAGATACACCCACAAGTTCAGATCTCATGGAAAGGGATGCATCACTTAAGTTTTATAAAGAAACAAAAGATAGTTTCATGCATTTAGAAGAAAAAACAAATGCTATAAAATGGAGCGGGGGGGGGTGCAGGTTTTTTTCTTGAAAAAGCAAATATCTACCTCCAGTCACTAGATGCCTCTAGCTGGCCTCATGCTACTTTTCTTTTCTTTTTTTTAAAGATTTATTTATTTATGCATAAAAGAGCTGGGGTACAGACCGGAGATGTGGGGGGTGAGAGGATTCACCAGAGGCAGAGTGGGGAGCAGAACAGGCAGATTGACGGAAATACACTGCTGAGGGGAACAGCGGCTGAGTCAGGAGAGGTCTGCTGCACCATGTGGGTAGCTCCCTGGTAGGCCGGGGATAGAACTCATGCTGCAGAGGCTGCGGACTGCCCCATCGTGCAGTGCTTAACCCTTTGCACCACCAGGGAGGCCCTACTTTTCTGACTTTTTCATTCAACATACATCTATCTGCTCTGTTCTCTGCCCAGGCACTGGCTACTGTCCTATGCCTCATTGATTCCTTTTCTATAGCAGCTCTTTAGTTAAAGTGAGAGGCATGAAGGTGGGTTGAAGGCTTCTTTGTAGCTCCTGCTGCTGCTGATCATTGGCTTCACTTGCTTCACTTCTCCCATTCATTACTCTGACAGTCGGTGAGTTGAGATCCACCCTCCCCTCACTATTCTGAAGGCCTGCAGTAGCAGGCGTTCGCTGAGGACATTGACATGTAGGTCAGATGGTAACTGAGAGCTGAGCTTGGAGGCCCTCCTTAGTGACTCAGTTGGAGCCGCATTTTGAGAGAGTGGGGGATCCTAGAGCAAGAAATATTTGAAATGTATGCATGCAGAGTGTAGTGAGATGTGCCAGAATGGGTACCTCAGCATTTTGACATTTCCAAGCCTTGTGTTTTTTTTTTTTAAGATTTATTTTATTTTTATGCATACAAGAGCTGGGGTACAGGCCAGAGGTGTGGGGGAGGGGGTGGTGGTGAGAGCATTCACCAGAGACAGAGTGGGGAACAGAACAGGCAGACTTACTGAAATACACTGCTGAGGGGAGCAGCAGGCGAGACAGGAGAGGTCTGCTGCGCCATGTGGGTTGCTCCCTGGCTGGCTGGGGATTGAACTCGTGCTGCAGTGGCTGAAGATAGCTTCATAGGTTGCATCTTAACCCCTTGTGCCACCAGGGAAGCCCATTCAAGCCTTGGTTTTTTGTAGCTAAAACTGAACTGGATCAGTGACTCCTATATTTTTTGACTTTCCATAACCCAGCACTTTGATGACAGGAAAACCTTTGAAGAAAGGATTCTGCTCAGATCACCTTGGGGTGGCCCATTCCCCCAAATTCATTCATACCCTTGAGCAACTAAAGTGCCCAGACACCCATCAGCTGGATTTCTATCTGAGCCTGTTTCCTGTCATAGACTTCCTTCATATATCCAATAGTCATCCTCATTTTACCTCACATTCTCTGAGGTCCCATTCTACTCAATGAAAAAGGGCAATTGAGAGACTAGATGTATGAACTCATGCTAATCTTTTGCTTCTCTTAAGCAAGAATGATTCAATATCGGGGCCTCCCCGGTGGCGCAGCGGTTGAGCGCTGGGTTGCGAAGCTGCCCGCGGCCTCTGCGGCGCCGGTTCGATCCCCGGCTGCTCCCCGGCCACCAGAGGAGGGTCCCACATGGCGTGCAGACCTCTCCTGCCGCCCGCTGCTCCCCTCAGCAGTGTACTTCGGTCCTTCTGCCTGCTCTGCTCCCCGCTCTGGCTCTGGTGAATTCTCTCACCCTCCCGCGCTTCTGACTGTACCCAGTGCATGTATAAACAAAACAAACAAACAAACCAGCAAACAAATAAATAAAGCATGCCTCTATAAAAAAAAAAAAAAATTTAAAAAAAAAAAAAAGAATGATTCAATATCATTTCAGTGCACATGATTCTAGAAGGACTTACATTTTGATGAGGTTAAGTGAGGATTTACTATGGGGGGTCTTCAATTTTTCTGTATTTAAGATTTTGGGGAAAAAAAAAAAACAAGACCTGGATTTGAATCCTGGCCCTGGCACTTAGAGTAAGGGACTGGGTAAATCACATAAATACCCTGGCATTCACGTGATCTCTGTAAAATGGAGCATGCTAATAATAACTACCTTAGCCTTTCCCCAATATTGATATTTGGGACCAAAAATGTCCATTTTGGAATCAAATCTGTGTTTCTGATTAGGTTCATCAGTGATAGTATTTCATATTTCTTATTTATCCAGGACAGTTAGCACAATGAATTAGAAGCACATTTCCCAAATGTTCTGGATGATAAGAATCATTCTACTCCAGACCTGCTGAAATAGAATCTTTTTCTCTTAACAAACTCAGTCTACCAGAGGAGGTTAGCAAGTAAAAAGAAATGTTCAATAAAATGCAATGACTCCAATAGAAGGAATCTCTGAATCCACCTTGGATTAGTGACAACTGAGTCGAGTTTCAAAGGACTACTAGAGTAATTCTGACACGCACAGGCATTCATGGGTAGAGGCACAAGAGAGACCCCATAAGAGAATTTGACTCATTGATTTCTGGAGTCAAAACTTAAAGTGTCTGTCCTTATTTCCTAGTGTGTTTGATGAGTATGGTCTTTTTTTTTTTTCTTTAAAGATTCATTTACTTATGCATACAAGAACTGGGGTACAGGCCAGAGGTGTGGGGGGTGAGAGGATTCACCATAGACAGAGTGGGGAGCAGAACAGGCGGTTTGACTGAAATACACTGCTGAGGGGAGCAGCAGGCGAGTCAGGAGAGGTCTGCTGTGCCCTGTGGGTAGCTCCCTAGGCAGGGATCGAACTCGTGCTGCAGTGGCTACGGATAGCTTCATAGGTTGTGTCTTAACCCCTTGAGCCACCAGGGAGTCATAGTATGGTCTTTTTGACTAAGCACTATCTTTACCTTCTAGGAATCTTAATTCCAAAACAGAGGCTTCCCATTGTGAACTCAGATAAAATTTTATTGTTATTCAAATGAACTTTGTTTTGTGGCATATACAGTTGAATGAGCCAGGGGTAGGCCACTGGTAAGCAACCTCTAGAGGCTGATATTTCCCTGGCAGACTATTTGTTACTACCCACACCTGTCCCTTGGCACATAGGTAACACTTTTGCAAAGGCATTTATCTACTAAAATTTGTGGAGTGAGCTATATGTATTTTCTTTTGGAAATTCTTTTTCATCATTTTATGGTGAAACTGGTGATCACTGAGTTGTCAAGACATGTTTGGGAACTCTGAAATTAGGCCATTTGTAGTCCATCACTTATTAATCACAGATGTATTGAATACCTACTATATGGCAACATTGAAGAAGGGGCCAGGATAGAGTAAGACATAATTTCTGTTCTCAAAGAGCGCACACTTCGGTGGGAGAAACAAATAGGCACGCCGACAGTGACAATGTAGACTGAAAGAGCTGTGAGAGTGGAAAGTACAGATGACAGAGGAACTTCAGCTGGTTATTAAACAGTACTTAGTGTCCTGAAGAGTTGCAGTGTGGCCCCTCATATATAGAGGTGACACTTGGAGCCACTGTCTCTGCTAGTTAGCTTTCCCTAAACCAACCACATACTCTTCCTTGGTGACCCCAGTGACCAATGGCACAGATCTGTGAGATGACTGGCCAGAGTTTAGGGGTCAGTCGATGACTGTGGAAGAAAGCAGAGCTAATTGGCCCACATGGGCATCAAATTGGCAAGCATGGCCTCGTTAATACTGTGCTTGTTCCTCCTCTTCTGCGTGCTCTGGCTACCAACTGGGCATCCCAGAGGGGCCTTTAGAATCCAAGTGGCTTTGGTCAGCCTTTTGTTCTCTGTGTCTTACAAGAGTGCTTGAGAGTATTCTTTACCCTTGGTTTTCAGAAGGGGAAATCAAGGCACAAAGAAAGAAAATCAGATTGAAACTTAACATGCTAATATTTTCATGAGGAGTTTTCTAGTTTCTTTGATGAGTTTTACATTCTCATATGATCTGTGCACCCCTAGGGTGGGTAATAATCAGACTGCTTCTTCTACCAACACTTGACCTTCTAAGCTGTGGAAGGTTGCTCACTGCAAATTATAAGGTTAGCTCTGAAAATGAGTCTTTCACACACAGATGGGAGAGCAGTCTCCTGATCATCCCTTTCTCGGTTTCACTTCATGCCTCCTCCAAGTTCAATCCATTCTGTTTCTCCAAAATTTCAAGTTCTCTCCCTAGCACTCCCCAGTCTTTAGCAAGCTGTTGATGTTCCAGGAAATGTCTTTTCCTATGAAAGACGCATCACGGCAGCTAAACAGCTGGAGTCCTATGACAGCCAATCAGCCGGGCCTTGGGGTATCAGTGTGATGAGCAACTCAGCTAGAAAGTGTCTATTCTCTAGCTGAGCAAATGTCATCTCCACCAGGAAGCTGCAAAAGGATGGCGAGAGACTGCACTGAAGTGTCTTTGAGGCTGAGTTCCAAGAAAAAAAAAATCTATAAATACAAATATGCTGCAATATAGAATTGTCTGATTCAAGGGTAAATACATGGACACATCTCTTTAGAATGTTCAAGAGCACTATTTACATGCTCTGCATATTAAATAGAATGATCATAAGTGACATGTCTTAATAGACTTCTTACCTTAATAATTTATAGATTTTCCTAAGATGGACTCTTGCAAAAAATTTCTGTCCCTGCATAACTAAACTGAATAGAATTTACTATCCTTTGTACTTGAAGAAAATGGCTACTTACAAACAGCCGGAAAAGACTGCCCAGTTTGGCTGTTAATTGGAATTGGTTTGTTCTAATCTTTGCATACACTCATTAAGGTTATTAACATCTTTCTGAGCAGAGGTTCCCAGGTCAGTATAAAAGAAAGGAAAAAAATATGTATGTGTGTAGATAAGTAAATATAGATATGTACTTGGAGAACTAATATTAAATAGCTAGCATTTTTTTGTCATATAAGAACACACACACACTTGTATACACACACACACACACACACGCACATCTACCAGCTGTGATTACTTATTATTTTATAGCAGGAAAGGCAGTTTAAAAATAAGCAAGCAGAAAGGCCAGGATATTAAAATAAAAACCACTTTAGTTGACTACATTAAATTACATGACTTACGTAGTCTGTAAGAAAAAAGACTAAGAATTAAAAAATAGACAAATCAAAAACATAATTAAATTTAGTCATTGTTATCTTTGTTTTCATTTTATGCCCAGCAGGGGTAAACTCCATCATGAACTGGCACTGATCCATGAGCTGGCATATGGGAACCACTGATTGAGAGTTTGGGCTGATCCCAGCTATATGAAATGGGCTGGAGACTAGAACTCTGAATTGTGCCCCTTCACAAAGCTTCATTCCAAATATGCACCTTCCCTGCTGACTAGACTATGCCCTTTGACTACATAAGTCCCCCCACCTTGCCCGCTGTTTTGCAGTTACAGCGCAACATCATCTGAAAATACTGCATGTGAGGAGAGAGATGCAGAACACATTTGTCTAACTTTTATTTTAGTATATTGCCAAATTGTTGTATTTTTTTTACAGATTTATTTATTTATACATACAAGAACTGGGGTACAGGCCAGAGGTGTGTGGGGGGGGTGAGAGGATTTACCAGAGACAGAGTGGGGAGCACAACAGGCAGACTGACTGAAATACACTGCTGAGGGGAGCAGCAGGTGAGTCAGGAGAGGTCTGCTGGGCCATGTGGGTTGCTCCCTGGCTGGGGATTGAACTAGTGCTGCAGTGGCTGCAGACAGTTTCACAGGATGGGTCTTAACCCCTTGTGCCACCAGCGAGGTCCAACTGTTGTATTTTATTATGTTATTGTTAATATCAGGCTGTGACTAATTTATAAATTAAACTTTATCATAGGCGTGTATGTATAGAAAAAACACAGTACATACAGGTTTTGGAACTAGCCCGTTTCAGGCATCACGATTTGAATTTGGAACAAATCCTTGTGGATAAGGGGGCAGCACAGCAGGTGCTGGAATAACGTTTTCAGCCAATGTCATAACACTGATGGGAGAAAAAGAATGGATTCCTGGACAGGACCTTTGTCTGAGGGGACTTAGCTTACTTTCCCTGCCTTTTTCGGGGTTTTCTCCAGGTATTCCAGTTTCCTCCCACATCCAAAAGTCAGGTTCATTAGCGTGTCTAAATTGTCTCCCTCTGAGAGTGTGTTTGAGTGTGCGCGTGCACTTTTCACTGAAAGTTCCTTCTAGGGGTGGATCCCATGTTGCACCTGTGCTACCTGGTGGCCGTGAACTGTATTAAGCAGGTTGGAAAATTGTTAGGGAGACATTTCCATAAAAGTGGATGGGGCCATTCACCCGCCTCCACCTCCCCAAGGGTGGCGGTGAGTGGCCAGGTGGGGCTGTAAAAGCGGGAAGGCAGGTCGCCCAGGAGCAGAGTTCTGGTTGGCGTGGTCCTATGTCACCCTGGTACTGCTGGGATGCAGACATGGAAGGAGACACTTGGAAGAGACATATGGGTAAGAGACACGTGGAGAGGCTGAAAATGTCGGTGGTTATTTGACTTTTAATTTGATTTTGCTCCATGCCTGGCCTCTTCTACCCCCTTCCCTATGGGTCACCACTAGAAAGTGCCTTAGGCTTGTGGCTAGCTTTTGGGCCTCAGCAGTCCCACTTCAGGCCTATCCTGTTTGGCTGGACATTTACTTATGGGGGGGTGTGTAACTTTTGGGTGTATTATTCAGAATTATGTTTTTTTCTATCTCTCTAGGCACACTAATTCTAGTAAGGTTCTTTTACACTAAGAATTGCTCTGTCTTTGTGTGCAAACTTCAGGGTGTGCTAATTTGGGGGTCTCAGGGTCCCCCTTTGTTGTGCACTAACAAAATGAATAAATGAATACAAGTGATTGTTAACTGTTAGAAGTGTTGGGGCATTTAGAAGTTTGGTGATGTCTTTGTGACAAGAATGTTGTCATAGGAAATTAACACTTGTTTATATTAATTAGCCTATGGTAAAATTGGTGTCCTTACAAGTTATTTTGCTTGAAGTCTGTTTGGGAGAACCTACTGAGATGTTAAATGAGGAGTTATGTTAAAGGATTTTGGCAACTTTTCTAAGTATTTTTAAAGATCTAGGTATAGCTTGGTTTCTTTCGTTGGTTGACCACAGAGTTGGGTTCATCCAAAAAACCAACCAAACAAACAAACAAACAAACAAACAAACAAAAAACCCCAGGATGATTAAATCAGGGATTAAATGGTATGCGAAAATAAGAAAAATTTTGCATGGTTTTGGCTGTTCTCTTTCCACTAGCTGACACTTCCTGACTTTCTGTTCTGCCATTTGCTCATTTAAAGTATTTGGTTGTTATGCTGGATTTCTATTGTTCCCTTGACATTGTGATTGAGATAATGAGCAATATGAGATAATATATGTTGTCTGCTTTATGACCTTGTGGTTTCCATACTGGTAAGTTCTCATGCCATGTGGCTCACACCCTTCCTAGCTTCCTTCACCATGCTGATTTTTGATGATAATTTTTTGCTCTTACTGCTTGCAAAGAGTCTGCTTATGGGTGGAGTTTTATTTTCTCTCCTGAGGTCTCCACATTCTGCTAATTTGCAGACTGACTGCCGTAAATCTACCTGGGATCTGCTGATAGCCACAATCTGGGACTCTTGTAGTAGGCAGAACTTGGACTTGAAAGATTACCAAGAAAAAGGAACAAATATGTGTATTCCAAATCATATATAGCCAGTAGAGAGATTTGAAGCTTACCTGAAACACTGAAAGTCACTTTGCTTGAAGTAGACAATTTTCCAGATTTAGTCACAAGAGGCTCAGGCTGTTGCTGTCTTTTCAAGCACAGGTGTGAGGCAGTTAGGCGGGGATGTGTGATTTCCTCATTTTTTCAGCTGATACAAAGAAAGTCTGATTGCTTTGCTTTTGTCCCTAACAATAGGCAGCAGCTGTGGGTTCACTCAACAATTGCTGGGAGGGATTTTTTAACTCCGGGGTATATTTAAATCAGGGAGGTTGCTTTGTGGAAGAAGGGCTGGAGGAAACTGTTGCTGCAGGGGGCCTAGCTTTAGGAAGGCCAGTTTTCTCAAACTTACCTAACAGAGCAACTATGTTATTGGGGTGCTTATTTTTTAGAGCACAAAGTGTCGTTGGATTTTGGGGTTCCTGCATTTTGGGGTTCTTTGGTTCTTGGATGTGAGAAGAATTCACAGCTACGTGTTTGGCAGAAGGAAAAGCAAAATTTATTTAGAGGCAGAATAAAAGGACACCCAAGGAGAGGCCCCTGGAAGGCAGAGTCCTGAATAGGAACAAGTTTCAGGAACTGGGGGCTCTGGCCTTAAAAGGCAAGCAGGATCTGTTCACACCGTTGCCTTCCTGGGGTGCACTGCGCAGGCGCTCTAGTGTAGTTTAAGGTTCCAGACAGCAGATTCTAAGTCACTCTCCCTTCTACTATGCCCGGGGGGAGCGGGTGGGGGGGGTGGATGGGGGAGGTGAGAGCGGGGAGAGGAGTGTAAGGGAAAGAGTTTAGCTTTTTTCAGGGTTTTGCTTGTCCTGTTTAGGGGAATTGCCTTAGTCTCCAGAAACTGGCCAATTCTGAGGAATCGCCCTCCCCCTCGGTGTGCTTGCTCCCCTCCAGCTTTATGGGTTAGGAGTGGGGGGCTGCCTCTCGCCTCTATAAGCTTTATCAGCTCTAGCAAGTGTTTCCTGGGGTCCTGGGTATAGTTGGCCATTGATTTTCTTTAGACATTGCCCTCCCTGCCCGAAATGTCCAATAAAAATGTTTCTTCAAATTTGAAGGTTTTTCCTTAGTGCTTTTATGTTTCGTTAGCATCTCATAGACCACTGATTATGAGAGGAATCAGGACTAAAATGTTTGCAGTTATTGATCATTGAAGACCCAACAGGAAAATGCATTAGCCTCTGGAGTTAGTGAAAAGGTAGGATTCATTTTCTTTCTAATGCTTTCGGTTTGCCACCTGCATTATTTCTACAATGGACCAGGCATTGCAATAGACAAGGATAGTCCCTGCCCTCAAGAATCTGCCTTTTCGGTTTGTGAGGAAATGGGTTCAGTAATACAGCCGTGTGAGTTAGGGTGTGGTCACCTGGGCAGGCTCATTGGGCGTGGTGTTTTTCCATCCCCGTGGTCACATGCCTCTCCCGGTGCCTGCTTGATAAATAACGGTAGGTCAGAATACGTAATTTAAAACAGCTAGAGAGAAATTTTTATACGTTTCTTTAGGTCAGGGAATGTATTAGGTCCCTAGGTATAAGTCCGAGCTCTAGGACTCTAATCCTTTTAGCAGTTAAACGTGGTTTGTGTGTCTCAGGAAAGAGGTGTAGGGAAAACAGGACAGCAGAGAAGCTACCGATGCCGGTAACTGAGGCAACAGTTTTGAGAAATCCCTCTTCCTGGTCCATAGAACCAGTTTTCGTTGGTATTAAACGGGAATCTGAAATATTTTGCATGGGTTGGAATACTGAGGAACATTGGTTCTCTTCATTCCAAGAGCTGGTCAAGAATTACATTGCCCAACTTGCTTTATATTTTTATTATTTTAAAAATTTTACTCTCTTTAATATACAAGCCAAACATTGGCAAGATTATGAAATCAGAAAAATTGTGTTTAGTCCTCCATCTTCATTGGCTTTCTAGTCTCTTCCCTTTTATTCCCTTGATGGTCTGTTTCTTCCATTTCAGGCCAGCGCCCCCCCACCCCCACCCCCATAACATTGCCTGCAATTCTTTTGTTCCACCTGTCAAATCCTGTTCCAGGAGAGCATGGAAAACTGCTCTTTCATAAAGGAAAATGATCTTTTTTCATAAAAAATAGGGGAGCTTCGAGAGCAACTGTATAGAATCAAGGGATATTTGTGTATATGAAAGTTTGACATCTGCGTGTTGGAGGTTGGGGCAGATGCATGGATGGAATGGAATGTTTCCTTCTTGATACACCCTGATTTTGAATCTCAACAACCAAGTGGTCACTTTCTGCTTAGCAGAGTGATAAAATCAGGCTTTGAAATAGGCTTTGAAGTCAGACTGGCCTGGATTATATTTCAGATTTATCTCTTGATAATTGTGTGACCTTAAACAGTTGTGCTTAAGGTCCCTGCCTCAATTTCCTCATCTGTAAAATGTGGGTGAAATTACTGATGCCCAAAGAGAAGAAATCACACAGCACAATCATGGAGACCTTGAACTAGAACCTTGTTGTCCTGCCCTTCATGCTGCCTCTGTTTTCTAGGGTGGGATAGATGTGAAACTGAATAACAAAGCTCATTTTTAGCCATTAACAAATTAGTTGTAGTTACTTTCTCAGAGCCACTTGCAATCCCATATGCTATCCTCAGGTAAAGGGTCCCTTAAACAGATAAGTGTAGACTTTCACTTAAAAGTGCAGAGCTATTGTGGTGAGGCAGCCCCAGATGGTACACAGCAATGGGAGGCAGCATGACGATACCGGGCATCTGGAGAGCAGAGAGCCAGCTGGAAGGGAAATAAAAAAGCAAGAGTCCTCTGCCTTTCAGGTGTACTTCATTTGCCTTTAGGGAATGATGAGGATGGGGAATCTATTGGTGGCTGGGGTTCTGGTTTAACTTGAAATCTGCTGAAGGGAGAGGTCATTTAATCCTGACCTTTATTCATTGACCACTGCTGAATTCTGCATTCAACCAAATTACTCTTTGCAGTTAAAATCTCTGCAGATGAGTCCTCCTATAACCTGTGCTTAGTATGCTAATGAATCACACTTGCCTGCATTTACCATTGAAGGACTACTGAGGTGCTGCAGTCTAAAATGGCTTAGATCTTCATCCAGCTTGTAAGCTAGTCATTGGTGAATGCATTCAAATGCTGAGAGCCCCCATTATGCCTCCTTGTTAGAGTTTGGCCTGACCCTAATCTTTAGCTATAGTTATCTTGTGCCTTGCTAGCTAAGGAGACTTGCTTTGCCTAAATTCCATGGAACGTAGATAAAATGATATTTCCAGGTAATAGAAAACTCCTGATCTTCATGTACCCAGGGGACCAAATTAGTAAGATAGCTTCACTATATTGGCAAGCACACTTAGTACTTACTAGCTGTGTGGCCTTGGTCAAGTCATTTCCCCTGAATCTGGTTTTCCTTCTTGATACAGGGAATAATTTTCCTACTTTATAGACTGTGGAGTTGATTAAATGAAAACAAGCGTTAAAGTGTACTGTAACCTATGAAGGGCAGAGGAGGAAGTGCAATTCTATGCAAATGCCAGATATTAATGTCAGGAAGTAGAAAAGTACAGTAGTTTTAGAGCATGGACTCTGAAATAAAGCTGCTAGGATTCAGTTTCTGGCTCTACCATTTACTTACTAGCTGTGTGATCTTGGGGATGATAAACTCTGAAGCTCACGTTCCTTACCTGTAAAATGGGATAATAATAGCACCCATTTCCATAGGATACATATAGAGAGTATATCATTACTGAATAATATTAAATGCTTAGCACCTAATAAGGACCTGGCACATAGCAAAACAGTAAAAATTCCCTGTACTTTGTAGAAATTTTTATAATGCAGTTACATTGGATTATTAAACAACTTTGTGAGGCAGTTAGGACAAGTATTATCACCATTTTACAGAGAGGTTGATTTGCTCAAGGACCCTGAGCAAGTAGGTGATAGATAGGCCTTTGATTACAACCCAGAACGCTGGACTCCTTCAAGGTCTGAAGTGAATTCTGAGACGGCCCAGACCTTGGCTCTCCAGCAGGGGGCGAGCTTTCTATTTAGGACCCTCACAGGTGGAAGCCTTCCTCTTTTGCCTACATTTGGGCCCTGACCTACCATGTAGAATATGATCAAGTTAGCCATTTCTGGCTAGAATATGATGAAGAATATGATGAAGTTAGCCAATAAGGCCAGAATATGATGAAGTTAGCCAATAAGGCATAGTCCAAGCAAACTAGACTTCTACACTTATTTCTGTATTGGATGACACTTGACACACCTGAATTGGAGTCCTTGCTTTGGCTCCTATTACTAATAAATGCATTCCATCATGAATTACAGTGCAGATTCTAATATAAGAATGTTACTGTCTATTGTGCTCTCTAAGCCTTTCCCACGCCTGTTTCTTATGAGGCTGTCTTTTTTTAAACTTCTTTGTTAATCACACCAGATATCTCTGTCATTTGGGGACCTACTCTGTATTAATGAATATGGATTGGACTCTTCCTAATTGTTCTCTGAACACCTCCCAATTTTCAGGAGAGTAATTGATTTCAATCAACTTCTTTAGTGCACTCTCTACACTCTTGAAGCCTGTAATTTTCAAGTTCAATATTTGTGTGCTTGTACCCTCAGGAGTGCTTCACTTGGATCTTGTTATAATCCTGGAATTCTAACCAGTCACCAACTAGGAGTATATTTTATCATTGAACATATTTATTTTTTAAGCTATGGCTCAGCCATTCTTTAAAGCATGCCCAATATATAAAATCTAATTTTTTTTGAAAAACCAAATTAGAAAAGCAAACAAATCACTTGGCTTTTGTGAAGAGTATATTGAAAGATTTCATATATCTTTATGAGAGTCTGGGGCAGAGTAACTGAGGTCAGAAGTTAGGTGTTTATTGTGGACAATTAGAGAGAAAACCTTAGAAGGAGCTCATTGGGAAGGTAATTTATTTAACAAAAAATTCAGATTTAGTTTAAATTATAGAAATGAAGATAATAAAGTATATTTGAATATATTTCCACATAATAGATTTTTCTGATTACAAAACTTTTCCCATATCATTATTCTTTTTTCCCCTTTAAATTCATGTTCAAAGCTCTATGTTGATTTAGTAGATTGCTGTGCAATTTGAAGTGACTAATTTTACCCTACACTAGATATCATTAGTTCTACCTCTGAGAGCTCCATATTTTTTATATTTTTGGGGAAGAATGCCTAAATTAAGAATAAACACTTTCATCACTATTTTTGTACTAGAATTAACCTCATTGAGGCTGTTATTGCTGTTCTTCAGCTGGACAATTTCCAAAGTCTAAAGTGAACTTCCTGCTCTCTTCTCTCTCCTCTTCAACTATCACATCACTATTGCCAAAGTAATTTTCACAGGAGTGTCGTTCCCTTCTTTGATCTTGAATGTTTCCCTGTACCATTCATGTGGAAAGCAGAATTTATAGTCTGATTTTTTTGAACTTAGCTTTCCAATTCTATTTGTTGTAACTTCCTAAACCATGTGCTCTAGCCAGCCAAACTATGGTGTGGTTCGCACATACCTGGTGTCTACTTATACCTTCAACCAGCATTAGTGAACATCTTACCATCACTGCATATCTCTATTTTATGTGTCTGCATTTGTTAATTTATTAAGGTAAACAAGAGGCCCTTTTTTAAAAAAAATCAGTGAGTTGAATGCTTTAAAACCTCAAGTTCATTTTTCTCTACCTAGCAGATCTGTTGTGTTTCAGAATGGCAGTGGCTGTGCTTTGTACGGTCATTCTAGAACTTAGGATTTTTATAAGTTGTCAATTCAACAAATTAATATTTCTAATGTCCCCTAAGGTATGTTCCTTATCTGAGTGGTCAAGACTTACCCACCTTACCTAGGTTTCAACTGGAGGAGAAGGAAAGGCTGTATAAGATCTTAAGGTCTGTTCTAGGAAGGAAATGGATATTGCTGATTAAATTTCACTTTAATGATTATTTTTTTATTTTTATTTATTTATTTTAAAAGATTTATTTATGCATGCAAGAGCTGGGGTAAAGGCCAGAGGTGTTCGGGGTGAGAGGATTTGCCAGAGACAGAGTGGGGAGCAGAACAGGCAGACTGAAATACACTGTTGAGGGGAGCAGCGGGCAAGTCAGGAGAGGTCTGCTGCGCCATGTGGGTAGCTCCCTGGCTGGGGAGTGAACTTGTGCTGCAGCAGCTGTGGACAGCTTCATAGGTTGTGTCTTAACCCCTGCGCCACCAGGGAGGCCCTAATGGTTATTTTTAATTTCATTTGAGTCATGAAGAAAGTGACTCTGAAGACTATGGGAAAATAAACTTGGAATTAAAATTTGGACAGGAATCATTCATAAAGTGGATGTGGTATAATATGTAGATAGTGGAGAGTTTAGAGAACATTCTCTGAGAGAAGTTTCTGCATAGATAATCCACCTACCAAGAACTGGGGAGTTTCTATGAGAAGCTCTTCCTCTGGAAATCATTCCTTTTGCTTCATTTTTTTCCTGTATTCAAATTCTTCTCATGGCCTGTGTTGCCCAGGCTGTCTAGAATGTTGAACCTACATAACTATACGTTGTAACTCCATCAGGATAAGAGACACATGAAGACTGGTAGTTGTGACTCCAACGTATAGGCACACATTCAGCTAGTTCAGGCTAATGCATTCTGGTGGATATGACCCCTGCCTTCTAGATTTCATACCTGTGATATCCTCTCAACCCAAGTGTGGGTGGAACCACTGACTTTTTTTTTTTAATTTTTAGTTTTGTGTAGAAGAACTGGGGTGTAAGCCAGAGGTATGGGGAGTGAAAGGATTTACCAGAAACAGAGTGGGGAGCAAAGCAGGTGGATCTACTGAAACACACTGCTAAGAGGAGCAGTGGACTAGACAGGAGAGGTCTGCTGCGCCAAGTGGGTTAGCTCCTTGGCCGGGGATTGAACTCAGGCCGTAGTGGTGATAGCACTGAGACTTAACCTCTAGGCCACCATGGAGGCCCCGTGACTTTCTTCTAACCAACTAAATATGACAGGGGTGACAAGGTCATTTCTGATTGTTCCCTGAGGTTGAAAGATATTATGAGAGAACTTTGAAATGGACCATCCCTGAGCAAGTCTTCAAAGAGAAGCACTTCTCGCTGACACTGTCTTACAAATTTACCACCAGCTAAATCTTACCTACACTCTTGACCTTAGGAACTCTGATATTATAAATGTGTGTTGGTTTCTGCATTTCTAACAAGCTCCCTGATGATTACCTATGTATGGGTTCCAGAATACACCTTGAGTATAGAGTTTTGAACCCATCTCTGTTCCTCTCTTGTGGGATGTAACTTTTCCTACATCCTTCTAGCTGTGCATATTTTAACCTCCTTACTAACAGTTAACTCTCATATCGGACTCTGGATCTCTTTGACATCTTACCCTGCCTCCTCCTAGCACCAACAATAGTCCTATACATTTAGAGGTTCTAAATAAATATAAACAGTTGATGAGCAGGGTCAGCTAGTTTAGAATGTTGAGCATAAACTTTTGAAAGGCAGTACATGCCAGATTCTGTTCTATGCTTAGTGCAATCACTTGTTTGGAAATGGTCTGTTGAAAGCCCCCTCTCATATAACCCAGCCAAATTAAGGGAGGACCTGCCAGACAACTGAGCTGAGTTAAGTGGAATTCAGCAAATGGAAACCATATTTTATCAAGGACTTTTCTTCTCCATGTGCTGTGACCATTTCAAAGGAAATGCTAATCCCTGAGTTTGGAATTCATTTTCAGAGAACCTCTCTGTTTAACAAGAGTGATTTTGTGCCTACAAGCTTTGTGAGCCAGTTTGATAAATTTTGTTGAAGAAGTGACTGTTTTTTTCCACTTGGAAGCACTCAATGATCTTCCATTTGGAAAGTCGCAAGTTGGGTTCCAATTAAAACTGGATGAGAATGATTCTTCTCAACTTGGCATCATTTTGGCTTGTTCTTTTCTCAGCCCAGACATAGTCAACTTCTGGGCCTTGCAGGTGGTAGTGGAAGAAGGGAGAAAAGGTGAAGTCAACTGGGTTAAAAACACAGACTACTTTGTAATCTAGCCTCAGTCACGTGGAACAAAGTAAGAAAATGGAAGGCCTAGTGCCTCATTCCTGTAGCCTGCACAATGAAAACTCTCATAGGAACTAATATCTACTTGGGATTTGTTGCAAATGAGACAGGGCTAAGTTTCCCCTTTTGGACTCTCCATGGAAAAAAGTTTCATAAACAAATGAATTGTGTTGGGCCTCCCTGGTGGCACAGCATGTTGAGCGCAGTGCTGTGGAGCTTTCCTTGGCCTCTGCAGCACCGGTTTGATTCCTGGCCGGCCAGGGAGATATCCACATGGAGCGGCAGACCTCTCCTGTCTCACCTGCTGCTCCCCTCAGCAGTGTTTTTGGTATTCTGTCTGCCTGTTCTGCTACCCACTCTGTCTCTGGTGAATTCTCTCACCCCACTGCACCTCTGGCCTATACCCCAGTTCTTGTATAAATAAATAAATTAAAAAAAAAACAAATGAATTGTGTTTACAGGATTTTAGATAGTCTTAGCCTAGTTGACAAGGAGTTTAAGTCTCTAGAGTCCCCAATTAATGCACCAATCACAAATCACAGAACGCCAGAGAAGGTTCACTCCTTGGAAGTATCTTCTGGTCTGTAATTACATTATTAGCCTTGGAATTGACAAGAGAACATTGAGATGTGCTGCTCATTTATGCTGCCCCTTCTTTCTTACTGTGACTATGTAAGGGCTTTACAATATGATCTGCACAGTGTTCCTAATAAGTTGTTATTACACATGTTATTGCAGAATATTTATGAAAGCACGTGTAATTTTTGGCCTTATGTTCCATAGTATTTGACATTCCCCCTCCCTTGGTGGCAACTTACAGCATCAAAATATAAGGATGAAAATATTTCCAACAGGGTTGAGACTAAGATGAGGTAACCCAGGCCCTTAAGGAGCAAAATTTCAAGAAGATGCTTACGCAAATATGTTGACCCAGCACTGGCATCACTCCTCCAAGAGTGAGCGCCTTCTTAAATTCTGTGTCATAGGGGCCCAGCTTGCCTTAATCCTAGTTGAGGTTCTGATTCTTAAGGCAGAGAACCCAAAGTACCAATTTCTAAAGACATTTGGATAAAAAAATTAGCTCTTTAATCTCCCCAGCATGCCCACTTATCTTTTTGGTCAATGCAGAGATTCTGCAGTGCAGGCATGAGGCAGTAAAAATGAAATTCAGCAGTCATGATTTTATTCATCTTATGGATGCAAGACTGGCATTCTGTTCATTTGCCCTCTATGCTGCAGCTAAACAAAGTCTTGACATAGATTTAGTAATGAGCGTGCATTTATTATTGGCTTTGGGGATCTCCTTGGATTTACCTCTTGACATTGCTCCTTGTTCTCAAAATCCCCTGATTTTTTTTCAGACCATCAATGGCATATCTAAATGCAGACAAACACATCATTCCTATCCACTGCCTAACTATACCTACTTGCAAGGCATATGTGAATACCACCTAATTAGCTGTGACTTGCATTTTGGCATATGTCGGAAGTTAAAGCCACTTCCTTAGAGGAACTCAAACTCTGAATTTATCTTTATTAAGGCCTTGTCCAAATGATAAATATACACTGCCTTCTTGCTATCTACTGCTTGGAAATAAATGACTTTAGGATTGATTTGCTAACGGCTTTCTTCACTCTAAGGGTCTTCCTGCCCCAAAGGTCGCACTGTCCTTCTTCACAAATGCTGATAACCAAACAGAAGACACCAAGCTGACCATTCCGTGAAGAAGGGAGGGATTCTGGGGTGAGCGGAAGCAATTCCCTTTGCACAGTCCAGAAAGAAACAACTTTACATGATCCAATACTATATTTTGGAAAATGCTTCCCAAGCCACTGTTAATTATATAAGTGAGCAGATAGAATATACTCACTGTTATTTTTTCCAGCAGAGTTCCATGAACTTAGAGTCCTTAAATAACAACCTTCTGTTACAGCATTCATGAGGAAATAAAAATTCCATGCTGAAGTTGAAGGAAATGACATTCTCTGTGGACCTACTTTCCTTTTATGTTGTGTTTCTTAAAGTTTCCTAGAACGTATTGGCCATATTAAGACTTACTGTGCTTGACTCTGTTCTTCCTGAGTATGCCAGGTAATACAAATATAGTTGACCTTTGAAAAATGCAGGGGTTTAGGGGCGTTAACCTATTACACAGTTGAAAACCCCTTAAAATTTAGAGTCTGCTCTCCATAAATGCAGTATTCTAACAGCGGACATTCTCAGTTGGCTGAATCCATGAGCGCAGAACCGGATTGTTGAAAAAAAAAAAAATCCATGCTTAAGTAGACCCGTGCAGGGCAAACCAATGTTTTAAGGGTCAACTGTAAAGGAAACTGGCTATGAGACACTTGAGAGTGGTGGGGACTTGAAGGAAACAGATCTATTTGTATGCATGGGGCCGCATGAAAATGGGTCCAGATCATGTCAGAGCTTCTGCTTTGTCAAGTGAAGGAGATAACTTGATTTTTTTTTTTTTTTGACTTGGTAGTTCCCGTTTTTTAAATTTGGGGAAGTTAAATTTTTAAAGTCACTGTGGGGAGGGTGGTGGTGGTGGGAACAAATAAAATATCCCTGAAGGACAGATTTGTCTCATTAATTCCTGAACTCTTAACTCCAGCCCATTTGTGGTTCCTTGATTAGGATCATGACCTTTCATTTGTTTGGCACCTTTTCATGGCTCAGTCAGTCTTTTTATTATTATTATTATTTTTTAAAGATTTATTTATTTATTTATAAAAGCACTGGGTACAGTCAGAAGCGCGGGAGGGTGAGAGAATTCACCAGAGCCGGAGCGGGGAGCAGAACAGGCAGACAGACGGAGGACACTTCTGAGGGGAGCAGCGGGCGGCAGGAGAGGACTGCGCGCCATGTGGGACCCTCGCTGGCGGCCAGGGATCGAACCGGCGCTGCAGAGGCTGCGGGCAGCTACACAGCCCAGTGCTCAACCTCTGCGCCACTGGGAAGGCCCCTCAGTCAGTCATGTTTATGTTGTATTATTAAGATGCCAAGATATTAAGATTTTATTTTCAATGCTTAGATTTATGGTGATCTTTGTCACACTATATATGGGTGGTCCCGCCTGCCTGCAGTCTTAGCTGTTTCTCTACATTCCTAGCATAACACAACTGTAGACACTTGATTTCCATTAGCCAGATGTAACTTAATGTACTACATTTACTTTAAAGTGAGACCACAAGAACTGTATGGAATGACCTGCCTCTTGAAGACTAAGTACGTGAAAATAGCGCTCTCTTAACCAGCTTGGCTTTCTTAAATTCTTACTATCTTGCTTGTCTTAACTGCTTACGTCTTGGTCCTTGTGACTTCTCTTCGCCTATTTCTGAATCTGGCAGTTGTTGAGTAATAGAGGTGGAGCTGGAATTCAGGTTTCTACTTCCTGAGAGAATGTGCTCTCTAAATTTATTCCCTGTAGGTTGAAGTAACACTTCTTTGATTTGCCCTATGTCCAATATATTTACGTCAGCTTGGAGTTTTCCTGGCCTTGTGATCTCGGATGAGAAATTACTTCATGGCCTGTGGGGGTTCAGACACATCGCAAAGATTTCAGTTAACTTCTAGGGAAGTCTCATATGCTTCTGGGTACTCATTTTGTCGCTGGCCCACACACTATATTGGCCAGGGTCACATTACCTTCCAGCTTGCTTCATATTGTTCTCCCTGTGAGCTTCCTGTATCTGCTCCTTGCTTCTCCCTCTCCATGTTTTCCTGGAAATGGTAAAAATTTCCCCCCTCCATGCTGTTGGAGCAGCCTTCTCACCCTCTGTGATCTTGTTGCCAGTTAACACTTAGGTTATGGGGTTCAGGGATCACTTTCATGAACCCATGAAAACTCAGATTCTTTTTGTAAAAAAAGATGCATCTTGTATTAAAAAATCTTGTTCTTTAAAGTCTTACTCTGTCAGAGTTTTGCTGTTTGATATCATATCAGTAATAATAGAGCTCCCCATTCTTGCCTGGTAGCAGCCTTGGTTTTCAGTCCATCCCACATCTATCTTCATTCTGTAGTTACCAAGGAGATAGGACCCTGGGTCTGCAGCTTTGCCCAGGACTGATGATGAGCCTTTGACATACAGCACTGCTCAAAGTATTGAGACCCTCAAGGCTTCATTTATGTCGTACCTGCTCTTCTCCCCCATCCCCTTATCCAAAAATAACCTTGTTGGGGCCTTCCTGGTGGTGCAAGGGGTTAAGACACAACCTATGAAGCAATTTGCAGCCACCGCAGCACGAGTTCTGTCTCTAAATAAAATCTTTTTTAAAAAAAGATTTTTAAATATTTTTTAAATCTTTAAAAAAAACTGCTTGGAGCAAAAAATTATATAGTCCATCTAATAAAGACCACCAGCCATCCCCACCAGCAAGATCAGGGTGCCTGCGTGGTTGGGTTCTGGTAAAGCCCACTTCCAGGGTGCTAACTGTCACTTCAGATTGTGTCCTCAGGTGACAGAAGCCCATGAGGGAGCTTACTGGGTTTCTTACTAGGGTACTACTCCCACTCATAACAGTTCCTCCATCTTGGGGGTTAGGGTTTCCACATGAATCTAATGGGGGTATAGCATTCAGTCCATAGCAGACCTCCATTCCAATGTTTAAACAGCTGTATGATTTAGGATAAATAATTTAACTATATCTTTATTTCTTTTAGGTTTAAAATGAGAATGGTGCTATGTAGTTTACTGGGTTAGGTGGTTGTGAGGATTAAATGAGGTTATTTTTATAAAGGACTTATTGTGGAGTCTGGCCCGTGATAAATGCTCAGTAAACATCAGCTAATATTTTTCATTTTATTCCCTTTGGCCTTCATCTTCTGGATGCCAGGTGCATACATCTCTCTCTCTTATTCAGTGGTAAATTTCATTTTGTCCTGTAGTAAACATCTGTATGTCTTTTTGTCTTGTAAACTCTTAGAGAGTAAGTTCCATGCCTTCTTTATCGATGTATCTCCTTCGATAACTACACCTGTATTTCACTGGCACATACTAGCAGTCTAAATATCTATGGTTGGAAAGTCTGCCTAGAAAGGAAGATTTCAAAAGGGTCCAGAGCTGGGGCTGTCTGGCCAGTGTGGCGCACATAAGCTCTCGCTGATTGTGACACAGCTTCTTTCCTGAGTGGTTTCAGAATCTGACAACTGAAGAGGAGGGGCAGCAGCAATGAAAGTGCTCTTCTGAGTGGCATGTGCCCCTGCTGAGTGTGCATTTGAATGACGCAGGAAAAATGAGAGGGGCCACGGAGGTGGGTGTGAATAAAGTTGGCTATTTAATTTCTCTGTTTCTTGGGAATTGCCTAACAGTTTGGAGCAGCGGGTGAATAATGCGCAGCTAATCTGTGACCACCACTGTGCTGAGCTGTACTGGAGTTCTGTTTTCCCAACCTGGAGACAAGGTTGGGATCGGTGACCCCTTGGCCCTTTACTCCTTTTGGGGACTGACACTAAAGGCAGAGGAATCTCTGTTTCCCATGGGGCAAATTGAGCTCTGAGTGACTTTCCACTCTGGGGAGTATTTATAGCCACTACTCTCTTGGCCTTTTCTCTCTCTCACCGCACACACTCTGGTGCCAGGGTAGAAAGGGGGAATAAGAGCCAAGATCTAGGGGGTTTTAAGAGGGCAGGGTTTCTTTAACATCCTTCCCTCATAAATTCATGCCTTTTGATTTATTTTCCTTTTCCCAGTGTCGCGAATCTACCTCTTCAGTGCTTTCCAAGGGGTTAATGTGATGATGACTAAGTTCCCTTTGAGCCCAAGATGTGCTAGTGCACTGACCCTCTAGTATTTGTAGTATTTGCCACTTTCTGTGGTGCAAATATTCCCATCAAGGTGGATTTCAAACTACCAAGTTAAGTTCACTGACTGTGGTGCGGGAGAAAGCTTGGCACGATTGGTTCTCATGTGCCCTTCTGTGCTGGCTCCAGCATCCTTGACCTCTGACATCCTCTGACTTTGTGGTCTTAACCTCTTTTCCATTTTCCATGCAACCCGCATGCAATAACCACAAGCATAAGATTAAACCAGAAAATTCCTATTATACTGGTAAACAGAACAAAAAATTGAAAGTGGTTCTTGCAAATTTAATATATTTACTGTGCTATTGAGGTTGCGTCAAGATGGTACTGGCTGTTAATTTTAGTAGTAATTCGGGCAGAAGTGGCAGGAAGGATATGGTTCTGTGGATCAATTCACTGTCTATGAATTGGCAACAATCGTCTCAAAGTCCAGTTTCTTGAGCTGTGCTGCTGATAGGTCCCCCGAGTCACCTCTTAAAATAGGCAGTTGTCTCTCCGTTAGCTATGGCAGAGCTTTTAGGGAGCAGTATTACCAAACAGCATTATCCACTCTTGTATGCCACCTTTCCTGCACCCCCCATACCCTCACAACATACATCAAGAAAGGCGTTCCCCCACTTTGATATGGCAGTTTCTGCTGCGAGTATTAGCTTCTGCAAATTGAAGGTGCTTACTCTAGCTTGGAAGACAAGAATGAATGAATAGAACTGTGCTTGCTTGCAACTAGTCCAGTTGGGGGAAGCAGAGAGACAGCTGGAGCTGAGTTTGGCCATAGCTGCTTAACATGTGTGAGGTTTGGTCCTAATTCATCTGGTTTCCTAGGAATTTCCTGCTCATTCTTCAGCTTCTGCCCAGCTGCCTCCTATAGTCCCGCCTTTCTTATCTCTGTTTCCCAGGCTGGAGTTTTTACCCAACAAGCTTCTGGTCACTTGGGGGAACCTAAGCAATGAACTAGAACTGTGGCGACTGGTAATATATATGTGTAGTCTTCCTCAGAGCAAAGGGAGAAGCAGCTTGTGGAGTACTCATAAAAGTTTAACAATGGATTCTCTAGGGAAGAAGTGTGTGTGTATTCCTGAATTTTAATGATATAAAGGATGGGTAACACATGATTTCAAAAATAACAAAATATACACTGCTCCTTATTTTAAATTTCACATAGTCAGTTCATTCTTACAAAATGCTTTTCTTGAGTTTTGCTGAATACTTATATCTGTAGCCAACCAATGATTGTGATTAATGAATGAGTGTAATCAAGAATAAATGTTGGTTGATATTTTCATTTATGTTAATGAGTAGATGAAAGTGAAATAATAAAGATGTGTGGCAGAGCTTCTATTCATTGGTGATATGAGCAACTCCTATTTTGAATCAGATGGTGCTTTTCAAATATTGGAAGAAAATGTCTTTTTTTTTGGTGTGTTACTTACACTGAAATGGCTACCAACAAAATACACCCTGCTTTTAAATTTAATTTGCATTATTAACACTTCGTCACTTTTCTTAACTCTAGACAATAAACAAAATGATAAATTGAGCATTGAGTTTTAGCATTTTCCAATTCCCATGTTGAAAATACTCCCCACAATGGCTGACATCAATGTATGATAATATCACTGAATGAGTGTAGCCAGGAGCGAGGCAAGTCATCTCTACCAGATACTACACACACAAATGACTTCAAGGGCATGCATAGCAATAAAATGAAGTATAAGAATTAAGAAGTTAGGTGTATTGAGTATTCCCTTTAGTTTTAATATAATATGTTGAATAGTAGATATATACAATTTAATTCTTTCAATTATTTTTTTAAAGATATATTTATTTATTTATACAAGCACTGGGTACAGTCAGAAGTGCGGGAGGGTGAGAGAACTCACCAGAGCCAGAGCGGGGAGCAGAACAGGCAGAGCAGGCAGACTGACAAAATACGCTGCTGAGGGGAGCAGCGGGCATGGCAGGAGAGGTCTGTGCGCCATGTTGGACCCTCGCTGGCGGCCAGGGATCAAACCGGCACTGCAGAGGCTACAGGTAGCTTCACAGCCCAGCGCTCAACTGCTGCGCCATCAGGGGAGGCCTTGAATTATTTTTAATGAAGTAGCATTATAGCATTATAAATTTCAGGTGTTCATTACTGGAAATCAACATGTGTGTATGCTATATAAAGTTCACCTTGAAAAGTCCAAATCTATCTTTTACCATACCATTATCCATTTTTTTCCAAATTTACCCACCCTCATTCTCCCTTCACTCCTGGCAACCACTGATTGGTCTTACAGTCCAAAAGTTCATTTTTCTCATCTGTTTGTTCTCAATATATATCACCTATGAGTGAAATCATGGTGTTTTTCTTACTTGATTTCACTAAGCATAATCCCTCTAGGTCCATCCTTGGTGTTGCAAATGGCGTTGTTTATAGATTGTGGCACTATTTACAATAGCCAGGACTGGAAACAACCCAAGAGCCCATTGATTGATGACTCAATAAAGAAGATATGGTATAAATACACAATGGAATACTATTCAGCTATAAATTGATTTTCATATGTTGAACCAACCTTGTATCTCTGTAATGAATCCCACTTAGTCACAATGGATAATTGTTTTAATGTATTGCTCAATTCCATTTGCCAATATTTTGTTGAGGCTCTTTTCATCTATATTTACCAGAGATGTAAGTCCATAGTTTTCTCCTTTTTTTTGCATTCTTTGTTTGGTTTTAGGGTCAGGGTAATGCTGACCTTATAGAATGTGTTTGGGATCTTTCTCCCAACTTCACTTTTTTTTTTTTTTTTTTTTAAGATTTTGAGAAGGATAGATACTAGTTCCCTTTGGAAGGCCTGTAGAATTAGTGAAGCCATCTGGTCCTAGGATTTTGCTCTTAGGGAAACATTTGATTACATTTTTGATTACTTGTGATTGGTCTGTTCAAGCTATCTCTGTCATTCTAATTTAGTCCTGGAAGTTTGTATGATTCTAAAAATTTCTCCATTTCTACTATGTTGTCTAATTTGTTTATATACGTTCATAGTAGTTGCTTATGAACCTGCATATTTCTGTGATATCAGTTGTAATTTTCCTCTTTAATTTCTCATTTACTTTATTTGGGTTTTCCCTTTTTCCTTAGTGAGCCAAGCTAAGAGTTAATCAATTTTATTCATTTTTCAAAGGACTAGCTCTTGGTTTCATTGATCTTTTAGATCATCTCTTTGGCTTCTATTTCAGTTTTTCCTCTAATTTTTATTTTTTCCTTCTTTCTACTGGTTTTTGATTTTTGTTTGTGAGTCTGGTCTCACTCCTTATTGAAAAGTTCCACTGAAAATACTTGCTGTGCTCAGTCATGTGTGTAGCCTGGCTGTAACCTCCCTTTCCTCTCCCTGACCTCCTCACCCCCTTCCCTCTCCCCCCACCCCCCTACACAGAGTGAACCACCAAACTCAGTATAAAATTTCCATGGGACAGTTCCCTATCATTGGCAATGAACTAGTGAAACTCCCAGTGTGCAAAATTTATTTTTTGCTAATTGTTCTTAGGGGAGAGGATCAGTTGAGTGTCTTTATTCTGCCATGTTGTAGGTGGTCATGATTGTTTTTCAAAGCAATTACTCATTCTCTGGTAATTCCTTAATTTCCTTCCCATTTCTAGTGTTAGAAAATTATTCAAGGAGCCCTTGTTCTTTTTTTTTTTTTTTTTTAGATTGTTATTAGAAACCAAAATCTGGGCACAAGATGTACTCATTGCTATTAAAGTGTCATGCCTTCTAGGTCCTCTTAGATGACATAAGGATATGTGTCTTTATACTAACTCATGTATATACACATATATAAATTTCTGTATGTAGCCATATGACCCTATATTAACCTAAGTATGTGTTCAAGCTGATTATTTCCAACTCTTATTTCCACATGGATCGTTCTAGCCTTGATTATCTGTAATCTCACAGTCTGCCAGCAAGAAACCTGATTCCACAATCTGCCATCTATTTATTTAGTTGTTGAATTCCAGTATATATGTATAGTGGTATCAGAATTGTTAACCCACAGCCCTGTGGGAAATGATGTTCTCAAATAGAGTATAGTGTTTATGTAGTCTTTAAGTCTTCACTTACATGCAAAATTATTTAGTTCAGCACCCTCACAATTTTTAGTAACTCTAAATGTCCTTATTTGTTCCATTTCTCCCTATTCAGGCATAGCTATGTGGTATTGAGTTAGGAAACAAATTCAGGTGGTAGACATCCCACTACATTCAGGATGTCTGATGACTAAGCAGTTTTCCCCCTTCTTCCTTCATGCCCTGATCAAAGTCGATATGTCTTACTCCTTCCTTTACCACAATTCTCCCCCAGGAGCTGCCTCACCTCATGTGGAAATAGCTTTCTTTAGGGCTATTAAAAGATTTTATCTGATGTATCCAAACATATCTGTGTACTAATTAGATACAAGCTGTGACCCTTCCTCTACAAGCTTCATTTTATTTTGCTTAATCCTCATACAAATAGTTCCTAAAATTTATTAAGTGTTTACTGTTGTCAGATATTTTCTTTTTTTTTTTTTTTTATTTTTTTTTTTAGAGGCATGTTTTATTTATTTATTTATTTGTTTGTTTGTTTGTTTTTGTTTTTTTGTTTATACATGCACTGGGTACAGTCAGAAGCGCGGGAGGGTGAGAGAATTCACCAGAGCCAGAGTGGGGAGCAGAGCAGGCAGAAGGACCGAAGTACACTGCTGAGGGGAGCAGCGGGCGGCAGGAGAGGTCTGCGCGCCATGTGGGACCCTCCTCCAGTGGCCGGGAGCAGCCGGGGATCGAACCGGCGCCGCAGAGGCCGCGGGCAGCTTCGCAACCCAGCGCTCAACCGCTGCGCCACCGGGGAGGCCCATGTTGTCAGATATTTTCTAACTGTATTAGAAGTGTTAACTTGATTAGACCTTAAAATCCTATGAAGTTGTGTCTATTAATAGTCTGCCATTTTAAATTTTATTTTACTATGCTGCCATTTTGAAGATGGAAAACAAGGCTCAGAGAGGTTAAATAACTGCTCAATGTCATACACTTCAAACTATGTGCTCTTCTGCTATACAATGCTGCCTCAATTTACGTGGACTCTAGATCTGAATCTCAGATTATTTGGAAAACAGCAATTAAATAACAAATTTAGGGCCTCCCTGGTGGTGCAAGGGGTTAAGCACCACACTATGAAGCAATCGGCAGCCTCTGCAGCACGAGTTTGATCTCCGGCCGGCCAGGAAGCAACCCACATGGCGCAGTAGACCTCTCCTGTCTTGCCCACTGCACCCCTCAGTAGTGTATTTCAGTCAGTCTGCCTGTTCTGTTCCCCACTTTGTCTCTGGTGAATCCTCTCACACCCCCACACCTCTGGCCTGTACCTCAACTCTTGAATGTATAAGTAAATAAATCTTTAAAAAAGATAACAACTTTACATGTCTTCTATTTTGTCTTTCTTAGAGGATATTTTTTAGAATTCAGGCCATTTTTGAAGATAGAAAAATACAAGGAAGTCTAAATCCCAGTGAATCGTATTTCTTGCATAACTTGTCACATATCTTGCTGAATAACTTCTGGTGTGCTAGAGCTCTTTAGTCAAAGTAATAGAGCAGAACATTTAAAAAGAGAAGAACTATTGGGCCTCCCTGGTGGCACAAGGGGTTAAGACATAACCTATGAAGCTATCTGCAGCCACTGTAGCATGAGTTCGATCCCCCGGCCAGCCAGGGAGCAACCCACATGGTGCAGCAGACCTCTACTGACTCACCCGCTGCTCCCCTCAGCATTGTACTTTGATCAATCTGCCTGTTCTGTTCCCCACTCTGTCTCTGGTGACTCCTCTGACCCCCCCCATGCCTTTGGCCTGTACCCCAGCTCTTGTGTGCATAAATAAATAAATCTTAAAAAAAAAAAAAGGAGAAGGAATGTTGCTGCAGATGACTAGAAGCTGCTTTCCTAGTTCTGTTCTTCTCCCATTCTTGGCCGTTTTTTGAGATGCAAACACATTTTAAGTCAATAAATATGTGTCAAGCACCTAATTTGTGCAGGCACTGCACTAGGCACTAGTGAGTACTAGCGAAATCGAGTAAGGGATCATTCCACAACTCAAGGAGCTCTCAGCTTGGTGTGGAAAGAACAATGTGTATCTGAAATACAATTTCATATAATATGTAAAGGAACTAAAATGATCTCGTTAGCCCAGTCTGATCTTCTGGGGGCTTTATTTTCTGTACTATGCTTGATTCATCTGAACATTAAAATGATTCTCTGGTGAGTATCAATGACTTTAGGCATCTTGAGAATATTCTGAGACTCAGAGGGTGGACACTCTGGCTTCTAAAGTAGGTGTGGACAATCCACATTATAGAGCATTACAGGTTGACTTTGGGCCTCTGCAGATGACTGGAGTTTCCAGTCAGCAGAGGGCCAGAAATGGTGACTTGTGCTTGCTTAGTTCCTGCTTAACACTCACTGAGGGACATCCTGAGCTCCACCTAATATTCCTTTGGCCCCCAGACTTCCTTATCCATTTGTAGGCTGGAATTTCCTGGCTTCCTCCTCAGCAGCCCTTTATCTCCCCAGCCTAATTAGTAGATTGGTGGGAGGTAGCCTCAGAAAGGGAAGGCTTTTCCCTGGGTACCTATTCTTTGCAGTAATCCAGCCATTTGGGCTTTAATTGGCTTCAGAGGGCCCCTCAGTGCTTTGTCCTCTGTGCATCAGGAAGTTGACTACTTAATAAACCAAATGGGAATCTTTCAAAAATGCAACGTTAGCTTTTTCTTAGAGCACAACTTGAATCACGCAAAGGTACTACAATCATTGCGAGAAACGGTCAGAAACAAAGCTGTGAAGCTGACAAGCTTGTGTCAAGTGCTCTAAATTTTAGGAGTCCTCTTTTATAGTAGGGTCTTTCATAGGCTGGTCCCTGGGTCCCCTCGCTCAAGCTCCTTCCCTAGGGTTTTTCTTTCCATGCCTGACCCATGCTTTGACCCATTTTTAGTGATTCATTCTATCAGAATGCATATGCCCTGTGTTTTGTTTCTAGGAGGTTTATTCACTTAATTTGGGAAAGCATTTTATGGTAAGATTAGCAGCCAACAGCTGCAATGTAAGCCAGCACTTACAGGCATTTTGCTCAATCTTTTATACAAATTCATTAAATTCTGTCAATAACCCTATAAGGTTGATTGTTCTTACTATATCCATTATACAGTTGATGAAACCAAGGCCCAAAGGTTAAGTGACTTGCCTAAAATTGCACAGCTCACAAGAAGTAGACCTGGGATTTGAATCTAGTTTGTCTGACACTGGATCCCATGATCTACAAAACTCCAGATTGTATTGAAAACTGTCTTATGACGAATAATGACCTAGTAGCATACTACTGATAATAATAGTACTAGCCCAACATGGTGTTTCTCACACTGCAGTTGCCTGTTTACTTGTCTTTTGCCCTTGACAGGTGGTAAACTCCTTGTGGGGCAGTTACTCATTTCTTCTTCCCGGTGCCAGGTGGAGTGCTAGTTGAATGAGGAGAGACTGGAGGCAGAAAGACTAGGAAAGGATGTAAGAATTAGAGAGGAGGGGCTATTGAAGAAGTCCAGATATGTTAGAGGATAAGAGTCTGGATAATGACAGAAGCTGTGAGATACTTTGAAGGGCAGACATGCCAGTATAATGTAGATGAAAGGGTAAAGAATTAAGAGGAATTAAATATTTCTATGTTGGAAAAATCAGAAAATAGGCACTACTAATAAATAATTACTCTTGGTTCCCCAGTGGAACTCAGGACCAGCTAAGAAGTAAGACACGATAAATGAATGAAGACCAAGTTGCATGTACCCTGTAAAGAATGTGGATTTCCCCACACAGTAATTGACCCACAAAAACAACTGCAGTCTTCCACACCAGGCATACCGCTCCTTCTGTAAGTGTCCCAACAGGCTGAGAGCAGGGAAATCATTCTCTTAGAGCAGGCGTATTTGAAAGAGAAAGCCTCAGAACTGGGGTCATCCAACTTTTTCTGCTGAAGTCCAGCTGGTAAGTATTTTGGAGCTTTGCAGGCTGTGTGGTTGGTTTCTGTCACAAGTACCTGGCTCTGCTTCTGGGGTGTGAAAGCAGCCATAGGCAATAGGCAAAGGGTCAGGTGTGTCTGTGTCCAGTAAAACTCGAGTTATCAAAAGAGGTAGTGGACTGGGTTTGAGTCATGGGCTGGAGTTTGCTGACCTTTGGCATAGAAGGAAACAAGCTGAACAATTTCTTCATCTGTCTCATGGTAAGCTAAGTCATACCTTGAGGAAAAGTGGGTGAAGGGTTCCAGGGAGCCCGTCCATATTGTGGAAGTGTCCTTAAGGAAACTAACATCTGAGAAATACCAGTTCCCCTCAAAAAAAAAAATGTCATAGACTGAAGTTAATTTGAGTAGAATTGTGGAGAGATGCTTATTTTTGGAGATGTTGAGTTTGAGATAACAGCAGAACTGTCAAGTGGTGATCACCTAGTTACAGTGATGTCACAAACCAGGTCCCCACAACTGACTACGCATATTTCTCCTCAATTGTGGGTTCAGTGACCTCACAATGGTAGCTTCACACTGGCCAAGGTAGGAGTATTGAGAGCATGGGAATTGGCTAAAGCTAGAAACCTGAGTTTCCTCACCCTTGCCATAAGGCACTTGTCAAACATTTACCAGCACAACACTGCATATAGAACGTGTGAAGGGTGGACCTGAAATACAGTTGCCGGTAGGACCCAGTGAGGGAGACATCTGCTTGGAGTTGAGAGCTGAACTTTTGACAGTGGATGTGTCTACTCAGCATGGGTAGGAAAAGAGAAAAGTAACCAAGGTGAAATATTGGGGGACTATTTATAGTTGATGTATGTTGACTAAGCAGGCAGCAGAGACTTGGATGAGAGATGAAGAAGTAGAAGGAGAATGGGGAAGAGGCATTATCGGTAAGTGGCCATTACTCACTACCTGTGATGTCTTGGCAAACATCAGAAAAAGACAACTCTTACTCCTGGTTGATTATAAAGCTGCTATCATTAGTTTCACAATGCATTCATATGCTTCTGCATACGCCCCCCTATACAGATTGAGTCGAGGGGGGGAAAGAGACTCTAGGACTGTGAGGACATTCCAAATGGACCCAAGGATTTTCCCTCTAAATCTTCCTTCTTGATCTGACAGGCTATTTGAGGCAAGAAATGGAGATAGAATTTGGAACAGCTTATGTAAATCCAATAAATCCTAATACTAAAGATTAAAAAACCCCATATTTTACATTATTGCTCTTTAACTGACAAGGAATCTAGCTGTGCTGTAGGTTAAAGTTTTGGACTACAGTCCTAGCTGAGAAACACAACAGAGGAATCCCCACCCCCCCCCAAAAAAAAAAAGGAAAAGAAAAAAAACTGGATACCCCCAAAGAAAAAACCAGAAAGGGATGAGTTTATTAGTTATAGTCACATAGTAGACATCAAGTAGTGCTTACAACTGCCCCTGTGGCCTCCTTATTTTGAGGTGAGCCATCCCTAACTCAGTAAGGACCTTGTTCTCTTCCCAGGGGATTCTGAAGCTCACAAAAATTCTGCTGCCTTTGTAGTCTACAGGCCCGCTGACTTGAGAGCTCCCTTTGACCTCTCCCCAAGGCCAAATCCCTACAAGGCCCCAGACATATAATGAAGCTCTTTACTTGCTAGTCCCAGCCCCAGACCCAACCCTGAGGAGACCAAATGAAGCCACAGGTGAGGTCCCAAACACCAGTGCTGGTGAGGCCCACCAAAAGCTTCATTCTCCTTATACCGCGCTTTGGTCTCTAAATGCTGTTCTGTTTTTATTTCCCAAGTTTTCTGTGCCATGTTGGAGGTTTGTGAGGCTAATCTGTCTACCTGTCTACCCTGCTGGGATCTAGGCAATTGACAACAAACACAAGGAGTTAGATATATATCAATGTCTCACCTTTACTGCCTCTTGTCAGTGATGATAAAATATATTAATAGTTTGCTAGATATTTTATTTTGTATTATATTAATCCTTAGAGCAAGCCTATGAAGTAGGTATTAAGAATATTTTTATTTTATACGAAGAAAATGAAGGGACAGAAATGTTGACTGCCTTATCCAAGGTCAGACAGGAGGTGGCAGATTCAGGATCAAAATCCATACACTCTATTGTCTCCCTGCTTGTATCTAAAAAACAAGATTCTCTCTCTTTTTTTTATGGTTTAAATGTGTATTTAGGAAATGTAATTAATAAAATGTTTTATTTATTAGTGATGGTAAAGATAAATAACCTTTTACAATTTTTAATATCTTAAGGAAAGAATAAAAGATTATATAATCTTTGCAAAATTATTCATCATTTTTTGTACCAATACAATTCTACAAAATATTACAGTTGTAATAGTGATTTCCTTAGTAATGTTTTCTTTTTTTCTTTTTTTAAACATTGTTTGCTTCCCCCCACCCCCTCAGATTGAGTCCCCATAGAATTTCCTTCCCCAAGGCACCTGTGCACCATCACCACAGTCCCCTGTGCTCTTCCCTCCTCTCTTTGCTCCCTCTCCCTCCTCCGCCCCTGCAGGATGTCTCTGGTTTATAATTGTCTGCTTTTGCTTTGTTGTGTTTTGTACTGTAAAAAACAAGATTCTCTGTTAAAGATGGACTAGAGGATATGGTTTTTAGGCATGAGATAGAATGCAGCTTCTGACTATCCCAAGCGAATGAAGGAGTTTTGGTATTGAGTGTCCCCATCCAGATGGGCTTACAGAATGAAGACCAGAAGTTAAAAAAAAAAAATACTAGGGAGAAATGATACAAGGCCCACATTATCCTTTCAATGAAGTGACCCCACCTTCTGGTTAATATGACCCAATTAATGCTCGCTCTTCCTCTGTTGGAGAGGAGCAAATGTGGGATTCTAATGCTTTTCCCTTCTGGGCCTTGGCGCAGTAGCCCTCGCACCATGGAGATAAGAGGTGGGGAATGGGTGTTTCTTGAGGCCCTCCAAAGTGTGTTCAATCTTTTGCAAGCCCCCTGTGATAATGGATGGAAAGTGGCTGGTGCATGACAGGCACTCCATGCATGCTATTTCCCGTGGCTCCCAGTCCATTTGGATAGTCCCTGCCTGCTCATGTACATGCGCAAGACGAGGCTTCCTCCCCTGGCTTCCAGCATCTGCCTTTCCCATAGCCTGTTTGTTAACTGCTGTGATGTGCAGCTCTTCAATTTCACCTATTCTGGTTTTCTGTCATCTGTTGGCAGGTGAATCAGACAATAAAGAGAAAAGGAGTATAGTGCAAGCGCTATGAAGAAAGTGAAACATGGTAATGGGAGAGAGTGGCTGAGGGAGAGGGCAACATTAGTAGAAATGCCAGCAGAGAAGGCCGCCCTGGGGAGATAACACTGCGCCGAAACCTGGTGATGGGAAGGATATGGCCAGGCAAAGAGATGGGAGAAGGGAGTCCCAGACAGAAGGAGTAGCAAATGCCAAGGCTTTTGCTTGGAGCCAAGGCTCCAAGCCGGGACTGAGTTGGCAGGTGCAGAGAATATAAAGAAGGTCAGGCTGAACGGAATGAATCTAGCAGCCGGGGAGAGGTGAGCTTGTGCTAGGAGGCGGAGAAGCAGGCCGAGTCTGGACCACCAGCACCTCATGGGCCATGGCACACAGTTGGATTTGATTCCAAGGACGGTGGGCAGTCCCTGGTGGGTTTCCCACTTGGCTTCTGAACTTTGCCTTAGTGACTTTTTGTTCTGCCTCCAATTCTTGCTATAATCAATGGTGTCTAGTTTTCATTGTCCCAGGGAACTCATTAGATCTCCAGTGGTTTAGAACCTTCCATTCTGTGCTGTCTCTGCCCCTCCCAATTCCACCTCTCCCTGTCCTGGCTGTGAGAGACAGTTCCTTACAGTTCTCAATAGGGGAAAAATCCAGATTCTGGGATCAGATCAGAAAAGGACTCCCTGTGTAATGAAAGGCAACATGAATCTTCCTGGAGTGGTTAAGCGCAGCAGCACCCCTAAGATGGATAGAGCTGTGACGGTGCGCTGCCCAGGTGGGGGTGTGTCTGAGTACCAGACAGGGAAATATCCACAGGAGGCCATCCATCTCAGAGGGAATTCGTGGGTGATAACCCACAGTAGTGCCAATTTCCACATGTGTCTCTCATGAGGACATCTCAGGATGATGGAAGCTCTTGGTGTCTGATAAGTTTTGAAAAAGGTGAGTTAGAGATTTGGGATTTTTCTTTGTGTCCAAGGGACAGAGATAATGTGTGGAGACTTTGAATTCTCATAAAGGTGAAGTAGGGGGAGTGAAATTTATGTTCCATCAGCTGGGGTAAAGTTGCTTACAGAACTTTCTAGGATTCTATGTGTACCAGATTGCTTGAAAAAAAATAACCACTTCCATTTGCATCATGCTCTCCAGTTCATTAAAAGGTTTTCGAACATAAAAAATGCTAAGTGGTAAATATTATTCTCTTATACAGGTCAGAAAAATCAAGGCCAAACTAATTATTAATTACAGTACACGAAGACTTGAACCTACATTAACATGGATGCAGTTTATCTATCCATTAACATGGATGCAGTTTATCATTTTCTCTTCTTAAAGACTTGTATAACGACGTCAGGGTCTTTCCTGGTGACCAGGATAGTGGACCTGCTTTCTGGTTGTTGGATAGTCCTATCACCTATGAATAACTTGGTGATCCGGGTTATCAACCTGTTTATTGTGAATTTGGCTATTTTGATTCAGTCGCCCTGGAGTCTGGGGAACCTGGCACAACCAAGGTGTCCTGGAGATAGAGTGCCAGACCTTGGATTGTAGTGACCATACAACAGTTTAGAAACCCTCACAAATCCTGCCTGGAAAATTATCTGCTGACCTTTTCCAAACTACCTTCACTGTAAGATCACTCAACTGTTTCCACTTTGCTTTCAAGCTACTTGAAAAAGAGCAAACTAATTTTACTTAGCCAGTTTGCCAGCTGGAGATACAACGTGTCATGGGGAGCTGATTAAAATGAGGTGGTAGTTTAAAAACCAGCCATTTGACCTTAACTGTGTTTCTTCCAGCTTTTACAAGTCATCGTTGAAGCTGCAGGTAAGTGATTTGCTGGCCTAGCTCTGGAGAGGGTTTATATATTGTTCATGTGGTCATAATTCTTACCCATTTTCCTTTCATCTTTTTCAGTTAGGGGAATAATTACAGCCTGGGGCTCCTGCTTTTTAGGTGTTATTACGTGACCCACTGAAAAGCCCAGTCTGTCTGTCCTTCCTCCTTCCTTCCTTCCTTTCTCCTTTTAATGTCTCTTTGTTTAGAAGAAAGAGATCAATTTTTGAATTGATTTCAAATTGCATTTGAATTTGGAAAATTAAAACAGATGAACAGCAAAATACCATTATTTTTAGCTCATAAGACAAAGCCTGGCTGACTTGGGGTTTTGACTATTGGTTCTTATAACAAATGGCTCCTTTAAGATGGCACCAAAGTCAATACTAATGGTTATTATGATTAAGTACAGCTCCCTTGGCGTCCGTTTCCTGCTCTCTGGCTTCCCTCTGCTCTCTCCAGCGCACACGCATGGATTCAGTAAAGTCGTGTCCCTGAGATACACACAGGCCAAAGAGAGGAAGTGTGTTGCTGGTACGTCCACCTCCCTTTCTGTCTTCCTCTGCCTATCAGCTCACCGTCCTGCCCACCCCCCCAGGGATCTTACCCCTGCCCTACTCTTGCTCTCCAAAAACCTTCTAAGCTTAAGGCATCTCAAGATTCCAGGTAGGCATCCAAGAGTGAAAGCAGAGGTACGATTTTGGCCACCTCAATACTAAAATCATATTTGTATAAACTCTACATGCTACTAAGTACTTTCTCATCCATTCTTATTGTTTTATCTCCAAATAGTATTTTGAGATAATTGATATTACTTCATATAAAATGAGGAAACTGAGGCTCGAGGAGATTGCAATTTGTCCAGTGAAACACAGCTGGTCAATGGCAAGCTGCCACAGGAACCCAGCTCACTTGACTTGAAATTTCCTGGTTTCTGTTCCGTCATGCTGTCACGTAATCCTTTATCCCTCCAATTTTTTGAGTCTTAATTGCACATGATATTGTGGGGAATGAGCGGGGGAGTGCATCAGATACAGCCATGTCCTCACTGGAGGATTTTATATTCTGAATATGTAGAGAATATAAATATTTAGAGACAATAGAGTATACATTAATGAAAATATTTTAAAAATTACAACTCATTAGAAGTGCTATGAAAGAAAACTGAGGAAAGGAATTTTGGTGTAGGAGTTCTTTTAGATAGGCTTATTGAATATTTAGACTGAGGCCTGAAGGTGGAGAAGACCTAGTAATGAGGGGTTAAGAAGGCGAGACCCGGTGCAGACACGATGTGAAAAAGGCCTTGAGGGAGGCATATTCTTAACACACAAATGGTTGCCTGTCCTGCCCACTGGTCCTCAGAAGCCATGTTCTGCACACACCATGCTCCAGTGCCTGATGAAGCCTCCTCAGGAGTGGTTGCACTGTGCCAGCCCTCTGCCCAGACTCGCTTACCTCTGGGCTCATTTCCTTGCTTACTTTAAGAAAGGTCCTTAGAAAGTAGGCTGGCTGGCTATTTGTGAGAACTCCCCAGGGTTTGCTCTTGAAAGTGGCATTTCTTCCAAGTTGTACCTTTAGCCTCGCCTGTCAATTTTAACAAAAACTGTGTCCCAAGTATGAGATTGTGAATGATTTGGGCACACCCATCTCCACTGTGGGAGACACAGCTTGTGGGGGCCACACTGACAAAGGGTCACGAGGAATTCACTGGGGGGGATAGTGAAGAACACAACAGTGAAGAGCACAGTGCATGTTTGCAAGGATAACGGGCATCATTTTGCTAGGGAATTTGCCTTTCCACTATGACAGATGGGTGCTTTATGCTTAGTAGGTGTCAAACAATGTAGGGATAATGCAGGAATCAGGTGTAACTGTCTACTTGGCTCACTGGTAGCATTCCTCGCCAGATGTTTCTAAACCAAACACTGTGTGCCCTTGCATGTTCCAGATCTTCTGATAAATGCAGAAATATTCCTCATGGTCTGCTGTGAAGGGGCTGCAGTCTGCATGAGGAAACAAACCATGAACATGTTTATTCAAACATGTTTTCCTCCATTCCTATTGTTATTTCAAATGCAAGGTGTTGGCTAGAGAAGCACAGAGTTCAGGAAAGGGGTACACTTTCTGAAAGCTGTCAGATGGGACACTGGGCTGGAAGGGTGGTAGGAGTTGGATTTGTGGAGAACAAATGCAGAACAACAGCCCAGGAAGGCGGCATTGCGATGACCTGGAGATGGTCAATTTGGCCCTTTGGAGGAGGGATCTGTGTTGCAGTGATGTGCAGACAAACTCACGGTTAGAAAAGGTTCAGGGAGAGAGATGCACCTGCTGTTGTGCTGATACTGCCCTTGGGCAAGAAATCTGAAGTGCTCTTGCTTTCTCTGATCCATGCGCCCTTTTCAGGATTCTATATTGCATATTAAGATTTGTTTCCTCCTTCAAGGGTACCCTTAAAATTTGTTTATGCTCATGTTTCCTGAGATGGGTGGTGGTAGTGAGCTCTGTGTGTGTGTGTGTGTGTGTGTGTGTGTTGGAGGAATGATGTGGTTGAAGTTCAGGCATATCACTTTCTTTGCTGTAGACGTTCAAGGATGACCATGAGCTTTGTTACACATTAGAGTGGTCCTGGTATGAGCAAGGGGTGGAGGTGGAATAAGTGTCATTCAGGCTTAAGGAGGGGGAGGGGTATGGGAGGGGATGGTCACCACAAATGAAGAAACTCAGCACAATTAAGAACTCTACCCAGCAGCCTTAGAGCTGGTCACTAACACTGTGTGGATGCAAAAGTTACAGGAGGAGTTCATGTCCTCACAAACCGTTGGTACAGCCGCAAAGACACAGTGCACAAATGGAAATAGCATCAGATAGCAGGGATCAGCACCCACATTCCATGCAGGTCCCCAGGAAATACAGGGAGGCAGATGAGGGTTGGGTAAAATAGCGACCTTCTAACCATTCTTGCTGTTCACCAGTGGAAGGGTGATGGGCTTCCTCCCAGTCAAGGTGTTCTGAGGTGGGATGCCTCTCTCTGTGGGATATTGTAGTCCAAACACAGCAGACTGCCTGACCTGCAAGGGTCCCTCCCCTCTGAGAGTTTGGGAGCAGGCAGCTTCATCCCTTTTCACTGACCTCCCGCTGAGAGGCTCATGGGAGCCATCTGTGATGGAGTCGAAGGCCTCACCAGCCATTTGGAAGGACTCACTAGACTGAGAATTCACCCCTGGGCTCTGTGGCAGGATCTGCACCTGAGTAGGAGGAAAGGCTGCTGAAGGCGTCACTGATGTGACTGCTTCAGGGCTGCTCTGGGAAAGTGGTTTCAGCCATCTCTCCTTATAGCCAGGTGTCAGGCAAAATGTGTGGCAAGTCATCTCATCCTTGGAGGCGCTTTGCTTTTTAAGCCTAAAGCCTGGGAAAGCTAGAACTGAAAGATCCCCTGAGGGAATCAGCTGCTGGTTTAGCTCTGCGGACCTTCCCATCCAGCTAATGAGGAAGGCCTGATGGAAAGTGGCAGAGGGAAATTGAAAAACAGAGGAGCACCTTTACCCACAGCTTTAACCTTCTACCTGCTCTGCTAAAAGGCTACAGCCTGGACCCTGATACTCCTGGGAGGAAGCAAAGCTCAGACCTTAAGCACCCCCAGGGCCTTCTGAAGTGAATTCTGGGCTCCTTCCCTGGTACCAACGTTAGGTTCCTGGACTGGAAAGATTCATAAAGGCTCAGGGCTCCATGGAAGGCAAAAATCACTCCCCCATTCCTCACTCATCCAGAGTGAAGTTCATGGAGCTGGAATGAGCTCTCTTAGAGGAAGGTAAGATAGGACTGGAGTTTCCTAAATGTCTTGGGTATGAAAGAAAGGCAAGGAAGCCTCCTTGTTTCTGGATGTTGCAGTTCTTGGCTGTGATCTGGTTCTCCACTAGATCTAAAGGAATGATCACAATGCTTCATTTTCATGAATGATCTAATTTAATTTTACATTGCTAGCAGAAACCCGGAGGGACCCACTTATGGGTGAAAAGAGGATCTAGACTCTGAAATCAACTTGAAAGCAAGGAATCTGACATTTATTGAAGGGCCACTATACATTTACCCTAATGGTGAGGTACATCCCAGCTCCTCTCAGTGGCACTTTATACCTCAATGGTCCTGCTACTAGTTTACCTGGTTTCCTTCATGCCTACCTCTTGGGGAAAATGTGTTCAGTAAGTGGGTGTCTGCACGAGGCAGGACAACCTTTCATTTGCTTTCAGTAGTAAACTGCCTGAGAACTTGACTTCCATGAATTGTATGGCCCTCAGCTCTGGCTTGACCTGGCAATGGAGTCTGATTTGGCCTCAGTTTTCCTGGCAGGAGATCTTATAAAGGGCCAGGACATCCAGGATCACTCAGAGTTGCCCTAGGTCAGTGAGGTCTGCCTCTGGGCCAGCTCACTGGAGAAAGCTTTTGTTATTCTGATATAAAGGCACTTGACATAATAACTGCTCAGAACCAGGTGTGGCCTGGATTGCTCTTGTGGAGGACTCCCTAAAAATTTCCTGTGCCTGGGAGATACGCAAGCACACGGCCACAATTTTGTTAAACTCTTCATAGGATTTCAACATCAAGGCTCCGATACATGCTTCCCTTGGCATCTTCATCACTCTGGGTTCTCCTTTCTCTGTCTCCTCTTTTCTCCTTATTGAAATATGTTTCTAATCTTCCAGGCCTCTCAAACGCATCGGTGTTTCCTGCTTCAGTGGTCCCGGTGGAGTCACTCATTCTGTATTTAATGTATTCTGCACTTTAAATGGGCCTGTTAATTACTCCCTCCTCACTCTGAATTTACTAATTTATTGATCAAATTTCTTTTTGTGCATGTGAGTTTTATTTTGTATGTGCAAAGAATTTATTTGGATCAATTTTATTGACCCCCCTCCCACCCCTGCCTCCCAGGATACTTTCCCAAACTTTAATTAAGTCTCTGGGAAGTCTCTTTGCTTAAAGGGGAGGCTCTTGCTGCCTCCTCTTGTAAGCATTGGGAGCATCTGAGTGCTCTGGGCTAAGGTGGGGTCTCCCTGCATTCTCCTGTAGGTGGATAGTTGAAAGGGCAATTAGGGTGGAGAACTAGGGGCAGGGCCTCCCAAAAGTGTGGTCCCCAGAACTGTAGCCTCAGAAACACTTGAGAACTTGTTACAAAAGCAAATTCTCAGACTTCATCACAGCACTACTGAGGTGCAAATCTCTGGCTATGGGACTGGCAACGAGTCTTGGGGGGGGGTGGGGAGGTTCTGATGCATACTAAAAATTGAGAACCACTGCTCGAGGCCGCTATTGCCATCTTGTTGCCAATGAATCTTTGTTTCGGGGGCTGTCCTCTGTGTTGTATGTTATTTAGCTGCCATTGGCCTTTAGACTCATCGGATGCCATTGGCACCCCCATTGGCAATCAAAAATGTCTCCAGGCATTGCCAAACCTCTCCAGGGGAATAAATCATGCCTGGTTGAGAGCCCCTGAAGTAAGGGTTTAAAGCACCACCACCCGTTCCCTCTCTAAAAATGTCTCCTCTGTATTTCACTCAGAGACTCATATATCAGATAAAAGAAAAAGACCTTCGCTCTCTGTTCTCTGGCATAGATCTTGTTTCAGTTTGTGAGTCACGTGTATATTTCCTACCCAAGTATTCTCTCATGGGCTAGGCAGATAATAAACCCAAATGCCAGATTTGTTTTAACAGCTTGTTTAGTCTCCTAGGATTAATGCTGCATTTCCTGGTTTCTGTACAAACCTTAATGTTTCCAAAGGTGATCTGATTTTTTATTTCCCCCAATGTCTTCAGAGTATTTACAGTTTATGAAAGAAGTGGGGGTGTGTCTGGAGTATTCAGAGAGTGTCATCACTAAGAAGAGGAGTGGGAGTAGGGACTAGACAGCAGCTTCTGTTCAGCCTCCTCTCCCTGCTGAGACCCCCAAAATGCAGCTGTAAAGTGGACAGGTAGGAGCTAATGTGTCTCCAGCATATGGGTTTGGTTGAATGAATTTGCTTTTGGATAGGTCTGTCTCCTGCAACCTGCTCTCGGCATGTCCATCCCTGGTGTATGCCAAACCTGCCCTTCTCTCCCAGGTCTGAGTGACTCTGTCTCAAGCCCTGATGAAACACCACTGTTAGTATAGGGAACACGAATGCAGAAAGGGAAGCATTGGGTGTAGGTATGGTAGCGCCACTCTCAGCTCTAGCATCTGGTCCATGGGGAGGTGGTGGGGGGTAGTCAAGGAAACCTGCTTCCCAATGCAGAAATGAGCTGGGACATTCAGTTCAGTTTTTTTTTTTTTCCACCAGGCCAATCTGGGAGAGGAAGTGTCTACTCCTGAGTGGTACCCTTAAACCCATAGGGCATTCTCCCCCCATCCTTACCCAGGCCAGATGGTCATTTAAGAGGCAGCCAGCTGGAAGGCTTTCCATGGTGCCAATTAAGACAGGTCTTCCAGTATAGCTAGAATAAACCAGTAATATAGAGCTGTTTTTTTTTTTTTTTTAGGTTTCCATCTAGGACCTCACATAACTAGTGACAATGGAAATTTGTTCTGCTCCTTTCAAAGTAGCCAACATCCTCAGGCAAAAATTAAAAAGAAAAACCTACCACCACCGACTTTACAGTTACAATCAGTTGACATTCTGATACCTAAGGATGTATGACATGGTGCTGATAATGAGAGCAGAAGATTTATTAACTAACCTTTAACCCCTTAGTATGACTTTCAAGAGATTGTTTGGTTCAGAGATTTGCAAAAGAGAAATGGAGAGCAAGAATAAAGAAAAGTAGAAACTATGCTGCTAAAATAAACCAGCCAGTGGGACTAAATTAACAAATGACTCTGGTTTTATTAATAGAAAATCAGCCCCTGCCCCCACTAAATTAATGTTATACAGATACTTGGAGTAAGCCCAGAGCATTCTCAAGTCTCAAATCTTCCTTGCCCAGGTTGCAGAAAGCATTTAAAAATGAACTGCTCTCATTGGCTCAGGGGTTAAGCCTTTCAGACCCCTCCTAACTTCTCACTGCCTGCTCTATGCTTCGCTGTGTGTGCCTGTTTTCAGCACCCGTGACTTCCTGTCTTGGCTCTTCCATCTCAACTTGCTTTCTTTAGACTTGGTAGCCGGATTCTCATAGAAGCTGCCAGTAGAAATTGTCCCATGCTCAGGTCTTTAGAAATTCTGTTCATGTGCATCTGCAGCAAAAATGAATCTCAGGCCCACACTCAGGTGTGCATAAAATGTAGCTTTCTTAATTTTCTCTAAGTTGTTGTGGAAAAAAAAAAGTGCAGACTCAGAATTTTTAACTAAAGCTTTGCTGTTTGTAAGGAGTATTTGATGGGAAGGAGGCAGAGGAGTACTTATGAGTCAGAGGCTGGGATTCCCTGTACCGCCTGATCTTGACAACAGAATCTCAGGCTGTTTCTTTATATGTGAGTGCAAGTCCCCTTCCTAATAATTGTCTTATGGTGGCAGGGGAAGATGATCCTGTGATCCTCAGATAGAGATGGTGAGACCTTGTGACATCCACAAGCTGTAAGAAATAGTCACAAGTTATGCTAAGTGAAATAAGCCAGAAGGAGAAAGATAAATACTGTAGGATTTCTTTCTTTTTTTTAAAGATTTATTTATTTATACAAGCACTGGGGTATAGGCCAGAGGTGTGGGAGGGCAAGAGAATTCACCCAAGACAGAGCAGGGAGCAGAACAGGCAGAAGGACTGAAACACACTTCTGAGGGGAGCAGTGGGCGCGATAGGAGAGGTCTGCCTCACCATGTGGGAATCTCCCTGCCTGGCTGGGAATCGAACCAGCGCTGCAGAGGCTGCGGACAGCTCCATAGCACGGTGCTCAATCGGCTGTGACACCCGGGAGGCCCCAATATTGTATGATTTCACTCAAATATGGAACATAAAGAAACAAAGGAGCAGACAAAACTAAACCAAAGCAAACCCTAGAAATCTGACCAAGGTTACCAGAAGGGAGGGTTGGGGGTTGGGGAGTAGAGGCGGAGGGATCTAGTAGACTATGAGGGATGATTATAGGTGCCTTGGCAGTGCATGTGATGTGGTGACAGACATCTGAAGAGGTGGGAACCTATACCCCTAAATCATATATGGTGTAGCAAACCAACATTACTGCAATACAAAATAAGATTAAAAGAAGTAGTCTTAAGGGCCTCCCTGGTGGCTCAAAGAGTTAAGATGCAACCTATGAAGCTATCTGTAGCCACTGCAGCACGAGTTCAATTCCCAGGTAGGGAGCTACCCCATGGCGCAGCAGACCTCTCCTGTCTCGCCTGCTGGTCCCCTCAGCAGTTTATTTCAGTCAGTCTGCCTGTTCTGCTCCCCACTCTCTGGTGAATCCTATCATACACACACCACACCTCTGGCCTGTACCTCAGTTCTTTATGCATAAATGAATCTTTAAAAAAAAAGTAGTAGTCTTAAGTTAGCTAATTTCCAAAAGGCTATTTGAAAGAGGTGCTGGTAATGCCCTGTGTTTGTCTAGCGAAATGTTAGGGGTCTGTTTTCTGATACGTTTCATCATCTAATTATTGATGTGGGGCAATTCCTTTTAATGGAGTTATTTTCCTCCTCATATTCTCTCCCCAGTAGATTTGTGAGTCCATGGGTTTTCACCTGTATATTAACTTGGCTGTGAATGTGCTTTGCCAGGGATTCCATGTGTTAGCCACCGTGTGAGACACTCTCGGGAGATGGACAAGATGGGAGGCAGGAGAGGAAGCCCTGCTTGGCAGATCATGGCTAATACGGTGGTGAGCGAGGTGCAAATGGTTAGCAAGACTCTGGCTGGTATTAATTAGCTCATTTATTTCCCAGTTCATGTAACTTGACCTGAGATTTTTACTCTTGCATTTCTCCGAGATGCCATTGTGATAGTCTATGAATTCTGTATGCCGAGATAACCCCCTTTGGAAACCTAGGCTTTGACATTCTCAACTAGGTTTTGAGCTCTAAAGTTGTATTTGTGTTTTGCAGAACAATTATTTGTCTTGTTTTTGTGGGTTGAGTGCTTGACTTCTGGTTAATGGGTGGGGCTAATTAGCAATTATGTGTATGCTTCTGTTGAGAGGCCTGGAGCCCACTACCTGGGTGGGTGTGTTAACAGCTGAATATTTGTGTCCTGCCTGACAAATTCTTTTTTTAATAATTAGAAACAATTTACTTTTTTTAAGATTTATTTTATTTATATAAGAGCTGGCATACAGGCCAGAGGCGTGGGAGGATGAGAGAATTCATCAGAGACAGAGCAGGGAGCAGAACAGGCAGACAGACTGAAGACACTGCTGAGGGGAGCAGCAGGCGAGACTGGAGAGGTCTTCTGCACCTTGTGGGTTGCTCCCTGGCCGGCCGGGAAACGAACCCGTGCTGCAGAGGCTGCGGACATCTTCACAGTGCTGCGCTCAACCTGCTGCGCCACTGGGGAGGACCTGCCTGACCAATTCTTAATTGAAACATAATCCCCAGGTTGTATGTACATGAGGGTCAGACCTTTGGTAGGTGATTAAGTCATGGGAGTGGGGCCTGTATGAATGATAATAGTGCCTTTATAAAAGAAATTTGGAGAACTTCCTTACCTGTTTTCATCATGTGAGGACTCAGGGAGAAAATGGCCATCTCTGAACCAGGATGCAGAGTCTTGCCAGACACTGAATGTCCTGGTACCTTAATATTGGAAGTTGGCTCTCCCTAGCTTCCAGAACTATGAGAAATAAACTACCCACTCTATGGTATCCTGTTATAGCAGAAGACATCTTGGTTTCTGGTAACTTCACAGGATCTGGTACCTCTGAGTGTGAGGTAGTTTCTTGGGAATTTCTTTGCATACACCTAGTGTTCCAGCTGGCATTGATCTCTTGGCATGGCATCCAGTGTTGGTCTGACAGCCTTAGGCACTCTGAAAGGAAAGGTAGACATCAGCCCTTGAGTATAAGGCTGCAATACCTCCTTCAACATTGGAAGGAAAGCACTGGACCACTTTCTTGCTGGAGGACAGTTACATGAAGGCTGACTTGTGACTTGCGACTCAGATTCATCATAATTTGAGGGACCTTAGGCCACTTACGGTCTGTTTCATGGCCAAATGCACTTAGTCCTTATTTAATAAATCACAGGTTTTGCTTTTACTTTTCCTTTGCCAGAGCTCTGAGGGTGGTAAAGAATATGTGTTTGAAATTTGATTTTTACAGTTAGAAATACATGTTGGGATTTTTGTCCTGTAAAATAAAAAGCTTGGCTTGAGCTCACATTTAAAGGAATTCCACAGGAAGAATGTATTTCTGGAGCATTTTCAAAAACTCTAGTAAGAGCATCGTCCTTACTGCAGAAGAAAGCCTTGGGCCATCCAGAAAAAGCCACACTTCAGCTAAGACATGAGAGTATGCCGCTTCCTGGAAACAGTCAATAAAACCAATTTGCACGTGGGTAAAGGTCCTTCAACTTCAGCTGTGTCCTATATCACCTTTGTAGTATCTTCTCTGCATTATAAACAGCACAAAGTGGGTCGTGCACACATGCATACACTGATAAGATGCTCTATGGGAAAATCCAGTATAAGTTCAGCATATTTTATTTATTCAATCGCACTTCCTTCAGCGATGTTTTAAATGGACTGCTGTGACAAGACAGGAAAGATGGGCTTAGAAGCCACAGGATTCCCATCAGGGACAAGGCAGGTTGCTATGTGGATGGGACAGGTAGGACCTGGGGACAAAATAGAGGGACATCTGCAGTGGGCTCACTGTGTGGGAAGCGCTGTTAACAGCTGTGTTGTCTTGAGTAGGTCCCTTTCTAGTGCTTGAGCTATCTGATCTACCAAACAAATCTGCCTGGGAAATAAAAATATTTAATTTTAAAGACAAATTTCTAAGAGTGCTTTAGTGAAAGGTGTGGTGTGGTGTAGCAATCATCTGAAGAAGTGTGACCTGTACCTCTGAATCATATACAGCATTGTAAACCAATGTTACATCAATAAAAAATTAAGTAAATTTAAAAAATGACAAGCCTGTGGGATCTTAGATGGTTCAATACTGAAAATAACATAATAAGATTTCACTTTGAAATCAAAACTCCCAATTAATGAGACATTTTGGATTAGAATTACAAGGGCTGTCACAGGGCTTCTTTCATGTATTACAAATATATAGAATATTAAGTGTGGCTAGAGCTTTCTTATTTTAAATATCTCTAATTCTAAATCATCCCACATAAGGAAGAATTACCATACCAGCTACATGAGCCTATTCACCACCAGAGATAGAGGTCTGGTGGATTTTCCTTTTCAACTCTAACAAGACGTCTTGAACCTTGTTTATTGTTGCTCTGTGAGTGATTTCATAACCTTCGGAGGTAAGTGATCACCACCTTAGCCCACTCCTTGCATTAACATTTTATACATTACATAAGTTGTCTGTGGCTTCTATCCTGGTTGATAAAATCTTATGATGTTTGAATGTGTTTCTCCTCACTCTAAAGAACTCGGAAATTGATGGATCCTGAGATATGTTAATAACATTTACATTCACTCATATGGACCATATAAGCCTATAGGAAGATACTTAGATTTATACTCAATTGAATTCTAGATACTTCATTTGGCTTTGTCTGGTTTGAAACCACAGTTTTTGGGCTGTTTGGATATTCCCCTGAAGTCAGAGAATGTCTTTCAACTGATATATTTACCATTATAATTTCTATATTCTCTATTATACAGTAAATTAATCAATTATGCTTCATGAATGAGAAATGGCTCCATAGAAAATGCATTCTATTCTATTCACCTTTAAGAATTTACCTTTGCTCTCTGTGTATCATTATGGAAGTATGCCTTTTCATGTATTTCATCAACTATAGTTAATCTCTCTTTTAAAAAAAATCACGTTGTTGAAGTATGATTGACATACAAAAAATTGTCACAACTTTGGCCAGTCAGAGTCTATTTTAAATTTCCTCGTATGTCCTTCTTATGTGACCCAATAATCATTGAAAGCTTTGTTGTTTTCTGGCATAAGATTCCAGGCTCATTTTATACCTTTCAGCCCCAGACATGGAATCACTCATTTCTCCAAGGAAAAACAGTACATTTCTTAGTGGAAAAACTGTATCAGAGAACAGACTCTGAGCACTAGAGGTCACTGTGGGGGCTTCATTGCTCTGGGTCATTTCAGTGAACAGAGCTAGAAAGTAAATATCAGTGTTCTTTTTCCTGTTTCATTGGATATTTCCCATTCTTTTCCAATGGCATAGAATTCCTAATTTTTGATTCCTAACACAATAAACATAACTACTTATGTGCTTAATAAGGGAAACCAGAATAATTCCAAAATAACAATACAGTATTAAGACAAAAAATGAAACTACTGAATAAAATTTGAGCTTTTCTGTAGTTCCTTTTGTTCCTAACTGCATCCCATTAAAATTGTGCAGTCAGATTTCTTTATTCTAAAATCATAGCTCCTCATTCTGTGTGCTTAAATATGAATTTGTCTGATAGTTTCATTCAATTGTTTGCTTTCAGTTTGAAGGTCTTGACTTTTAGCAGTTGATAGTTCTTAGTTTTCAGAAAGTGAAAATTTCTACTCCTATTCTTTCCCTGCTAGAGAGAGCAATTAGAGGGACAGGGAGGTCCTACTTACCTGTCTGCCTGGAGATGATGGGAAATTTCAGATGCTTAGTTTATTTGGTTTTGTTCTATATGCAGTGGTACAAGATCCATGTATATAATTTCTGATTGAATAAGGCAGTTCTGACTCCTATTATTTAATTTCTGGTAATAGAATCTCACACTTTCAATTATTTCTTGACTAGTGGAGTCTGTCGTATCTTAAAATTACTTAATTTCCTACCCTTTTCTGAGCTATATATACATTCTTCTTTTTATAACATCACAACATTCCCTTAGCAATTACATGTATCATATATTGTTAACCAAAGTCGGTAGTTTATAACATGATTTTTCCAAATAGTATTTAATGCAAGCAAGTCATTAAATTTCAAAACTACTAATTTCTTACATTAGCTCAAATCTGCCCCATTCCCAATTTTGCTTCCCGTGGATGTTGCATAAATTGCAGTCTTTAATATTAAGGTAAACCAGAAACATCTCATTTTCATTATATGATATGATTTTAAATCACCTTTTGGAATTTAAATGATATTCAGTACTAAATTCCCACATGAATTATACATCTTAAAAAAACAAGATGCAAAATGAATATTTTACACCAAAAAAAAATTAAGATGAGCTAATTCATTAAGATAAGATTTTGTCCATGCCCTGCCTGTAGTCCATCTCTACCATTTTTGGCAGTTTCTGTCAGGAATGCAGGATGTCCTTATCTCCTTTTTTCCCTTGCACTGAGGAGCACCCATAGTAACCCCGTATAATCTAGAAACACAAGAGTTCACCCCACTTTTTGAGGTTCTAATGAGGCATGTTCACAGCAAAACTAGACTAGAGGGCTAGATTCCTACCTGAAACAACAAAGCCTTTCTGTGCTGAACAGGACTCAGGTTTAGCAAATTCCCAGTATGTAGAGGGAAAGTGAAGAGGAAAGATAAGGGCTTTCTACATGTGCACTCAACTCCATGTTCTCATGCATTTCTACCTTTCATTTGGGGGTGTGGTCTGCATTTCCTTCTCTGGGGTCTTGCCCTCTACTTGGCCTGCAACCTGAAAATTGGGTGTTCTGTAGTCTTCCATCTTGAAGACCCACAAATCATGTTCTCTTGACATCTTACTGCTGCTCTGCAGGTGGGGTAGGAAGTGGGGTAGAGAGTACTAATTTTACTTCTCCCACCTGAGGGAAAACCTGTCTCCATTCATAACTTGCATGAAGACATTTTTGTGGCTACCAGAGAATTCCCTTCTGAAAGGGCCCCAAGTTTGGGAATTTAAAAGCAAGAATGATTTGCCAGATAGTTCTGTTTTCTACTCTGCTACCTGCCTCTTCTAGCACAATAAGCACAGAGCAACTACTTTCTTGAAGGAATGGAAGGGGAAGGAGGAAGATGACAGGTGGAATCTACCTTTACTCCCTAGATTGATGATAAACAAATGCAATGGCAGTCACACATCCAAGCCCAGGTCTTTAAGGAATGAAGGCTGTAGGAGGAGGTCACATCTCTGGAGTACAGTACAAAACTGAGAAGCTTATGGGCCCCGTAGATCCTGTAAGAGAAGTTCTAGAAGGACTTCTTTAGATTGAAGAAATGGAGGCACCATGGGAATTTTAGGGAGAATTCAGGAAAACTCCTTGTTTCTAGATTTAGAGTTGTATTTACCTTCTCTGTTTCTTTTTGAGAGGGTGGTAGAAAAAGAGAGGATTCCCCAACTATTGGAGAATTAAAAAAAAAAAAAGTTTTCAAATCTTACCCCACCTATTGCATAACCTTGGCGCAGAGGGAAGATGGATGAGCTATTTCCAACTAGTGGGACCTCCACTACCCCCTGTACCTCCCCCAGTGCCCACTGCCAGATCGTGAATCTAGAGAAGACAGAAAAGTACCACTTTCAGAGGTGACAAAAGGTGGATGGGAAGAATATTATCTTTCCAAAGGAAAATGTAAGGAAGCAAATTAAAGTCAACTTTTAAATATGCACATGGCAATTACACATTTCTGCCATTAATTATTGGACCACAGTGAATTTCTGAGAAAGTACAAAGGTAACAGATCGAGTCTGTTTCTGAAAAATAAAATATATAATCATTTAAAAAAAGTTAAGGATTTTTGAGGCAAGTGAAGTTGCCAACTGGCTCTTGAGATGGAGGTAGACTCTCAGATGAGATACATTTTTGAAAAATACTGTTAAAACAAATTGTTGGAGGTCTCATAATGAGCTGCATGAACCTATTACCTAGTCCAAAGAAAATAAGTAAAGCCAATATCACTGGCCTGGCAGACAACAAAATTGGAGAAAGCACTTCTAAAACCTTTTGGGTCACCACGGGGGAGTGGCATTCAGATAGACTTGCTAGTCCAGAAGTCTAGTAAGCATTTACCGTGTGTTTAGTAATTATGGAGTACACTTATGCTAATGAGAGCAGATTTACAGATTAGTAATGCATTTTAACGATTTAATTATAACCCAGAGTGATAATACAAGGGATGAAATTGTACATTGCAATGCTGTCACTGATAGAAGCTGCTTTGTTTTTTATTTTTTTTAAAGGTGTGCACACATGGGTTAGGGGCAAGAGAGGAAATTTATAGGAGTTCTGGGAGTGTGCATGTAATAGATCCCTGGTTTATAATAAAATAACTAGAGCAGAAAAGTGCAGCATTATAGACTCAACAGAAAGAATTTCCAGGAAGTGTTTTGTTTCAGAAAGGATAAACTGAGTAAGGGAGCATGCACCTCTACATGCTACCTCCTAATAAGAGCCTGTCAATGAAGGATTTTGTTGCAGTTAGTATTTAACCATTGTTAAGACATAGTGAGCCACCAAAAGTCAAAGATGAGGTATTAGTAAGTGGCTTTTAGGAAAGTCTATTATCTGAACTGCTTATTTAGCATCCAGTGTCGTTTAGTTGAGAGCACAGTCTCCAGGGGAGACTGAGAGCTTGATAGTGATTTAGCAGGGAGGAAAGGAAGAAAGAGTTGCAGGATGAGACACTATTTAGGCCTTCCCTGGCCTCAGGAGTCTCAACATGAGGGTAGCAGGGGCAGGGGACAGTGGATAAAAGACAAACTTTTTCCACTTCCAAATTTGGCTCTAGTTAGTCCTATTATTCACTCCACCAGGAAACTTGAAACTGGAAAGATAAGCCCTTTACATTTTTATAACCGTTTCTAACTTTGTAATGAGCTCTATTCCTTATCACTTTTGATCTCTACAGAACCTGTGAAGTTATCAGAGTCAGCTTTTATTATATCCATTTACCAAATAGCCACTTGCGTTTTCATGTACCCTTTTGTGTTGGCTTATTCTTGAGCAGGGAAGAGGCTCAAGGACTTAAAGAAATAAACTGCTAACCGGAAACAAAGGCAACACAGTATTCTATCTGGGTTGCATTTTGAAACTGCTTTATGAGGGGAAATAGATATCTATACTACAACTTTATATATTTAAAGTGTACTATATGATAACTTTCGACATGTATAACCCTGTGAAACCGCTACTATCCGATGATGAGCTTAGCCAATACTGCCAAGTTTCCTCATACCCTTTTATAATTACTCCTTACTCTTATTTTTACTTTTTTCTTTTTAACTTGGATTTCATATGCCTTTATTCTAGTTTCTTTAGGTACAAGCTGAGATCACTGACCTGAGATCTTTATTCCTTTCTAACAGGCATTCGGTGCTACAAATTTTCCTCTCCGCACTGCTTTGGTAATAACGCTGAACTTGGATAAGTTGAGTTTTCATTTTCCTTCAGTTTAAAATAACTTTCTAATTTCCACTTTGATTTCTTTTTTATCGGTGGCTTATATAGAAGTATATTATTGACTTTCTAGATATACACAGTTTACTTCCTTTGTGGACAGGGAATATAGTTTATGAGATTTGAATCCTTTGAAATTTATTAACACTTGTTTCACGGCCCATAATATGATCTATGTTGGTAAATGTTCTATGTTCACCTGAAAATAATTTGCATTCTGTACTTGAGTATTTTATAAATATCTGTCTGCTAAAGTTGGAGTATTGTTAGTATGTTTTATATCTTGATTTTTTTTGTCTACTTGTTTTAGCAGTTGTTGTGAGAGAAGTCTTGAAATTTCCAAATACATTGTGATTATTTCTCCTCGCAAATCTTTCAGTCTTTGTTTCAGCTTTGTTATTAGGTACATACATGTGTTCAGGAATTTGGTATGTGTGGTGTATGGTATGGAGGACAGGAGAAATAAGAAGCAACATCTCTGCTAAGTTGCTATAGGTTGTTGTGATAATCCAGCTTGGAGCTATGAGGTTTTGTTGCCTCTGGTGATGGAGAACAAGGAAATTAAAGGAAGATAAATTTAAAAGGATGTTAATATGATAGATGTTAATGTGATATGAGGGGGTAACCTGAAGATATTAGGATGTTTTTCTATGATCTCATTTTAATTTAGTAAATACTTGTAACAATAATGGTGTTAGAGAGCCATAGGCTTCTGATATGGTTACTTGAAGTCTTCAGATTCAAACCACATCCTTGGTTTTTCTTTTCTTTTTTTGCTATCCTCTGATTTTTTTTTTAATTTTCTCTATATTTTACATCATTTTTCATTTTTGTACAGTTTCCTTGGTTTTTCCCTAGAAGGAGAGTTACCCCAATTAATATTTTACCTTCTTCCACAATAAATAGAATTGCCAATTTCTTGTAGTATTTATGACCATCCACAAAAAGGACTTCTTTAGTGGGATGACAGAATTTTGTGGCAGTTGAGGAACCTTTCTTAACAGAAAATTGGCACATTTTCCTGACTACCTTTCTTTTTTCCTCCCTCCTCATTCAATTCCTGGATAAATGTCAGGCCCCTGAGGACTTGGCGAAGCAGAGCCACAGTGCGAATTTTAGATCACTTCCAGACTTTCATGTAACAGAGAAATGAAGTATCTTGTTTGAATGACAGATAGTTGGGATCTATCTTGCAGTCAAACTTAGTTTTAAATGATACATCTAGGTTGCTTTATATTAAGGTTAAGAGAAGTCAACACATTCTCTTGTCTTACTGAAAAAGCATTGACCTATAAAAATAAAGGAACTTTGTTAGGTATGTTCCTATGTAAATACTCATCACTATCTCATGACAAGTGGGAAAAGAGATATTTTTCCTCTCTATAGTATGTATTTCTGTTCCATCAATGATCCTCCAGCATGAGTTCATAGAATGTCCTAAATTATTTATTGAAGTACTATATGAAATTTGAGAAATAACAGGGCTTTAATGGGGAGGGTTTGATGTAGCTTGAACAATTCCTATTGCCCTATTATTTGATGTAATGGGGTGAAAAGCATTTGGGAAAGAGTGAGTTGCCCGATACTTGGCATATTAGTCATCTAAAATAGTAAGTGGTTGGCAAAATAATGGCTTCCTCAAGATGTCCACTTCCTAAATCTCAGAGCCAGTATGTTAATTTACCTGAGAGATATGATTAAGGCTCTTGTGATGAGGGGATAAGACTGGGTTATCTGGGGAAGGCCCAGTGGTATCTGAAATGTGCTGATGAGAAGTGGTGGAAAGGTCGGTAACAGAAGGAAATGTGATGAAAGAAGCAGAGGTCAGAGACAAAGAAAGACTGAAAAATGCAGGAAGCCATGACCAAAGGAATGCAAATGACCTCTATAAACTGGAGAAGGTAAGAAAGTTGATTATCTCCAAGAATCAGTAGGAATGCAGTACCCCTCTGTACACCTTGATTTTAGTATTTATAACCTCCACGATTGTATGATGGTGTGTGTTGTTTTAAGTTACTAAGTTTATAGTGATATTCTACAGCAGCAATAGGAAACTAATACAACAAGTAACAGAGTCACCACAGTTAGTGACTTAAAGCAGCAGACATATGGTTTCTTACAGGTTTTACATGTCAGATCAGGCATGACTTAAGAAGGTCTGCTGTATAGTGCCTCACAAGGCTGCAATCAAGGTGTCAGCCAACTGTGATCTCATCTGAAATCCTGACTGGGAAAAATTCTGTTTCCAGGATCATGCAGTGTGTTGGCAGACTAAATCTTGTATCTTTAGAACCCAGGTTTCTGTTTTCCTGTTGACTGTGGACCAGAGACCACTTGCAGCCACTAGAGGCACACAGCAGCTCCTTGTCATGTGGCCCCCTCCATAGGCCATTTCACAATGTGTGTGTGTGTGTGTGTGTGTGTGTGTAACATTCAATCACCATTGCTGTATAATTGTAAATAACCTATCCTTAAGAGTGACAGTCCATCACCTTTGCCATCTTCCTTTAGTGATAGCAAGTCATGAGTGTTGCCCATATTCAGTGGGAGAGGATTAATGTAGGATGTGAGCATGGGGGTCACCCTGAGATCTGTTTATCACACTTGGCATTACAATTCACAATAATTAATCAATCCTGATTATCTGCTGCTATCTAGTGAGATTTAGAATCAGAGCGTTGAACTTGGCAGAGATGGGAAAGTTAAAGTCCTTGAGAGCATACATATGCTCCTGAAAATACTCGTGCTAGAATGTTTGCAGCAACTCTATTTGTAACAGGTAGAAATAGAGAAGCTACCCATATAGTAGAATAAATTAGCATTACTTTGGATGAATATACAATTAACAGATAAGAGAAGGAACACTGTAAAACTATGTTCAACCATCTGAATGAACCACTAAAACATAATAGTGAGTCAAAGCAACTAGACCTAAGAATGCATACTGGCGAGTTCAGTTTATATAAAACACAAAAGCACATTAATCCACTGATAGAAGTCAGTTTAGTTGTTAGCCTTGGGCTATAGTGACTGATGGAGAGCTTGGGTACTCTGGGATGCTAGCAATGTTTGCGTTTTTGATCTGGGTATCAATTACATGGACGTGTTAAGTTTGTGAAATTCATTCTGCTTGACACTTATGATTTGTACATTACCTTGTATATGTTATACCTCAATTAAAAGCTTTTCTTAAAAAGAAAATAGGCCAAGGTTTTGACTGTGGAATCCAGTGAGAGTTGTGAGAATGCCCAAGGGCAGCAGGAAACTGTAGTAGGGTGGTGTAGCCTGCCAATCTGTTCAGGAAAAGGACAGGGGATTCTAGTCATGAAACCACCTGAGGTAGGTGCAGGCCTATTACCAGGAGATAAACAGTGTTCTCCAAGCCCTGCATTCAATTCACAGTGGAGGTGGTCTTGGGGGATGCTTCTGTTTATTGTTTCTTGCCAGTTGCCAAAGATACTTTTTAAAGCAGACTGTCTGTGGATGGACAAAATGGACACCCCTCTCCCCAAGGACCCTAATAAACTAGTAGTGTGGTTTCAAGGAGTCTTCTGTGTCAATGAGAAACCCATTTTGGCTGGGTTCCCCGGTGGCCTTTTTGTGAGCGCTCCATAATCTGTCAGCTGATGCTAGGGAAGAGCAGCAGGGCCTAAAATGGGAACAAAAAGTCACAAAGACTTTCTGAAGCAATTAGGTACCCCCATGGAGCATTCTGGATTGTGACTTCAAGTCACAGGCTTCTTCTTGGCCTTCATGGACCTTTTATTTACTTTTCGGACTCTCCTTCCCACTGGAGTCCAGAGGAAGCAGCGAGAGGATGGCACAAAGCCAGAGTCCTCCACGAGTGAGCTCTTTATCTTCCTTCTACAGAAGCTACGTGCAGAAACAGCTACTCAGGCTGTCCCTTAAGCAGCTTCATTGTCAAAGGCTCAATAGAATTCTCCCTCTGAACAAAGGGAGATACATTTCTTTATCTCTCTAATTAATGCTTAGACTTTAAAAAAAAAATGTGTTCGGTCTGCAGCCTAGAGGATGAACTACCTGAAAAAAAGGAGTATTTTTCTTTGGAAGGAAAAAAAAGTTGATGCCGTCTCTGCTGTATAGATTTTCACATCAGTCGGAAGCTTGATAAATAGAGATTCAGAAAAAAAAATTCCAGGGGGTGTATTCTGCCCCAGCCTAGACATTCAGGCTCCAATTCCCATTATCTAGCAGTCCAGTGGGTTGAAATGGAGCAAATGCAGATCACTGTGAGCTACACTAAATGTGTGTTGCACCAACCACTGTTTAATATGTGCAATTCTTTCTGCTTCACAGTTATGCATTTTCTAGTCCTGTGCCAAAAGACCAGTCATCAAAATATAGTGTGCTGGTGGGGAGCAGAAATAAGTATAGAATGCATTCAAACTTTCTGTCTCCCAGATCAATTCTAAATTGACCCTGCTGGCTTCGGGAACTTGGTGCACGGATCTGCTGAAGCTTATCTCCGCGAATAAATCTCCCCTCTCTTCCTTTCATCCCTCCCACTGCATACTGTCCTCACTCTTTCTGCTGCTTTTTTTGTGGTGTTATCTCTCTTCCCTGCTTCTTTCTGGGTGATTGGGCCTCGGCATCTGCCTTGCTACATCCCAACATGTGATCATTTTGAGTATCTCGCAAGAGCCACAAAACAAGTAAAAATCAGACGACAGCACATCTAAATGATCAGGAATTTATTCTGATGAAACAATATCTCAAAATAGTTTAGCAAAATGACACAGGGTTTGTTACATGCATGGCCAGAGAATAATCTAGAAGTTGAAATAGCTGTGGGCTTGTATGCTGTACATACTATAAAACTTCGCCTTCAACTATGACAGAGACTGTGAACATAAAATAAGTATAGAAGAAAGAGGAGCCAGGCAGCAGAGCAAGTGCTTTCCATTCTGTTCCCTTGGAAAAAAGAGAGATATTTTTATATTTCAAGTAAGGCCTGAATTGCTGAGATTCTCTCTTTCTGAGACCAAAGGAACCTCTCCAGAGCCAGCAAATTCAGTTTTCGTCCAGAGGCATTATTATACTTTATTTTTTCCTGCCACAAATTCCAGTCTTGCATCTTTAGGTTGAAATCCCTCTTCCCCAGAGCTCCTGCTCCAGTGTGGCGCCCCTGCCCCTGCTTGCTTAGATGCTAGATGAGTTGCACCATGCGTGGCTTTGGCTTAGGCTGTCCATTTGGGGTCAACCCCAAAACGGCATCTGGTTGCAAAGTTTGAGGCATGAAGATTCCTGATCAAACACAGCAGCACCAAGTAACCAAGGCATATAACGCCAAGGAGGAAAGAAAATGAAGTTGATACAGGCGTGAGGGACTTGGTAGGAGAGAAGCTACAGCCCATTGGCCATGGAAGCACCCCCAGAGCCTGCACTCTCAGGCTCCCCCCCAGAGGAGCTGTTCTATTTTTCCTAACTGTTCCAGATCAGCTCCCTTTTTGTGTTCACCCCTGTGGAGTTTGTTTGCTTCAAAAGACTCTCTTGCCTGAAGCTTCTAGTTGCAACTTTTTGTTTGGAATGTCATCGTGACTTTCACACTAATTCGGCCATCCATGCTACCTCATCTGGTGATGCAAAGGCATGAAGTTGAATGAAACATCTGTGTAAAGACATGAACACCAAGGTCCCAGCCCACCTAACCAGAAGGCAGCATTCTGTAAATAAAAAGAAGAAAGTAGAAGGGGCAGTTAAGGGGACAGTAGGGGAGACAGTTCTGCCTTCTGGTTCGGACAAATATAGCATTCCATGCCTGTCACCCTTCCTAACCTTATCACTTTTCCCATCCAACTGTAAGCCTTGACATGATCACTGCAGCCTCTAACCACAGGTGCCATCCCTGCAGCCTCAGTTTCCCCCTCCCCACACATATATACCCAACATCCTGCATTCCTGTTCATTTTATGACCCCATTCTTGAAAGTTTTATTTTCACTTACCCTTTGCTCACAAATACTCAGGGAGAAGGGGTGACCTCTATGGTCTCTCAGTCAGCTCTGACTACCTCCGTCCCCCAGCCTCCTCCTGTCAGCCACACGCTAGCTATTGCCACTCAGGCATCTCTGGCGCGCCGGCTCAGCCTTCTGCTCTTCTCCTCTGGTACCTTTGCGAATCAGCCTGAGTGCTCTGATAGACAACCTCACACTTCTCCCCGTTCCAGCCCTCCCATGTCTCATGAAGTCCCAATGAAGTTCACAACAACACTTTTTTTTTTTTCCTCATTAACTTAGCACTTGCCTGACAAGGTCAGCTTGATGCAAAATCCTGAAGTATTTCTTGAGCATGCCCCACCTTCCAGGTCTCGACAAACATCCCCTCATTTAAGCCCTGCGCGTGTCCATGAAGCAGGCATTGTTATCGCAGTTGCACGGGTGAGGAAACTGATAATCCAGAAAGGTTAACTCACTTGTCCAAGACTAAGTGACAATCAGGAGTCAAAGGTCAGGCTCTCTGCAGGGGTCAATTTGGCAGAGTCTGGCTGGAGTGGTCCTGCCCATCATTTCTCTTTCTGCCACACTTCTCAGCTCCACCCAGGTGCCTGGCACTGCAGGTTTCACCAGGACCTTCCTGGCGTAGCGGGCACTGATTTGTATCTATTTCACCTCTTCTAGAAGAATGCAAGAGCTGGGAAAAGGCATCAAGAAGAGAAACCTTCAGGTGGGATGTTTATTTATAGTTTCCTACTCTGGGAGAGACTTTGAGGTGAGGACATGATCTTTGCTGCTTCAATCAGATGATAGAAGACAAGTGTCTACTTTGCTCATATGTAAAGTTAGCCTGGAAACCACACTGGACGTGGTTTAAAGCCTTGCAGTTTGGACAAGGAGCTCAAGCAGTGGTCAGGGGGACTCTGCTGGGGCTTGTGCTAATGCTTCGTAGCACTCCCACTTTGCGGTGCCTTTCCCAGCTCTTACATTCCTCCAGAAGAGGTGAAATAGATACAAATCAATGTCCACTAAGCCAGGAAGTTTCTGGTGAAACCTGAGGGTGCCAGGCACCTGGGCTGGAGCTGAGAAGAAGTGCAAGGGAAAGAGAAACGTTGGATAGGAGCATTCCCCTGACGTCCCAGGGAGGACCCCCTGTGCTCTCCCCTATGCTCCCTTGTCCTTCATTTCTTTGTGCTTCTATTATTATTATTTTTTTAAACTTTTTATTTATTTATTTATACAAGCTCCGGGCACAGTCAGAAGCGCGGACGGTGCGGGGGGGGGGTGCGGGTGAGAGAATTCACCAGAGCCAGAGTGGGGAGCAGAGCAGGCAGACTGAGGAAGTTCACTGCTGAGGGGAGCAGCGGGCGGCAGGAGAGGTCTGCGCGCCATGTGGGACCCTCCTCCGGTGGCCGGGGAGCAGCCAGGATCGAACCGGCGCTGCAGAGGCTGCGGGCAGCCCCGCAACCCAGCGCTCAACCGCTGCGCCACCGGGGAGGCCCTTTGTGCTTCTATTAAAGGAGCCAACCCACTCTCATGTATTTCCTAGTTCTATTTCTCAATTCCCCTCTAGCCATAATCTTCTTAAAGATCCGGGACCACATCACATGTAATCGTGCGTAGTACTTTTAAGTAGATGCCCTTTGTTCAATTGAAATGAAGTCAAAAGGATGAATGCAGGGCCTCCCCGCTGGTAGTGGCGCAGCAGTTGAGCGCTGGGCTGCAGCGCCAGCCAGTTCGATCCCTGGCCACTGGCGAGGGTCCCACATGGCGCGCAGACCTCTACTGCCGTGCCCACTGCTCCCGTCTGCCTGCTCTGCTCCCCACTCTGGCTCTGGTGAATTCTCTCACCCTCCCGCACTTCTGACTGTACCCAGTGCTTGTATAAATCAATCAATCAATCAATCAATCTTTAAAAAAAAAAAAGGATGAATGCTGTTGGCAATCTCAGATTTTTGGTGCAGGCTAAAGGGAACTCCCAGGTGTTCAGTTCCAGCTACAGAAAACATGGATTCTTCTTTCTTTATCTGTTCTGTTCTCTGACCCCTTGCTTTCCTCCCTCCAGACCAGGCCATCTGATGTGAGGCACAGAGCAGGCTGGAAAAGATAAAGAAATCCAAAAGTGAAACGTTGGCACAGAAGCAGCATGCTTTGAATCACCTTTATTCATTGAGAACAGGAACCAGTGAAGGGACATTCTTCAGGCTGAAAGGAAAGTCCTAAGATTAATAGCTCCTGGGCTCTTGATGGATACTGCTGTCTCTTCTGGGGCCTTGGGGGTGGGGGGAAATAAACGTTCCTGGATTCCTCTGTGGTCATGGATTCAGAGACCACAACACAGGGAAATCCTCGACGAGGAGCAAGTGGCCTTAATGTACTTCCCTTTCCTGGGTTGCTGAGCCTTGGAGTATTTGGGGGTCATGGTAATTGGAGGCACACAGAGGGTTGCCTCAGCTAGAGATTAAGCCTCCACCAACTGTGCATTACTTTCAAATTTGAGGGGCATGGGGTGGCACAGCTGTGGTTGGGTCTGGCTTTTGTTTCTGTGCTGCAAGTTCATCAGGGAAAACCTTTTTGGGGGAATTATAACTAAGGAAATGACCCTCAGTCTACTCACAACATGGCTTAGGCCTGATCACCCATGGCATTTACCAAAACTTGAATGAGTGTCTAGTATGTAGCAACAGTGAGAAGTACAAAGTGGACCTGGTTGTTGATATCACATACTCTTGAGTTGCACCAAACACTGGCTCAGCTTTTCAGTTGGCGTTTGCTTTTTAGGCTGAGTAGGAGGGTCTAGGGGCAGGACAGGCCACTGAGCAGGTTTTCTATGATCCAGCAGATGGGGGTAAGGGAGGAGTCAGTCCTGGAGACCTCGGTGGCTTTTCAGGTTTTTATTGGGATTTACCACGTACATGGCAGGCAGAGGTGCTGGCAGGCTGGGAGTCTGGCAGGCCTCCCAGCCCCCAGCAAGTCTTTACTCTTTCTGAGATCTCTGGCCTTCTCTGGTGGTCTCTACTCTGCTCTCTGCTGCTACTCGTGGTGCTTCTTTCATTCAGCTTCTGCTGGCGTCCCCGTGATGCCGCCCTTAAAAGCCCAGTCTTAGCCCAGGTGAATCCCATCTACCTATGCCCACACCCTACTCCAGGTGCCCGCCATCAGGCATGCATTCAGGACCGCAGGGTTCCATCATCTATCCTGATGACGGGAGGGCAGAAAAGCTGGATACTTTTACCTTCGAGGGTGTGGACTACAATATGCCTTGGGAGGTACATGGTATTCAAGGCACTGTTTTTATTTTATTTTAGGTATTACACTGGATCCTAGCTGCTGAACAGTACTCCACACTAGCATCCTTTTTTACCTTCCTTATAAAACTCACCACTCCTAGTACTGATAAGTTTGAAAACAGAAGCCTCAGTGTGATCTCTCCAAAGGCCACCACTATATAATCGTCTTAACAATATTAATAATGCTGTTGTTGTGAATAATCACTATTATTCATAGAAAAGTCTAATATTAAGATCGGATTGACAGTTAAGTAGTAGGAGACACAGAAGTTTTTTTAACTTTGCTTCCACTCTCATCTGCCAGGGTTCTGATTGGCAGAAAGTCACAAGACTTTGATCATCCATCAGTGGCTTCCCTTTGTACCCTTCTTCCCCATAAAATTTAGGGGAATTCCTGTGCCACACAAACAACAAAGGGCAAAACCTGCAAATTGTAACACCAAATAATTTCTCCTACCTCTTGTGAGCTTTCCTCTTCCACCACCCTTTGGTCACATTCCCATTTTATCTGGGAGGGGGCATGACGGAAGGGGGCTGGGGAAATGGTGCTTCTAAAAGCTTTGTGAAAGCTTCTCTTCCCTGAAATAGGCCTGAAGCAGATGTTGACATTTATGAGGGATTTGCCATATGTCGATAATACCATCCTCGATTTTTCGGGGTCTGTTTTCTGATTTTATTTGCATTTATTTCTTCAGGATCCTAGGTGTCATGGCTATTGGGGCCATGGGTTCTGGTTATAGTAAAACTAAGTGCATCTGGATCATTACCTCCTCTCTCATTACTGTTACTTAATTGACCAGGTTAATTTAATTATTATCATCTTAACTCAAGATTAGAATGGGGATGGTGAGATAAATGCGTGCCTCAAGGAATACCCACTAGAGAACTAATAGTACACTGTGTGGCCCTTTGTGCCCCGCTGAGGACACCCAGCTTTTGCCTGAAAGGGCTATTGATCACTGCACCTTAAGGGTGCAACATCTTCTTTATAGAAGATAGATCCCTTCTGATTCCCTCTTTAATTTTGGTTCTTGTATATGTTTAGTTTGCCTGTTTACTCAGGGTGCTCATGAACACATCTTGTATAGCTCCAGTCTTCTGCAGCTAATCTCCAGCTTTATTAGACAAGGTTTAGGGCATTTCCTGACTTTCCAGAGTGGAAGTTTAATTAGAAACATAAGCAGTTTTTGATCATCTGACATGTTAAAGATGTATTCTCTATCATTAGTATAAGGGTTGTCTAAACATAGATATTGCTTTGAATCTTTAAACTTTCTGATTGATCTGTAAAATAAATTTTTGCAAGATACCAGTTGATCCCTAGCAGATGGTTTATTAAGTAAAAATCAGATTTAAAGCAAACATGTCACAATTATTTTTTTGCTGCAGTAGAATTCCTACTGTTGATGAACTCCTAATTGGAATTTGGTTCTGGCAAGGAATAAAAACAGACACACTGTGAGGACAGAGTGCTCAAAATAGTACATTGAGCCATCCAAAGGCCCAGAGGAGACCTACATTGTGCTTTCTTTATGTCCCTTTTCTTTTCGTGTGGAGGACATTTGACCCCAATATATCCCATTAGGTGGCAAGGAGATGGGAACAATAAAGAGGCATGTTCCAAGCCACCAGTGAGGAAAGATCCATGATTTTTAAGGATTTCTGTCCTGGAAGTACTGGAATGTAAAGGCTCCCAAGCTCAACTTCCTAATATCCAGAATTACCATTGCTGATGTATCTCGAGAACTGATCTGCAGAAATGCCAAAGGTACCAGAGACAAGTGTCAGTAGCTACAGCAAAATGACCAGAAATAACTGTAATGTGATGTGCTCTATGCTAAATGTTATACATACATTATCTCATTTTACACTGGCAAATCTCTGTAAGATCTATTATTTCCAAGGTCTATAGATGAGAAGACAGACCCACAGAAGTTCCATTCAAGATCAGGAAGTTAATAGGTGATAGAGCTGGCATCAGAATCCAATTCTCCTTCACTTGTGACCACTATGCTACTTACCTGACATATTAGTGTGTGACTATTAGGTCATTAGTGACCATATATTAGGCTGACTCAGTTATCAGATTAGCAGCCACTCACCTGTGTTCTTGATTTAATGATGACACATAGGACAGAGATCTGGAATGAGATCCCAGTGTGGGGGGTGTGTGTGAAAAAGACACACAGACAGACCAAACAGAGGAAAGTTCCATACCTCATCCTTTGAAGTTTAATGCTAATACGAGAAAATCCAAGGTAGTTTTCAGTGGGACATCAGTGGTTATGTCATGAATATCCTGGAAATTGTTTTATTAATGGCAATTTCTAATAAAGTAGCTTTACTGGTTCAAAGACTGAAATCAAACTGTTCCCTTTAAACATGCTATTGCATTGTTGGCTGTACTGACATATATAGCCTGAAAAATCTACCTGTTTGACACAGTCACCAGCCTTTTCTGGGGGAAATGGTGCATTCTCAGAACCCAGGGGCCACCAAAGCAAAAGAACCTCAGGTCATCTGCCAAATGATCATCCCCTGAAAGGTAGCCTTTTCTCTGCACTGGGGCACCAGGCACACTTGGCTTCTTACTTGCTGTATGGCTGGTGTCATTGGGCTGGGCTGCTCCACTCAGTCTCTGGTGTGATGTGGCACTTAATGCTGTGGAATTATTTACTTACTCAATTAAAAAAAATACCCCAATCTAAAGCCTCATCTGTTTCTCCCATAAACCCCCTCCCAATCCCCTACGCACCAAATACAGTTTCTGCTTCATTCCTTGCCCATTCTTTTTGCTTTTCTCTCTCTGACTCTTTCCCCTGTAACAGGACAGCAGGAGGAGGGAGCCATTTTCACACACTGGACCTGGATTCTCACATCAGGGCCCTGAGGTCTGTCCATTTCCGAGGGAGGGCTTTTTGGTTATTCTCTCTTGCCATAATTTTTAGGATTGCACCCCTATCAGAGTTTTGAAGGAAACAAACAAAAACCAAAAAAGAAAAAAAAAATGCACAGCTAAGGTACTCTATTAGGAGAGCCAATGATTTTATTTCTGTAGCTCCTTACCTTCTGCTTAATTCTCCTAAATCTCTAATCCCATCTGCTCTCTGGTTGGGTTCACATGTGGTTGCTCAAATAATCATTTTCAGTGTTCTTATTATTCTGCTCCCCTGTTAAGGAACCTCTAACTGTGTGGTATTTCCTGAACTCAGAAAGATTCTCTGGTCCCCGACATCTCCCTTATGCATCAACCACAGAGTTTGAAAGTCTGAAGAATTAAATGGTGTCTCCTGAATACCCCAGCAAACGAGGTGAGTGGTTGCTGGGATAGATCCTGCCTGAATTTATATCAAACTATTAGTTTTAGAAATACTTGGAGAGCTTATTACAAAGCATATTCCTGGGCCTTATCCTATGTTTACAGAATAAAAATCACATGTGTGTACAGGGCAGGGGACCAGGCCCAAGAATATGTGTTTAAAAAATAAATTTCCTACATGTTACACACAGCATTTTCAAGAGATGTTAATCAGAAGGTTCTTAAGCAAGAAAGAACCATGATCAGATTTATTTTTGTAAAAAAGAAAGATCTGTTAACAAGGTGGAGGTTTTCTGGCATGGGGTAGAATAAAGATTCAGATAGGAAAACAACTTAAACTGCTGTAGAGGGGTTACCTGCAGGAAACCAAAAGAATGTTCTACTTTGAGACGTTAGGAAAGAAGTTGGAAGTCTGGAATAAATGGATATAGTTTGTGAAAAAGCTCAGAGGCCACTTCAGGCCTCTCTGCTATGAGTTTGAACCTCATGGTGGGCTCATTGAGGTATATATAGACATATACTGAGGTGTGAGGCTGTGGTTCCAAAACTTATCCAGTATTGTAAACCAATGGCAAATAAATAACACTTATTGAAAAAAATTATTTTATTTATATATTTTTACATCTTTTGCCTTTTTGCACAATGTATGCATTTTCATCTTGGTTATATTCCACATACAATTCCAACCCCCCCTTATGTTGACCCTAATCCCTCCACCCCCCACCCCCCCGTAGTGTGTCTCTGGTTTACAGTTGCTTGTTGATTTTGATTTTTACTTTATTATAATTAGTCTTTTTCCTGGTCCCTTATTTAGGTTTTCTAAATTCCTGCTATGAGTGAGACCATTCGGTATTTTTCTTTTTCTTTCTCGCTTATTTCGCTGAGCATGATCCCTTCCAGCTCCATCCAAGTTGCTGCAAATTACATGAGTTTATCTTTTTTGATTGCTGAGTAATATTCCATTGTGTATATGTATCATGTCTTTTTGATCCAGTCATCTATTTTTGGGCATTTGGGTTGTTTCCATAGCTTAGTTATTGTAAATAGTGCTGCTGTAAACATAGGGGTGCAGGTGTCCTTTTGAATTAATAATTTTGTGTCCTTTGGGTAAAAATCTAGTAGTGGAATTGCTGGATCATATGGAAGCTCCAGCTTTAGCAGGTTGAGGAACCTTCACACAGCTTTCCATAGTGGTTGGACCAGTTTGCACTCCCACCAACAGTGCAGGAGAGTTCCTTTTTATTGAAAAAATATTTTAGAGGGCAGCTCATTTCACCTTTGCTCATCACAGGGAAGGCACTCACCTCTCTCATTTACATCAGGCCTGGGAGGAACAACACGTCTGTGTGAGGAAAGATTGTGCTACGGAAGCAGCACATCCAAATGCTGGTTCTCATAGTGCAGTCCTCTGACTTGCATCCAGATCAGCCAAAATGCTGGTTCCAATGCAGATTCCTGAGCCCCACCTCAGACTTACTGAATCATAATGGGAGCCCCCATATCTGTACTGTAACTAGCTTCCAGATGACACTAATGCTAACGAAAGGTAAAAAGGCAGTGTTCTACAGTATTTGTACTGCTGCTCTTAACAAGAAATTCTTCCCCTCCAGAAATTTTCTTATCCCTATGGAAACTGGCTTCCCTGATCTACTTTCCCCAACTCCAACAAATGTGACCTGTTCTGTTGCTATGGAGATGGGAAATGGGCTGGGACTTTGTGACTAGGGTGCGGGTGAGAGTTGGGGAGCGCTGAGATGCAGGAGCTTGACTGGAGGTGGTGGGAAGGACTAAGGGCTTGTACTTAGAATCTGTGCACTTGAGTTTGTAAAAAGGCAGGAAGTCCAGAGGAAACCGATAACAAAATTACCCAGCACAAATATCTCACTATGCTCAGCCTTGATTCAACCGCGAGGACAATGATGTTTGAGGATGAGGACTGGAGACCAGCTCTGGAGGGGAAAGTGAGGTGTGGGGACTACCTACACCAGCACCCATAGACCGGATGTTTAAACAACAGACATTTATTTTGTCAGTGTTCTGGAGGCTGGAAATTTGAGATCAGTGTGTCAGCTTGTCAGGCTCTGGTGAGGATTCCTTCTGGAGAGAGAAATGGATCTTCCTCTGTATGACCTCATTCAACTGCAATTACCTCCTAAAGGCCCTGTGTCCAAATGTAGGTTGTTGTCAGGGACAGGTATCTGAGGCAACTGATTTGCAACTCATTTGCTAGTGCATCCTATTTTAAAATTTGTCAATAAGTATTTTTCTATCCACCCACTTTATGGGCTTTTAGATTTCAACCACAATCCCTTTCACTCTTCCACACTGAGTTGGCACTGCTTGATGGTGTTTTGTGAGCACTTTTAAGGGATATTATTATTTTAAAATATGTGTCCTATGTAAGCAACCAGGTTGTAACTCTTCAAGGGCAGGAGCTGGCCCTTGCTTCTTTTGTTTCCCAATGTTTAAGTTCAGGTCGCAGTGGGTACTTGGTCACTGATGACTAATTGACTGACTGTCAGAACCAGGACAGTACTTCGGAAGAGAAAAGTGAGTTCACTGGGATGGCTGAGATTTGGAGATAAGGACTGTATCCTATTTGATTGGCATACAGTTCCTCCTAGTTCAAAGAAGGCAAGCCAGGATTTTTAAAAGAGAAACACTGGATATTTCCAATATTAGAATACAGGCCAGCCTTGCTCAACTGCTATTGTTTTGAATTTAGCAGGATGTGTTGTGTTTGCAACTTCTGGACTTATTCGATCTGCTATTTTTGGTGTTCTTCATTAAATGGATTGTTGATATGTAAATATACAAGTTGCTATGCAAAATTGCCCTAATTTTCTTGTGAACTTTCTTCCTGCAGCTTGTGGAGAGGCATTATATTACTTCCCCACATTTAAGAATATTTTAAGTACTTGATGCTAAATTGTGCTAAACCAATTGTCAAAACTTGGGAGTATACCATAAAAGAAAATTGATACAGATAAAATCAAGCCATTTGCATGGACTCCTCTGTTTATTTATATGTATGCAAATATATCTGCATGTGGCATAGTTATACACACACATTGTGTTATGGTTAAAGATCCAACTGGAGTTAATGACCATACACAGGGAAGAACTATTAGCAAATTAATTAAGAACCTGTCTGTCATGCTATTGTAAAGCAAAGTCATTTGTTAGCTTAAAGAGGAACTCTTTTCCCTCACTGAAAATTGATTTTTTGCAATATTAGCTGACCTCTGCTAGAGAGGAGATTTCTGTTCAAATAAACTAAAGGTTGTAGATGACTAGTCAACCAGAGCAGTGTAAACATGAACTGAATTGGATACATTTGTTCACTAAATATTGATTGATCAGAAAGCCTTCTATATTTTAGACACAGTACAGGGCACAATTGAGCAAGGGGTTGTAGTAGTGAGCAAGATAGCCATGGTCCTTGCCTTTATGAAAACTTACATTAATTCCACATTACATCATCAGTGTATATGTGCATGTCTTAGGCCCTTTGGACTGCCATAGCAAAAATCATCATAGAGTCAGTGGCTTAAACAAAACATGTGTCAGTATTGAAGGTTAGGAACTTGAATATGAAGATGCTGGTAGATTTGGGATGAGGTGAAAGTTCTCTTCCTGGTTCACAAAAGGCTGTTTTCTTGCTGTAAATTCACCTAGGAGAAAGTGTAAGGGAACTCTTGTGGGGGTTTCTTTTATAAGAGCACTAACCCCATTTATGAGAGCTCCACTTGCATGAACAAATCACCCCTTAAATGCCCCAAATACCAACACCTTCACTTTGGGGACGGTTTCAACCTAAGAATGGGGGGGGGGCACACACATATTCAGCCTGCAGTATTGTGTATTGTTATAGTAATTCTAGCAATCTTAGATATTTTATTTATATAATCAAAGAATTATACAGTTGGAAGATGCCTTGAAATGGCATTGAGCCTATTCTTTCATCCTTTGAGTATCTGGGAGAAATTGTGTGTATGTTTTTTTGGGGGGGAGTGCAGCTACACTGAGTGATGAGCCAGCCCCACCCATGTCTCCTGGATACTCATGATATCTGTGCATGCTTATCTGATGGCTGTGAACTACAAGAACCAGGTACTTGTCTGTGTGCTTTTTTTGACCTCTGAAACAAACATGACCTATGTTGGGGAGTTAACACATCTCCCATAACCAGTAAAGCAGTCCTCAACCAAATACTCCTGAAATCAGTGGAAAATACCCCATTTGCTCCCACTCATCTGTTGGGATAGCTATGAGCTGTCTTCTACATTATCTCACATATGTCTCAAGTAGGATTGAAACCTAGTTACTCATAATGATGTTCTACTCAGTATTCACTCTATATCAACTTCTGTTTCTTTCCTGTAACACTTCCCTATTTTCTTACCAACACTTTGTGGGATCACCCCACCCCACCCCAAAACATACCACTTGTATCCCATTGTTATCACAGGGTCATATTCTGGGATAACCCATGTGACCCAAACTAAGTCATGTGCCAGCCCTGTGATGGAATTGTAAGTCATGTGATGGAATTGTATATTCAATGGCAAATTTATCTTGAAAATCATATATAATGTGAAATACATGGTTATTGTTCATATAAAAAGTATTTATTTTGTCAAAAAATTATATGCACATGATTAGCTAATGAGTATATTTGGAGAAGCCTTTATTTTTGAGGAAAAATAAAATGGTTTTGCAATTTAATAGCACCCCCCACTTTTGATTGGACAGTTTCCCAGTATTGTGTATTAGAGTTCCCAGAAAGCCATTTGGTGCTTTTTAACATTATGAAATCTTATTTTAAGATCTGGCTACTTCTTTTAATTTCTTCCCGCCATAAATCTTGATTTCCTAGGATAGAGTGTTAGGCTGGGTGGTTACCATATAACCCAATGTTCACCTCCCCTTTAGTTTTGTTTCATTTTTTGTTTTATTGTTTTATCCTCTACCTTGAATGGAATCTTACCCCTAGTTTTAGAGAGAGGATGTCCAGAATTTCTCTTTGCACCCTCATAAACCCAATGCATATATTTCTCTCCATACTTTATTGGTGATGAGAAAGTTATCTGATTTTTTTTTACTAGGCTTAGAGTATATCAGTCTATGAATAAAACAATTCAGGAAGTGAAAACAGACAAGTAACAAAAGTGTTAGGCTTATGCAGGACAAAGGACTTATACCATGAACTTTTTATAGTTGTATATTTTATGTATGTGTACTAGGATCTATTTCTCTCTCATAAACCCTACATGTCCCTACAATAATGAAGATTGTTTCATCTGTGAGCTTGAGGGTGGCTATTGCTGGAGAAGGAAGAATAGAAGTTCCCTGATTAGAAAGGAGAACTTGGCTTCAGTGACCAAGTTGTTTGTTGCTAGCATTGCAAGATGCTTGCCCCAATTAATTGTCTTGATAATTGAACTCTTGCCTCTTCTCCAACAAATGTCTTGGTTTGGATGTTTGCTTGGATTTTTGGATCTGTCTCATCTTTTTTTTTGCTATGTCCAATGTCCTGTCCAACTCACTGCCTGTTAGAAACGCTTGCCTATAGTAGGTATTGAGTAGATATTTCTTAAATATTGGCTATCTTCCCTGAGTCTTGTTTACATTATGCTTCTAAGTCTTCTCTGGCTCTGTCTTCCCAGAATAAATGAGACCTGGTTGAAGCAAAATAAAAGTGTATATTTGGGGGTTTTATTAGGGAAGGAAGTGACCAGAGAGCCCAGGGTTGGAGTACTCGAGTTGCCAGGGGTGAGAGTACTTAAATTCACAAAAAGGTGGGCTAGTTCCCTTTTATGAAAGGTTTTCAGTCGTGCAGTTTTGATTGGTGAACATTAGTTAAGTGGTAATTGGTCAAGCTTCAACCTTGGTCCTTTGGCAGGCTGACTTTGTTTCAGCTCCTTCTGGGAGGTGGAGCTGTCTGAGCATGCCTGGACATTTAGGCCAGAGCCTAAATCGCATCAGCCTTCCAACTCTGTTTCAGTTATCCAGACTCAAGTGACTTCAAAATATTTCATATTTCCTCTAAGACCTGAGTTTTGACACCTGACTCCAAGTCTTGTCCTTGAAGTGTGGCTCCTGGATAACTTCCCAGGGATGGCAAGCTCCTTTGCTTAGATCCTTCCCTTACCCCAGCCTTGCCTCAGTTTCTTGGGATTCTGTTTCCTTATTTTGCACCACAATATGCTGACTTGCTGTAATGCTAACAGTCCAGTTCAGATAAAGTAACTGGAATGTTACCAATGATGGAGCAAGTTAACAAATCTGAGATACGCAATTGTGTTTATACTTTTATTTTGAAGGATAATTATGTCTTTGCTTAAATAAAAGACCCTATGCAATGAGTGCACATGTCAGAACAAGAAAGTGTTGACTAAGACTGGGTTCCTGCTGTGAAGTGCAAGATGCATGAAATTCTAGCATATGTGCAGAAATTTAAACCCATCATTTACTGACAGGCAATAATTACTTTAATGAAGTCAGGAGACTATTTCAAACAAGCAATTAGAGTTAACAATAAAACTGTAAACAGGACCCTAATTAATGAATTTTCAAACTGTACTTCCCACCTCTGAATGCTATGAACTATGAAAAGAATGAGAAGCGCAACCAATGTTATTGAATATTTATGTCATGCTGGGCACTGTGCCAGGCATTTACATATATTGTCTCATTTAATCCTCAGAACTCTGGGAATAAATACTGGTATTATCCCCATTGTGCAGATGTAACTGAGACTCTGAGATGAAAAACACTACTCAAAGTTATACAGTTTTGCCAGTGGTGTACCTGTGATTTAAACTTTGCTTAGTTTGATTTTAGAATCCTACGTTATAACATTGACATCTAGACTAGTCTATATAAGCACATATGTAAAACCCACATCCCACTTATATTAATTAGTATGTGCTAATAAAAAACACAGGGCTCACTCAGATTATGATTTTTGGAAGGGGGTCCATTCATAAGTGGACAGTTGACAGAGGCGTGGGTATAAGGGATCCACAGAGTAGCATAGGAATATCAGTGGGACCTGTTGCGATCCCTAAGTTGAAGGGACAAGAGTAGGGAGCAGACCCAAAGGACACAGAAACATCAATTCCAAAGAACACCTGCACCCCTATGTTTATAGCAGCACTGTTTACAATAGCTAAGCTTTGGAAACAACCCAAATGCCCAAAAATAGATGACTGGATCAAGAAGATTGGTACATATACACCATGGAATATTACTCAGCATTCAAAAAAGATAAGCACATGCAATTGCAGCAACATGGATGGCGCTGAAGGGATCACTCAGACGAAATAAGCCAAAAAGAAAAAGAAAAATACCGGGTGGTCTCACTCATAGCAGGAATCTAGAAAACTTAAATAAGGGACCAGGAAAATGAATAACTATAAGAAAGTGAAAATCAGAATCAACAAAAAACTATGAAACAGACACTTTTGGGGGGGTGGGGGTGGGAGGGGAGGGATTGGGATCAGAAGGGGGGGTTGCAACTGTATGGGGAATATAAAAATAAAATTTATTATTAAAAAAAAAAGAGTAGGGAGCAGATACTAGCACCCGAAAGTGAGACTCATGTAGGGGTTGCCAGTATGAGGGGAGCATTTCTTTGTCTAGAGGAATCCTCTCTCCCCACCCCCACTTCCCTCACAGAGAAGGAGCCAGGTGAATAAATAATCTCACCTTGCTTCTAATCTCCCTTCTGGGCTCCCGATTTGTCAAAACTAACCAGAAGCTGGAAAGTGGTCTGATGGGGTACCTGGTAAATGTGTTGAAACAGGATGTCCAAATGTAGAATATAGGTTATCACAGCCATCTGAAGGTAGGACATTATTTGATAGGTTGTTTTTGGGGTATGTGAATTGTGTTACTATTAATTTATATGGAAAACTTTTGAGCATACAGACCCAACATAACCTACCAAGTCATACCAAATAATGTTCTACTTTCAGATAATAGGTGTAACCTGTATATATTTGCCTCTGAAATCCTGAGAGGCCTTTCAATCATTTCCTCTTTCTTCAGGGTGGGGCAATGCAAGGTATAGCAACTTGTTTCTTACTTTGAAAGAATATCTTGGCATATCCTAGACTAGCGAATCTTCTAGAAGCATCACCAGTGTGGCAAGTCCCTGACCTTTGCACGTGAATCTCTACTCTCAAAAAATGTCAATGAATTCTCAATATCTGCAGGAATAAGATCACACTCCTTAGCCTGAACTTTT